>NC_136783.1:600000-761021 GCF_947034865.1 Barbatula barbatula
ATATAAAGACACAAGCAGCACATACACACATTAACAGGCTGAGAGAGGTGATAGATATATAATGAACAAGAAGAGTAGATCTTGAGCCCAACTGTACGGGTCACGCTTCACTGATGTTTCCCGCTGACACTGCGGACCCGCACAGTTCAGGACGTCATTGACAAGTTTACACACACACAATGCAAGCACATTACTACGATGACAGGTTGCTTTCACTTTTGATCGATTTGGCGCGTTTAAATGAACGGACCCTGATGTTTGTGAGAGTGACTGAAAAAGCTTTTGGTGGTTGTAGCTAAAAACAGACATCCCACTAAACTTATGTGATAAGACATGAATATAATGTTATGCTTAAGTCTTAATGTTAAGTCTTTGATTATTTACTTGAAAATTGTCTTTACACTGTTAAACGTGTTGTCTTCTCATGCTTAACATGGTCAACTTGTCAGAAAACGAGTTGGACATATGACTATGCTATAATGTATTTATGTATTGTTTTAATATGAATTCTCTCGGACCATTAATTGAATACCCCTGACCTAAACAGTGGTTGCTTTTGACAACGACACGGCACAACTTGTGTTTGAATTCTGAGCAAAGAAGATGAAGTGATTTCCCATTTGCAGCGTTACTCAAAGCTAGTCGGCATAACTAGGTTCTGTTTAAGAAAATGGTATTGAATCTGTACATGGATTCCAGTACTCGGTGATACCAATACCAGAATTAGATCGGTGACATTTCTGATACTATTATCGGTATCGGATATGAATGTTCATTTTGGTAAATTTCCTAACCGAGAACCGCCCCTCGTTATTTGAACATTAACCGTTAACTGATAAGATTTTAATACTAAATTGGAATGAACTAAAAATACATGATGAAGGCGTCCTCCGGAGGTCACAGTTGTCAGCTGCATACACTTCGTCTTCGAAATGAGACACAGCTGTAGTGGATGAGGTCTGTGACCAGATAAAAATCAAAATATTTATTTCACAGATTTATTTTAACATGCAAAAAGCAGCATAACGAATAGATCGACAACAGCACCTGCATTCACATATGAAAACATGTTCACGGACCTGCTGCGTCTTGGAAAACTTGGCAAAGTTTGTTTCCATAAAAACAGCAGGCCGACCTCAATCTAAAGCTTGGTTAGTTTTTATTTAATAAAGTAACATGTTTACGTGATGACAGTCTGGAGCCTGTTGACAATTAGACCCGCGGCAGAAAACACCCTTTCTGATGGCACGGATGTCCCGGGAATGCAGCGATAACTTTCTTTTGCTTTCCACCAGCCAGGATTTATATCCAAAGAGGGCATAAATGTGTCTTAGCTAAACAGATATAAATCCAATCTGCTACACCCGCGCAAATTGAATTGAAATCTGAATCTAGAATATAAGAAACTTTGAGAAATCTTTATGATCTTCTCATTTGCAAAACCCTCAAAGTCCATCATTTTTCATCAGGGTCTAGTCTGCGACATGTTCACATTTACTTTAAGCAAAACCTGATATTGCAGAGCGGGCAGACAGTGGTATGTGTGGAGATCATTCACTTAACATCTCAATCTCATGTTTGACAGAGGGGGCTTTAAGAGGGATATATGACATAACAGTGTTAGATATAACTTAGGCTATAATGGATTGACTCACATTGTTTTCATCTTCTGTGCGCACCTCCTTCAGCACACGTTTTGTTCTGGGACTGGCCATTTGCTGTGAAACACAAATATCTCAACATATTAAAACACGTACACACACACACACACACACACACATATACAGTTAGAATAGACAGTATTTGTCTATTGAGAGTCTGTCAATCACAACATCACATGAGTGGATGAATCCCGTCTGGTCCTGTGTATGAACGTGATCCGATGTGACGTGAAGTCTCTTACCTCGCGCGCGGACGTGTGTTGATCAGTTCACGTTCTATTACTGATGAAGATGACGATTAGAATGAGGATGATCTCTGACGTGACACACACAGACTGATGACGTAATAAAGAAGAGTCAAAGCGCGTGTCTGATGTGTAAGTGACTCAACGGTAATTGATCAGAGTCGTTTACTTTTCATTTCTTTGTCAATAATGTAATGTTACTGCTGAGCGTTGATCTCTGCTGCGCTGGCACACAGCGGCATTCTGGGACATCCGCACTACGTCACTGCCGTCAGCGTCAGCTCTACGTCACGAGTCAAGGCGGACACACTCCCGCAGCAGTGAATGTATGGAAAGCTGTTAGGGCCAAATGTGAAGAAAAAATGGACTGAATTCGATTTGTATTTATTTGTTTTATTTTTATTACAGATTAATATAAGTAACAAATGCACCGTAATTATACAATATATACAAAGAAATATATAAAATAAGAGAAAGATGAATATACCAATTAAATAATAATACAAAAAATATATAAAAGAAGAAATACAAACAAATACAAAAATAAAAAAGCATTCAATTACAAAATTATGAAAAGCTTCAAAACCTTTTAAGTTGTTTCAAATTTCTTATTCTGTGTTTTTATATTTAATATGGTTTAAAAAAATCAAGATCATTATGGCAGAAAGTAATATATGAGGGTTTTGAATGTGTTGTTTTGGTTTTATGGATGTAAATAATAATAATAAAAAGGTTAAGAACATCATTTTGATTGTCAGACAAGTAAGGGTTCCGTATCACAAGTAAGATATCTCATGACTCCAAGCTTAAGGTGTCAAGGTGTAATTATTTGGTCATAATCTATTTTAAAATCAATCCAAAATGAAAGTGAAGGGCAAAAATAGAACAAGTGTTCACTACCCTCAACAGATTCATTACAAAAGGTACATTTATCACAAATCATATGATTATACACTCACTTAAAGGATTATTAGGAACACCTGTTCAATTTCTCATTAATGCAATAATTTAATCAACCAATCACGTGGCAGTGTGAAGACTGGAAAAATGTTGTCTGGTCTGATGAGTCTCGATTTCTGTTGAGACATTCAGATGATAGAGTCAGAATTTGGCGTAAACAGAATGAGAACATGGATCCATCATGCCTTGTTACCACTGTGCAGGCTGGTGGTGGTGGTGTAATGGTGTGGGGGATGTTTTCTTGGCACACTTTAGGCCCCTTAGTGCCAATTGGGCATCGTTTAAATGCCACGGCCTACCTGAGCATTGTTTCTGACCATGTCCATCCAATTATGACCACCATGTACCCATCCTCTGATGGCTACTTCAGTAGTATAATCATATACTATGTGTCAAAAATGTTTTGATTGATTTATGACCCTCCTGTCAAAGGCCTGTCATCCTGACAGCTGTCACTCAAATGTTTCTTTTACGGCCTGTCAATCTTACTGACATATATGTTTTATGACTGTTGTAGGGGGGTTCCTATGGCCCTCCCCCCTTCCTACAGTGGTAGCCCCCAACACCTTTTCAAACCTGGTTGCTTTTTCTATCAGGACACCTGCTGTGAAATGTGTATTAGCAAATTTAGAGAGAGTTAGAGGTTTAGTTAGAGGCATACATAGTGGCATACATAGAGGCATTGATAGACTAAACCTTGTAATATGTTCGATTGTCTTTTGTAACATGAGATAAGACACGGCCCCGTGTCATTTTAAATAGTGGCATTGATAGACTAAACCTTGTAATATGTTCGATTGTCTTTTGTAACATGAGATAAGACACGGCCCCGTGTCATTTTAAATAGTGGCATTGATAGACTAAACCTTGTAATATGTTCGATTGTCTTTTGTAACATGAGATAAGACACGGCCCCGTGTCATTTTAAATAGAGGCATTGATAGACTAAACCTTGTAATATGTTCGATTGTCTTAGTTAAAATTTTGTAACATGAGATAAGACACGGCCCCCGTGTCATTTTAAATAGTGGCATTGATAGACTAAACCTTGTAATATGTTCGATTGTCTTTTGTAACATGAGATAAGACGTGGGCCCCCCACATGTCATTCAAACTAGTTTTACGGCCTGTCAATCTAAAACAGGCTGGTTTATTGCCTGTCAATCTAAAATAGGATGATTTTATTATCTGTCAATCTAAAAACGACAGCTTTATAGCCGCCTCGTCTACCTAAAAACCACTTACCATCAATAAAGGTGTTTTTCACACTACCTCGTGAAAAAACCTGAAGGGTGTGTCGTAATAAAGGGTTTAAATAATGGAGGGTTTTCGTAAATTTAAAGCAGATACTTACGTTGTCTTACAAGCGATACAATGGCTCTAAAAAGTACCGAAACGCCTAAAAATGTTGCGACCGGATCGCCTACTGATGCCTGGATGGAATCGGAAGATTTGACAAGGGCTCCGCGGCGTTTAGAACGTATGCACATAACCCGTTTTATACATGACGATGAAGAGCTTGTAATACGCGATTTTTCACTCGCAGGTAACCGCGTTGGGTGTTTCGAGTTCGACAAGACGAGACGCTGTGTATCATTGTACAGCACCGATTTGGGGGTGGAGAGGTCCATCCTTGACCCCTGTCTGTTTCTGCCAGCGCAAGACTGGGCATTGTTTTACAACTACGTTTGGAACGATCTAAACAATTATCGTCAGGATCCTAGGTTCGTCGGTCAATGGTGGAGTGTAATACCCGGTATATGTTGTCGGATGTTCGCCGACGGCTGTGGCGAGAACCCTGAAGATGCCCTGTATATATCAAGTGGCTTTGATTCTGAGACGACGGGCCGCGGAATTGATTCTCCAAGTAAAGGGGTGCGTTACGATCTGCGGTTTATGTTTCAATGGAGAGATGTGTGTGTGCTTGATGACATTTTCGCGGATATTAACAACATGTTTAAATGGTGCAAGTTGCGGGACCGTTACAACTCTGTTAGAGCGAACTTGTTTGGTCCGGAAACGGATGTTGCAAATGACACCGCCCCCCTGCTATAACCTTTAAAAACACACCGTTCAGACAAAACCCTCACCACAACATCCAACATTCAACTATGTCCCAGGAGGAAGCAACCCTATACCACAGTGCCAGACAAAATCCCCCGGTGTGTGAGGCCGTCGCCGGTGTAGCCGAAGACACATTGCATCAATCTACAAACACATGGCTGGATAAATTCTGTGAAGAGCTGGGTTATCACAACCTTACATTCATCACTACAAGGGGTCAAGCCCTCTCGGATGCCTTCGTATGCGCTGGTGTTGATGGCGTGGACGGGTGTATCGGAGAGGTCGGATTTAAAATAATTAAAGCCATCGTAGCTGTTCTGATGTCGCACATCGTTAACCGGAAACTCAAGGAACTATGTCAGGGTTGTGAGGTCGACCATCCGAGCCAGATGCGACATTCGTGTCTATTTGAACCATCACCCTATTTCTTCGAAGGCTACTTTAAAGAATTATCAAACAAATTGTTCAACCCACAGTTTAAACACAGTATCGTACAGGCATTGACCACCTACGGGCTGAGACTTCACCCCCAGAGAATTCAGGGGGCCGTGGAAGCCATTCTATGTGAACTACGGAGTGAACCATTTATCGTGGGTAAACTTAATTGAAATTGCAGAGACTCTTGTGGATAAACATTGTGAGAAGGTAGTCAACGACGCGGTTGCTTGTTGGAAAGGGGTTACCGATAATCTCATTGTGTAGCTGTTGCGGAGTGATGGGGAACACCTGCGTTGCGGGTTTTTTCAAAAATGTTTTTAAGATGTATTACAAACGTGAATTAACTAATCTTTTGTATTGTGTGATATATAACAATGTTGATATGTGTGATGTATTACGTGTAGATAACTTAAACAATGATATGATTGTTGTGCGAAATTGTTCGGACTCTTGGGTTAACATGACACAGGCTTGTGTCAATGGTGATGATTCAGCAGCAGCTTTCATCAGAAAAGTATTAAAATCATTATGTGAAAACACTATTATATTTGATATTGAACATATCATAACGATGTTTACATACACAGTTGATGTTTGTATAAATCTGATATCCATAAAAAAAGATAGTAATGATGTTTCTGAAATTGTTGAAATTGTGAGCGACTACATGCTTGATAAAGATATTTTCACATGTGTTCGTTTCCTTGGCTATCTAGACAGCCTATGAAATGTGTTGTTTTTACTTTTTTATAGTTGTTGTAATTTCTTAAATAAAAACCATTGTTTTAAAAAAGGTATACTTTATACGTCTGTGTCTGTTGAAACGACAACATGTCAGATCTCATGAAAAAGGTTTATTACACACCGTCTAACCCGGGGTCTTTAGGTGGTAAAAGCCGTTTAAAACGGGGTGTTTTAAATGACTCAGGCGTTCGACTAACTGACAAACAAATTTCAGAGTGGCTCGCGGCAGAGGATGCCTATACATTACATAAAACGGCACCCCTAAAATACAAGAGAAACAGGGTATTTGTTTATGGTATGAATAAACAGTTTCAGGCAGATTTGGTTGATATATCAGCATACTCCGAGGAAAACGACGGTATCAAATTTCTCTTAACGTGTATAGATGTATTTAGTAAATACGCATGGACTCGGGTCTTGAAGAATAAGTCCGGATCTGAAGTCTCAAAAGCTTTTGTTTCTATACTTGCTGATAAACGCATCCCCCAAAAGTTACAGACAGATGCCGGGGGTGAGTTCTTTAACAAACAGTTTCAATCTGTTTCTAAAAAGTATAATATTCAACATTTAGCTACAGCATCGGATTTAAAAGCTAGCGTTGTTGAACGTTTTAATAGAACTCTGAAAAGCAGAATGTGGCGGTACTTAACAGCCGCTAACACACGTCGATACGTAGATGTGTTACAAGATATCACGCTGGGTTATAACACCAGTTTTCATCGAAGTATTCAAATGAGACCCGTGGATGTTAACGAAAACAACGAAGACACAGTGTTTCAAAATCTTTACGGACCTAGGAATGCTCGATGTGTTAAACCACTGTTTAAATACAAAATCGGAGATATTGTAAGAATATCCAAAGTGAGGGGTCCATTTGCCAAGGGTTACGAGAAAAATTATACAGAAGAATATTTCACGGTGAACAAGTGTGTACAACGAGACCCACCAGTTTACAAACTTTGTGATTATGACGGAGATATTATTGATGGTAGTTTTTACGAGCCAGAGTTACAAAAAATATCGGTGAGCAAAAACAATACGTTTAAAGTAGAAAAAATCTTGGACAAGAAAAAGCAGGGTAAGAAGACCATTGTCTTGGTAAAATGGTATGGATGGCCGTCTAAATTTAATAGCTGGGTCCCCGAAAAAGAAGTGGTCGACGTACATTCGATTTAAAAAGGAGAATGCATAGTAGTCTACGACATTCATTTAGAAAACAGCTATGGGTAGCGACGGCTTTTATGTCGTATTACCATGCAATGCATCGTTGGCGGTGTATCCTGACAATACTATTTCTAATTATAGGACGTGCCTAGCCAACCCATTACATGTGAAAGGTAAATGGGAAGTGGGGGTTGTTGAATTCGAATATCCTAGAACGTGGTATACGTTTAATACTGAAGATGCATTTTTTGAAATAAATGTCGGCCAACCACCGCTCAGTAGTGGTCCCATTAAGAAGGAGAATAAACACGATGACGATTCATTGATGCGTAATAAAATGTCTCCGATACGTTACCGTATAAAAACGGGGTATTATGATGACATTGCTTCTCTGGTTAGAGAGATAAATGAGGCCCTTACGCCGCATTCATCTTTCGGCTATGACAGTGTGAAAAACTGTGTGTTTCTGAATGCAAAACCTAACATATCTTTGACTATTTACGGGAAACTAGCCAATATTTTAGGAGCGAAACCCGGGGCTCCATTAGGTGGCTCTTCATACGTACCAACGGATTTTAATATCGACAAAAACAGTGTAACGCACACTCAGCAACAGGCGGACAAACACGGCCATGCATACATATCTGCTGACTTTAATAACGACACGGATGTTGTGACGTATGCACCGCATCAATCAGATATACAAGGGGGCTTCTACACCTTGTATTTATACACAGACATTATCGATTACCAGTCAGTTGGTGATGCCTATGTACCTCTCTTAGGTACAGCTCATATAGCCGGAGAAAATAAGCATATGGTTTGTTTGCGATACGACAAAGTGCATTACGTTTCTATAAACAAAACAACCATCACAGACATTGGTATTGAAGTTAAGGACGACCAAAATACACACGTAAAGTTTTCATACGGTAAAGTTAGCGTTAAGCTTCACTTTAGACCTGTGAAACATTTCGTATAATAATGTCCTCATTCAACAATTATAATCATGATCCTGAACGCTACGTGGCTTACTATACGAACCAGGCAGGTGGCGCTCTACCAGGGTATGCCGGCGGGGCTGTTATGTACGGAGGAGGTGTTGGGGGTCTGTTTAGAGGCCTCTTTAGAATGGCTATTCCTCTGTTAAGACGAGGTTTCAACATAGCGAAACCCCATCTTAAATCAGCTGCAAAAAACATACTTAGTGACGTTGTCAGTAACACAATGTCAAGCGCTTTTAACCATAACAAACACCCACAAGACGGTTCGGGTCTATTGGTAATGTCCCGTAAACGTTTGCTACGACCCCCAGGTGACAAGAGGAGGGGTCATTCTCAAAAGAAAGCAAGACGGTCATCTAAGAAGGTCTCAGTTGTAAAACGAAAACGTAGGGTGTCGGTAAAGCGTAAAATAAGCTCAAAGAGAAATCCTAACACCATCTTCTAGATCATGGCATTGCTACACAGCATGTCAGAAGAGTGTGTTAAATCAGAATTGGATTTGTTCACGGTGCCTCTAACTCAAACGGCTATTGAAAGAAATGCCTATATTGAGATACCACCATTATCTGCAATATCGGACACAGCACCCCTGGAATTTTTTATAGCGGGCAATGGAGAAGATTATATCGATCTAAATAATACATTGTTGTTTTTGCGTCTCAAAATCACAAATCCGGACGGCACGGATATTGTGGATGGAGCACCTGTAGGTCTGATTAACTACGCAGGAGCCACCATTTTTTCACAGGTTGACGTATCACTTGGAGATAGGCTTATCTCCCAGAGTTCCAGCACATATCCATACCGATGTGTTATAGAGTGTCTTCTTAACTACGGAAAAGATGTTCTTCAAACAACGTTTTCCGCCGGTCTCTTTTACAAAGATACAGCCGGTCATATGGACTGTACAGATCCGGGTGGAGGAAATGCGGGTCTGACAAAGAGAGCTGCGTACACTAATGCCAGCAGTGTTGTAGAATTATTAGCACCAGTTCACAATGACATATTTTTTCAGGAAAAACTTATGCTAAATGGTGTGGACATCAAAATCCGTATGACTAGGTGTAAAGACGAGTTTTGTCTGATGAGGGATGACAATATAAATTATAAAATAAATATTCAGTCTGCGTCACTTTTTGTGAAAAAAGTTACCGTGTCACCAGCAGTACGACTGGGTCATGCTCACGCACTGCTCTCGGCAACAGCCAAATACCCTATTGAACGAGTAATATTAAAAAATCATTCGCTGCCCGCTGGTTCTCGCGTCGTGACCCAGGAAAATGTATTTCTAGGAACCCTCCCCAAGTCTTTGGTCATAGCCATGGTTGATAACGATGCATTCACGGGGGCCTATAATAAAAACCCCTTTGCTTTTAAAAATTACGATTTAGAATTCTTGGCCGTATATGTTGACGGTCAGCAACATCCGGCTAAACCGCTACAACCTGAATACGGGACCGGTTCTGCTATACGGGAGTACTATCAACTAGCTCTGTCTTCTGGAAGACATCTGAAAAACCAAGCATTGTCTATTGACCGTGAAGAATATTTGCACGGGTACACATTATATTCATTTAATTTGACTCCTGATGAGGAGTGTTCTAGGCATGTGTCTCTCATCAAATCTGGAAATATCAGACTAGAAGCACGATTTCGACAACCGCTCCCCCGTACGATAAACCTTGTAATCTATGCTATTTATGATTCGATTCTTGAAATTTCAAATCGCAGACAGGTCTTGATCGATTACTATTAAAATGAATACCGTACAGCTCACAGTCTTGATGGATAAAATATCATGCAACACACATTTTCTAGGTGTGCTGCCGTGTGATTATTTACCAGAAGAACGTCTAAGAACAGTACCATCTATGGTCATAATTAACACACACCCCTCAGGACTCCCCGGGGAACACTGGTTAGCCATATACATAACCAGGGAAGGGGTTGGGTGCTTTTTTGACAGTTTTGGAAATAAACCCGATCACCCCCGGTTTCCAACACAAATCAGTAATTTTCTATTTCTTAACTGCGACAGTGTGATATACTCAAACAAGCAAGTCCAGAATTATTCGTCAGACACGTGTGGGCAACATTGCATGTTCTTTCTCCGTCATATGTCCACTACTTATGATTATGAATACGTGATGAGTTTGTACTCTGATGATTTAGATAAAAACGATACTATGGTGTCGTTTTTTGTGAAAAAACTAAAAACCTATAACCATTTTAATAAGAAAAATGTGTTTAAATGTATTCAATGTGTTCAGACTGGCAAAATGTATAATTGTGTACTGGAATAAAACCATAATAAATAACAAATAGTGCAAGATTCTTATTTTTGCGATGATTTATTTTTATTAACACAACAGAATATTCTTGTTTATGTCAAAATAAAACGAAAAGATTAGAGATGCATCCATCGACAGCGTTTGTGACTAGGCGAAATGATAACATCGCCGTCAGAATGGTCGTTATCATGACGTGGGGTACCGGCTCTCGCATCTCTACCCCTCGGGGTTGTTGCATAACTATCAGGCGATGAACCTACTTTAAAATTATCGATTACACGCCGTATATGACGGTTGGGTACCGTAGATTGCGGTATATTTAGTGCTGCAAAAGTCTCCAGAAACTCTATCCATCCTAGAGGTCGGTTTTCATCTTTGACATTGTATGGGGCTATGACATTTTTAACTAAATCCAACATGTGTGATCCGGGTATGTTCCGGCCTTTATATACAAACTCCCCAGAATCAGTCCATGAAGCGATGTCTTTAGCGTTAGTCATTTTATCTAAGATGTATCGAGTATTTTTCAAACTCCTATACGGTATATTCTTTAATACATCATTCACCACGTTGTCGTATAACCTAGTGTTTTCAGCATTCGGTACATGATTAGATGTTTCTTTATCAGACAGAGGCATGTTTAACGTTAACATAGATGTCTCGCGGTCAGCTTGCTTAGCAAATGTTAGATATCTCTGTAAAATATTTGTGTACCGTTTAGCTTTTTCATGAGACGCCATTTCAGAGTTGTGTAGGATGTCCCTTATAGCAGAGTCCAAATCATTCTCCACCGACTGTTGAATAGACTCACGTGGTATACCAGATTTTAGTTTATCGAGTTGATGTTGTGGGACTAAAAACATCTTCTCGGCAAACTCCATTTATCTAGAAGTAACCAAACTAGTAATAAAGGGGATTGCTATGCTTAAGAGGGGCAAAAGGAAACCACCCTGCTGGTTTATCATCCGTCTCTTTCTTTTAATATCAATCTTCTTGTTTGTCACAAATTTAAGCACTGTTTTCCGGCGTTTTAGCTTCTGGTATTGCTGCGATGTGAGCGGTATGTTACCATGAAGTACATTAAGGGCGAGCTCACACAGCGTTACAATAAGTTCATCGGATGTAGACTGTAAAATAACCCGTCTCTGGCTGGGTGTGGCTTTTAAAAGCATCTTTAACACAGGGAGATTTCTATAAAGTTTAGCAGACATTTTTAAATCGTCTCAATGTTTTCTTTTCTGTAGATACACTACCGGATTTGTAGAGAGTAAGTCTGTTCTGAGACGATATTGTTCAGGTGTTTTTGCTTTATAATCAATCATGAGATATCCGTAAGGTTTACCGGTTGCGTCCTGATAAGATTCCATAAAATATTTTGCACGGCCTGGATACATCTGTCTGGCTAGAACCATTACCTGTGTGGCGTCTCTGGGGTTTTTAAACAATATCAAATAGTTTGTGTTCAAGCTGATGGTCCTGCTGGATTTACCCTGACAAAATAAATTCTGTACAATGTAAATAGCACTAAGATTTCGGTGGTGTACATACTGTGTAAACACTTTTTCCACTTCATTGTTAACACTGGCTTCTTTCATTAAATCATCAATAATAAGCAGATTTGTTTTATTGACAGGAAACAAATGATCATCATTGAGAGTCTGTGGTATACCTTCAACAAATTTAATTTTATACAGTTTCAATAAATCATCATACAATGGTTGCCAACAATCATAAATATATACAATATTCTCCACATTTTTAGAAATCAATGTAACAGCATTTTGCAACAACATTTTTACAAAAAACGATTTCCCAGAGTTTGATGGTCCACTTATCACACATGAAAATGGATGTTGTAACCTGAAATCAAATGCCTCGGTGTCTAGCACACCTCGATGACCAAAAACGTTGTCAGTAGCCATATGGTAGTGTAGTGTAATCCCCAAGCAGAACTCTTTTATTGTAATTCACTCGAAAACGTTTGACTAGTGATTTGTTATGGAGTGTAAACCGCTTTTTATCCCTCACAATACCGTCCATACGGGCCAGTATGTGACGACTATCACCATCCCCCACAACATAGTGATTGACAAGTCCTATCAGAGTGTCCAATCTGATAGCCTCAGAGTTTACCGCATTAAGCGTTATACCTTTGGCTTTCATACAAACTTTCCCAGTGTTGGTGCGATAACCATATGTCTTCGGGCCTCCTGATGCATATTCGGTTATGAAGCCCCCTGACCCGATTTCATCGGTGAGATTACCTAGGTAAGGACCCAATGGTGGCTCCCAATCACCGTCTTTGGATGTGAAAATGACACTGTCTGTGTCACAGTACAACAATCTATCGGACAACCTATCCATTAGACCATACAGCTCTAAACGAGCATGCGCTGTTGTAAATGCTCCTAAGAAAATGTTTATATCACGGGTCTGGCCACCTTTACCATCAGCATAACACCATTGAATTATCGCTACAGTGTCTGAAACAAATGAGAAATGTTTGATGTCATAGCCATTGCCAAAAATATGCTGAGCAAACTCCTCAGGGTCTGAAAGTAACTCTGTTGTGGGTAGGTTTTCCCTCATTGAAAACCTGCCCCACAAACTATTAAGCAATAGCTTATTGATTGAGCGACGTGCCGGGTTGTGACTTATCTTAGCAGGGTTCAGTTGAATCCCTTCTTTTTCAAAATAGTCGTCGATGTATGATTGTTTGTCAGTGTCCGTTGCCGCATGTTCTGGATAACCGCTGGCTTCCTGTTTGTACTGCAAAAATGTTTTAACATATTCGCAAAACAAGGTATCCGACCGCTGTGGAAAATGCCACACCTCATCTATGTTAGTCACAATATATCCCTTCTCTACAGCTTTTAACAATTCAATACTAACCCAAGTACCGGAGATGGATCTTTCATCGTCGGTGTGTCTGCAGGGGGTTGTTTGGTTTTGTTGTTTGGTGCAGGTGCGACAGAGGGGGAATATTAACTTGCCACCAAATCTCATGGGAAGCACTGGGTGTAGTAGTTTACGCGGCGGTAAAACACAGCATTTCACAAGTCCGTAATAATTTTCTAGAGGTTCAAAATCCTTGAAAATGATTTGTGGGTGACCTACAGGGTACTCCTTTCTGGCTTGGCAGAAAGGATACAGACTTGTGAAATCGACATATCTTATTTTCTCACCTTCTGCGACCTTGTGGTACAATTTGAACGCATTAGTACGCCCCCCAAATAAAGCGTCGCGTGGTCTCAATCTTTCAGGGTGTTTATATGTGGACATAAAAACAATTACACCAGGATCGGATTGTTTAGCTGTTTTCCACTCACATTCCCACATCACCTCAACCTTCAGACCATAAAATTGTTTCAACACTACAAGTTTGTCATCAACCTGTCTTCTGAGATCACCATAGGATAGTTTTGAGAGGGGGTTAACATGTTCATGTCTGAAACATTTTAAACATCCATGGTGGAAACATCCAAAAAACTCAAAAACGGTCTTTACATCTGAATTCTCAAAATACCCATCAACAAAATATTTACCAATTGACACCTCACCGTAGTTTAAAGCATGTCGAATGTCTATGCCCCGTGTTTTTTTTACATATTCCAGCCATTCGATGGAGACATCTGAGTAGGCCTTGTTCTGATTGGTGTACGCATTGTTGTGGGTAAGAGCTAGAGTGTCTTTTGGGAGGTAATGTGTTTTGTACACAGCCATACAGCATGATGCTAATGTGGTGCACATAAACGGATCAATCCCGGTACATTGCATGAATTCATCGCGGTATTTCATACATGCCTCCCTCAGCAAAACAACGTCATTCTTGCCATACATGGCTAGTTCTTTTTTAAAATCAAACACCTTATCGGTGACTGTTGTGTACCAAGCATCGAACTGACCTCTGTCTTTATCACTCATGGTCTCGTACCCATAGAAATGCTTGTCTGGATAAGGGCCTATATAATCTTCGTTTTCTACCCTGTTGAAATGGTGTGGGAAGTATCCCTTATCCTCACAGGACAGGTTTAACGCGGCCGCTGTATTGGCCAAACGCATGGGTATGAATGAGTAGCTATCAATAAAACGTTGCTTAAAGCCGCTGTCATACATTAAAATTAAACGACACCCCTGCATTGTGATTTTAAGTGTGAGCCCTACTTTTGTGAAATGTTCCAAAAGTATGAAGTTGTCAAACCCTGATGCATTATGTGCAATCCATGTGTAATTTTTATAACGCGGTTGTCTGAAACGTCTGAGGAGTCTGTCGACACAATCTGTACCCTCTGCTGTGAATTCCTCACCAGAAAAAGTGATAGCACACACAAAATTCGGAACATGTTTACCGTCTTGGTAGCGTGTTTCAAAATCATAAAATATGTATTTCACACCAGGTTCCTTAGGGGTTATCGGTTGTATGAAACACTGATGGGCTCCATCAGCAACCAACACATCACCGCAATGGACACAACAACTTGCTGGGCATTTGTGGGGTTTAGGATCTGTGCCACTAATGTGATAACGTCTATTGCATTTTGGACAATGTTTGGTCACAACACACTGCGAAAACTGTTGACCAAGCGGTGGTTTCTTATGCATGTCATAACAATAGTCAGATCTGCAGTAACGAAGACAATCACCACATTGTCTTTTTTTCACAGTGTGTCTGAAACATTCAGACCCATTACAGATATCACACACATACTTACAGCTGTGATCTCTACGGCATGTGTAACCCCTGTAACAAAATTCACAAACGTAAGGCGTACCTATGAAAGCTTTTAAATTCTTAATCATAAAATAATGACCATCGTGCAGGTACAAAAACACTGTTCTGTTATGTGGTGCATCTTTTGTGTTGTACTTTTCCAACACACCAGTGTCTGACCTGTGGAAGACCACTATTTTAACATAAGACTGACGTTCAAACTTTGCTATGTCATTAAAGCCTATCATATCCTGATCCGTGTGACCAGCAGCATTCTGCAATGCTGAAGCTAATGGTATTAACTCTGTGTGTTGTTTTTGGGGGTTCAGAAAATGTGCCAGACAAATAGCAAAACACAGATTGTTTGAGATATTAACGGGGCAGAAAAGATTCATTCTGTTTCTCGCAATAACCTCGTTATGAGCTGTGTCACGGAGTTTTCTATAAGCACCACCTTGTCTACACATGGCTATAGACACTTTCAATTCCAATCTATCGTCAACGCACACGTCTGCGTTGCTCTGCATTATCTTTTCGATTTGGTATTCAAAAAGCTCTACACTGTAGTTATTGCTAGGTGACAATAGTGTATTAACATCAGCTGTCAGACTAGCACCTCGTAACGTGATATTAATCAAACCGCCATCACCAGCCAGCTGTCGCGAAAATTGAACTATTTCAGTCAACGCCTCATGTAAAAGACGAACATAGTCTGCCATATCGTTGGATGTTATCGAACGCAGATTCAATACTCTATGTATTTCCAAGCTGTTAAACCTCCTTCTAGGGACCACAGTATAATCACCAACACTACCGCCCTCTCTTACTAATCGCTGAGCTTCGCCAGGATTTAAACAAACAGAGGGTATGTCTGTTTCGTTTGTCTCAACATTTCTTACAACCGGTTCATCATCAACAACAATATCAGCACCTACATTATTTGCACCAACAATATCCGCATCATCAATATCTTCATCAACATCAGCACCTACATTATTTGCATCAACAATGTCTAATCCGTAACCAACTTGATGTTGATTTAGAACAGGTGCATCTAGAGCCACAATCGGTTCTGGCTGTACATCTGACATTGAACGAACGGTACTAATTAAAGCTAAAAGAGACTCGGTTGTAGTAGTCGGTCTATGCATCGACCTGACTGTGTAAATTAATCTCTGTAACGTGTCTGAAACACTTTGTTGGGGGTGTGAACCATCGTCACTGTGGTATCTAAATATTTTTGCCGCCGACTCACTTTCAGAATCATCTGACCCCTGACAACGTTTTGCGGCCATTTCACAATATTTTATTTAAAACTTTTTAAAAACACCGTTGAAATCCCACATATACACACTTTTTAAAAACAATAACAATAGAAATAAAAACAATAAAACATTAAAACAGGGGCAAAGTGATTTATATACACGGTGTTTACTCACCAGATCTGCGTCTGCCCATGTTAATTATCTCCATGAATAACACAACACTTTGCGCTTGACCGTCCTGAATGTCTTTTAGAGCCTTACGAATCAAACGTTGTCTCGCTAGACCTTCTCTCAGCGATACCGATGTTGCCGTGATGAGATTCCTTAATCTTTCAAAATCCCTCCTGTCTCTTCGTCTTTCTTCACGCAAACGACGCCGATCATCTCTCGCAATCCTCAATTCGGAGCTAATCAGATCCAAACGTCGTAAAATCGCCGCTGACTCAAATCCATTTGCCGGGGTCGCCGTCGGTAATGTACGAGCCTCCGCTCTGAACGCCTCTTGATTAGCTGGCAACTCCGATGTGTCAGGGCCAGAAACAATCTCTCTATTATTAGCCGAAGCCCCTGTTGGTTCGGCCTGGGTGAACTCTGCCGCTTCCCACGCTTCAACTAAATCGTCGTCCCACACAGCCTCTGAAATAAATAGTAAAACAAAATATGTGTTAGGCGAGAGAGATAACCAAAAAGGTTCAAGATATTTTATAATTAGATATAAAACCTTTAGACTCACTCACCGGGCCCGTTATTTAGATTTCGCAACGGTGTTGTAGCCTGCGGCGTTCGTTGATTGTTAAGGTCTGCGGGCTCCGGGTGAATTTGAGCAGGCGTTACAATCGTCCTTGGTGCAATAGAGGTACTTGGTAACGCAGGGTCTGTAGATATGTCTGCCACCAATCGCGATAAAGACCCTAAAAAACGCATTATTTAAAACACATATCTACATTTCTAGCGGATTACCAAAACATAAAACAAAATAAGTGTATTTTACTTAGTGTGTCGTTATCGCCGTAGCCAAACTGTGGTGTTTCGTCGCTTTGTGTGTCTCCAGAAACTGCTGCCATATGTAAAAAGAAAATGTGTGAATAACATGTTTATATAGGGTTTTGAACAACTATAGACACAACTATTTTACTCACCAATGAGTCTCCTTCTAACGTCAGGGTTTTGCGGGGGGGTGTCGACAGACCCCTGTGTTGGTCCTGTTTTGATAAAAATAACGTGTGACTAATGTTGCGATGTTTTTCTACGAACAATGGTTTATATATAAAAAATAAAACAATTAGACACACTCACCTGCTGCTTGGTTCAAAGCGTTTAGTTCTACTGCAAGCCAAGAATATCTCGGATCGTTTAATGCACCTACGGTATGATACAACCTGTTAAACAGTCCCCCGACAACCGTAACAAAAAGTTATATACAGACATTTTATTTATTTTGTTATAAAGAGAAAATGAAAACCAACATACCGGTCAGAAAGCTTGCCATTTTAGAAAAACTGTAAGTTATTTTTCAAGACAACAAAAGAGTAGCGAATATCTGTTACCACAACAAGTCCGTAGCCTACGTCTCGACACGAGGACTGGTAAGTACAAGAAAACCTCTTTTAAACTTTTTTAATGACCCCCCATACCCGTTGTGCGCATTGCAGGGGTCCGTCATTAACATATTTCAAACTTACCCCCCAAAAGCTGTGTGGTAGTGTGTGTGTATTCTGTGTCTGCTAGTAGGTAATTTGATTAAGGTATAACCAAAACCAACATATAGATTTTTGAAAATAGTCACTAAAACATTACAATAACTATTTATTGGTAAATCAGCCAAAAAGTAGCACCTCTTATAAGTGTATGAATAGTTATAACCTTTTCTATTTTATTTTTACTCAATCTTATGTTTGTTTCATTACATGTCTTATCAACCTAGTAGACATGTAACGGTGATTGTCTACCAAATGTCTCTATCAAACACACCGTTAGCATAACAAGGACCCTCAGGAGAGGTTTACCCATTTCAGACGGTTCGTCTAGGCCTAGCTATATCCTAATTAAATCTAGATGTCTGTCTTGAACACTTTTTCAAAGTAAACTCTTAGAAGAAACATCACACAAAAATTTACATGATTTCTCTCATTCATTTAAAATACAGAAACAACTTTCACACAGTAATGTGACCCTCGGTGCTTTCATGTCAAAAGGGTGAAAACCCTTTATTGATGGTAAGTGGTTTTTAGTTAGACGAGGCGGCTATAAAGCTGTCGTTTTTAGATTGACAGATAATAAAATCATCCTATTTTGGATTGGCAGGCAATAAACTAGCCTGTTTTAGATTGACAGGCCGTAAAACTAGTTTGAATGACATGTGGGGGGCCCACGTCTTATCTCATGTTACAAAAGACAATCGAACATATTACAAGGGTTTAGCTTATCAAATGCTTCTATCCAGGCCTCTATGTATGCCGCTATCTCTCTAAATTTACTCAAAACTATTTTCAATGACATAGGGATATGTCTTATCTCATGTTACAAAATTTAAACTATTACAAGGTTAGCCTATGTATGCTACTATTTGAAATGACACGGGGACATGTTTTATCTCATTACAAAATTTAAACTAAGACAATCGAACATATTATAAGGTTTAGTCTATCAATGCCTCTAACTAAACCTCTAACTCTCTCTAAATTTGCTAATACACATTTCACAGCAGGTGTCCTGATAGAAAAAGCAACCAGGTTGAAATGGTGAGGGGGCTAACCCTGTAGGAAAAGGGGGGCCATAGGAACCCCCCTACACCATCATAAAACATCAGATGTCAGTAAGATTGACAGGTTATAAAAGAACCATTTGAGTGACAGCTGTCAGGATGACAGACTTGACAGGAGGGTCATAAATCAATCAAAACATTTTTGACACATAGTATATGATTATACTACTTACTTCCAGCAGGATAATGCACCATGTCACAAAGCTGGAATCATTTCAAATTGGTTTCTTGAACATGCCAATGAGTTCACTGTAGTAAAATGGCCTCCACAGTCACCAGATCTCAACCCAATAGAGCATCTTTGGGATGTGGTGGAACGGGAGCTTCGTGCCCTGGATGTGCATCCCACAAATCTCCATCAACTGCAAGATGCCAATATCAATATGGGTCAACATTTCTAAAGAATGCTTTCAGCACCTTGTTGAATCAATGCCACGTAGAATTAAGGCAGTTCTGAAGGCGAAAGGGGGTCAAACACAGTATTAGTATGGTGTTCCTAATAATCCTTTAGGTGAGTGTATCTACTAATGGTAACATCCACAAGATAATATCTATGAACAATTTTGTAGATTGTTTCTTTTATTTTGTTAGATATAATGTATTTATACGTGTGGTGAGGAAGGCGGGACGAGAGCCGTGACGCGGGGCCGGTGGCGTGAGTGATAAGTGCAATCAGCTGTGCGCGCACCGGTCCCGCATCTCATCACGGAGGAGATTGGGAACTTAAATGGATGTTCGGCAGGACTGTTGACGAGAGAGGACCGGGCCCGGACATATGTTTAGTGTGTGTGTATGTTTTATGGCCGGCAGTCTACCGTGAGGTGGCTGTCGGTCAGTTACGTTATTGTTTATTTAATTAAAGTTTTATCATTGAATGTTCGCCGGTTCCCGCCTCCTTCCTTCCCTTCTACGAACTTTGCTACATTGGTGCCGAAACCCGGGAGGAAGGAGGGGCATGCTGTCGAAGAGCCCTCGCTGCCGAGAGGCATCGTGGTGCGGAGGAGTTCGGGCAGCGCGGACAAGGGACGTCCGCCGGCGCGCTGCCCGAGGCGGTGGTGCTGGAGCAAGAAAAATCGGCTGGGACGGAGAGCCCGCTGCCGTGCTCCTGGGCCGAGGTGGGATGGCGGCCTTAAGGAGGGAGCGGAGGGGTCGTCGCCGTTGGCCGTGGGCCGGAATCCTGTGTCCAACAACTATGAGGGTGAGGAACAGGAAACGGGGGACCCGCTGCTGGCTGCCCTCACGCTGAGGGCCATCGCCAACCGCCAGGAGGCGAAGGAGGATCGGGCCGTCCCCCCGACGTCCAGCACTACCGCATCGCACCGCGAGGAAGAGCCTCTCGGCTGGGCTGAGGACCGAGTGACAGCGTGTCAGGGAACCGGACAATTTTTTTTTCTTTTCCTCTCTCCCCTCTCTCGTCCCTGTCGCTCCGGGGGCTCCCGTCTCCGTTCTTTCGTCTCGCCGGTGCATACCCCCAGGCGCTGCCGACTCCGAGACTGGCTCCCCGGGGGGGGGAGTAGGTACGGTCTCGGGGGTGCCCCCCGGCCTGTAAGGGGTGATGGGGGTATGTGGTGAGGAAGGCGGGACGAGAGCCGTGACGCGGGGCCGGTGGCGTGAGTGATAAGTGCAATCAGCTGTGCGCGCACCGGTCCCGCATCTCATCACGGAGGAGATTGGGAGCTTAAATGGATGTTCGGCAGGACTGTTGACGAGAGAGGACCGGGCCCGGACATATGTTTAGTGTGTGTGTATGTTTTATGGCCGGCAGTCTACCGTGAGGTGGCTGTCGGTCAGTTACGTTATTGTTTATTTAATTAAAGTTTTATCATTGAATGTTCGCCGGTTCCCGCCTCCTTCCTTCCCTTCTACGAACTTTGCTACAATACGGTAATGACTGCATTAACTAATCTACCGCAGGGTAACTCTATTAACTGCATCTACTCATCTATTGCACTGTAACCTTACTAACTGCATTAACTCATCTTCTGGACTGCAACCTATTAACTGCATTAACTCATATACTCCACCGTAACTTTAATACTGTATTATATTCTCTCATATTGCATTCTGTATTTATTCTAACTGTATATCCTGCACTTGCTAACTGCACTTCTGGTTAGACCTAAACTACATTTCGTTACACTGTACTTGTATATGTGTAATGACAATAAAGTTGAATCTAAATCAAAAATCAATGTCCAGATACTATGCCATGTAGTATGGCAAGGCTTATGCCACCTAAATTTGCATGGAGGATTAGAACCAACATTAAGGGAGTTTCATATAAAGTTATTATTACAACGATTATCAAACAGAGAAAGACCATTTACAATAAATTGAGAATTTTATAATGTTATATCACTAAGTTATATCACCAAGTGTTTGGTGAATGTTATTTTGCCTTAATTACTTTCTTGAACTCTTTTTCATTTACAGAAAATCCATATGTTGAAATAATCATTTGATAGGTGTATATACCATTAAGTATATTATGTTGGATCCACTCCTCCGTGCACAATGATTTGTTATTATTCCATATATAACACCTGCTGGGAGAAAATTTTTGCTTGTACAAAAGTGATCAAAACAGTAATGCTTGTGTGATAGTTAGCTAAAGTAATCGGAAGCTTACTAGGAATGTTAGACCATTTCAACAAAAATGAATATAAGTAACCCTTTTATCTATTTTATCAATTTTTGAGCAAATGCCTTTAGGGCGGCTAAGTGAGATAAAGAGATCTGATGCTTTACTCAATAGAACTCTCCCGTGAATTGAAAGATCTCTAGCTAGCCATGAGTTATATTTCTTTTGCATTTTTTCAATAATAGGTCTAAAGTTTGACTATGCCATTATTTCAGTGTTTTTAGAAATACTAACACACAAATAAGTGATTGTGTCTTTAACCGATATATTACACACAGTTGACAAATTGTCATTCTTGAGTTGTAAAATCTCACATTTACCCAAATTGAAATTTAACCCTGAAAAATGTGAAATTCTATTAACAACATTCAAAGCCAGAGGTGCTTCATCACTCCCCCCAAGAAAATAGTTGTGTCATCTGCAAGTTGTGTTTTTTAATTTGTCTTTCATGAGTTTGGATACCTTTAAAGGGGTGTTGGTTCACCATATTTCTTAAAACTTGAGCTACAACTAAAAAAGGAAATGCAAAATTTGGACAGCCTTGTCGGATACCCTGGTTCATATCAAATCTAGGGGATGTTCCATTTGCAAGTTTAATAGAACTATTGCTACCAAAATATAAAGTCTTAATACTTTTAATAAAATATTAAAACTTTAGTTCTTTGCTCTGTTTTTGTAGGTTAGTTCCCAATCTTGGATTGTTGTCATACTTTTGTGGTCACGCAGAGATTTATCTTTTTGACACCTTTTTGTTTACCCATTTGAGCTATTGGGATTACCTTTTGAGTCTTTTGTTTGCATCCAGTTTTTCCCTGTGTCTGGGGGTCTTTGCTGCAGTGCAGGTGTGACAAGAGTTCACAAACGTGCTGGTGTCTGTCTGTAAAGTCTTCCACCAGAACCGGTCTAACTGTGGTAGTGATGCCTGGGTGGCCAGAGCTTGTGGAGGAGTGCACCCAGTGGATTAACTTCTCTCGTAGTCCTAGGAGAACAAAGGTTCGGTTGAGCGGGCATTCCGGGGGTGGTGGGTTCTATGCGTGAGCCTGAGTGATTTCGCCCATGTCCCACTGGACTGGAGCTAGAATTAGAGACGGTGAGATGATGGGGTCTGGAGAGGGATTTTCGAGGAGTGGAGTCATATTGGCGGGATAATGAATCAGCTTTGATGTTCTTTGATCCTGGATGATAAATGATTGAAAAGTTAAATCGAGTGAAGGACAGGGCCCATCTGGCTTGTCTGGGGTTTAGTCTTTTGGCTCAGCGTAGGTATTCCAGGTTGCGATGATCTGTTTATACTAGAAAGGAATATCTAGCCCCCTCTAGCCAGTGACAGCATTCTTCAAGTGCTGCTTTCATAGCTAATACTTCACGATTGCCCACATCATAATTCTGTTCAGTGGAGGAGAGTTTTCTAGAGTAATAGGCACATGGGAAGAGTTTGGGTGGATTACCTTTGCGTTGAGAGAGGATGGCTCCAATGCCAGTGTTGGATGCATCAACTTCCACTACGAAAGGTATGTTGGGGTCAGGATGATGCAGAATGGGAGCAGAGGTAAACCGATTCTTTAGTTCAATGAAGGCTTGAATTGCGTTGGTAGCCCAGCAAAGCTTGGTGTTTCCCCCTTTTAGGGGGCCAATTTAGAACTGCTCAAACCTTCCCCGCATCCATAGACACTCCTTCGGGACTGATGATGTAACCAAGAAGGACATTGAGGATTGATGGAACTCACACTTTTCCACTTTGGCATACAGTTGGTGGTTGATGAAACGCTGCAAAACTGCCCGGACCTGCTTGATGTTTTCCTCCATGGTGTCAGAGTAGATCAAGATATCAATATATACGATTAGGTACTGGTTTAGCATGTCTCTGAATATGTCATTGATGAAAGATTGGAACACGGATGGACTATTGGACAGACCGAATGGCATAATGAGGTATTCGTAGTGCCCGCTACTTATTGAGAATACAGTGTTCCATTCATCCCCTTCTCGAATGCGTATGAGGTTGTAGGCGTAACGTAGATCGAGCAATAGTTCGATGGCACAGTCACTGGGTCGATGTGGTGGGAGTCGTGAGGCTTTGGTTTTACTGAACACCTCCATCAAGTCAGCATACTCAGGAGGTACATGTGGTGCTGTGTTGAGCTTGTGGGTTGTGGTAGTAGTCTTTACCAGTATCAAGTTGGTAGGTTTCAGGCATTTGGAGTAGCAGGTGGAGTCCCACCGTATGATTTGTCGGGTCAGGCAGTCAGCTCTCAGATGTCCTGCTTGGCCACAGTATAGGCAAAGGTGGTTTCTGCTGCAGCGTTCACGTTCCTCTGTGGAAAGATGAGTTAGCACGATTTGCATGGGTTCAGAGTTGTCACTAGGTTGACTTATTTGGCTGAAAGAGCATGTAAGTCGGTTATGCCTCTTTCCGTGGAGGACATTGAAGATATCTACCTATTCGGAACCATGATAACAGGTATTATGCTGATTGGATTAGGCTGTGCCCTTAGTTATCGAGAAATTAAGAAAACGGTAACAGCTCTCAAAAGTCTCACAAGGCTGCCCGTTATGATGGAAGTCGTGGGAAGAGCAGTCGGCTCTGGAAAAGAGACTAATAACCAGTGGCGGCTGGTGAAAAATATTCTCGGTGGGGCTGTGCCATACTTTTTTGTTTCCGTAACCATCGCAATAAAATTTAACACAAACTGCAGGACAGCAGTGCTCAGTGAAATAGTCAGTAATTATTTAATGCCAATATTAAAAAGTTGAGGCATTCGTACACAAAAACATAAACATCATGATGCACAAACACAAGCCTTTTATTTGCATTTAAACTGAACTTGTAAACAATTGACTATTTCTACATATAAGTAACATCTTTTGGAAAGGCTGTTGGTGCCATTGGTAGTAAATAGGCAACACAATATGCATGCTGTCAGAACAGAGTGGAAAGTGGACAATAACATTAAATTATTATAAAGTTTATAGGAATTCTTACACTGTATAAAGGATGTATAATATAGAAATGGATATCAAGTGGCTGAACTCAAACCTTTGACTGGAAGAATAGCATAAAGTATTTTATGATCAAACTAAATGTAACTAATTGTTAATGTGCTCCAGAACTGCAACAATTAATTGATACAAAACATATAGACAGTAATATTAGCAAACACACTATTAACATTTTTTAGAGTACCATATATAACTGAATGATTTTTATGCTAAGGTCAACTATATACAAAGAAACGTGTGTGTGTGTGTGTGTGTGTGTGTGTGTGAAGCTACGGGAGAAGCCGCGCATATACTGCTTCCCTTTTTCGCTAGCCTGCTGTTTGATTGAGAGGTCAGGTTGATCTGGGCCCAGCTCTTTCACCCGAACTTTCTCCGACAAAGTTCTCCACTCAAACGGATCTTGGAGGAGAGATTTCACCGAGTTAGGGTTGGGTCTTGGAGGAGTAACGTCCGCGCTCGCCATTGTCGTTTAGTAAAAATGGCGCCCCTAGAGCCCAGTCCTTATTTTATCAGGGCTTGGGGCGATAAAATGATCGCCCTTCTTGGATTCTATTTAAGAACGCTGATTGGCTAAATTTTATGTCATACATTCATATCTTAAATTAGCAATTGGCTTAACTGCTACATAGACCCGCCTCCTTGGGGCGCTTTCTCTATCGCCCCAGAGCTGATGAAGCGGTCAGACAGGCAGAGGAAAGGTTGCAAATATGATTTTGTATCATATTTTACATGTATTACTGGGTGCATTCCATATTTAAAACACACAAATATTGACATACTGATGTTTTTCTCATTATTATTACTATTTTTGTTTTAATTGTTTTAATTTTTTTTTTTTTGTGGCTTAAGGGGGGCGGCGCCCTAGCGCCCTCTATTGGCCGGCCGCCACTGCTAATAACCCCAATATGGATTCTATCACGGAGAAGCTCACGACTTTGCAAAGGAAAATTGATATTGTTGGAGACCAAAATGGACAAAGAGAGTAGCCGTGGAAATGGAATGCGGTTGCTCGCCCCAAGACTCAACAATCAATTTTATCTTTTTCGACTCCCCCCTATCAGCCTTGGCCAAGGCTGCTGCTGGAATTCAACCCTGAGTGGAGCACTACGGAGAGACGCTCTTGCGTCCCTCCCCCATTCTACTGAAACACCTGCACAGACTATCACACAGACACTCACACACACACACAAACATAGGCCGCACTCGAGGGCGGTCACCCATTCCCAGATCCATCGCCTCCGTCGCTTTGACCCGCCAGCCTGACAAGCGGGTCTGTATACGGCGCCACCATGGCAGCAGGATCAGATGGCTGCTTGTCGGAACTGGATTACTTATCCCTGTTGCAAGTCTTGTCTATGGTGTATTGTGTACTTGTTTTTCTCCTCACCTCCCCCATGTTATGCTTTATCTTCTTCTAAAAATACATTTCGTTGCACTGTACTTGTATGTGTGTAATGACAATAAATTGAATCCAATCCAATCCAAAACTTCTCTTAAATGTTGAATAAAGTTAGTGTAAGTGGTGCGCTCAAGTCCTTGGTTGTCCCAGACTGCTGTTGCCCACTCCAATGTTTTTCCTGTGAGCAAAGAACACACCAACGAGATCTTACTGTTATTCGTTGAATAGAACGAGGGTTGTTGAGCCAGGAAGATAGAACACTGTGAAGCCTTTGCATTTGTTTGGGGCGCCATCAAACTTCTCTGGAAAGGCTAAACGAGGATTAGCAGACTGTGAACTCAGAGACAGAGCAACAAATGTAGTCAAACTGGCAAAACTTCAAGGCAGGCAGATAACAACAAAAATAGGAGTCCAGGTGCAACAGAGATCAAGGGCAGGCAGAGAAGAGTCATAAACGGTAATCCAAGGCAGGGTCCATACACAGGCAGACCAGACGATACGCTGACAAGATAATGCTTAGAAATGCAGCCGGGGCAAAAGAGACTTCGCAAATTGTGCATGAACAGGCAGGTTTTAAATAGTGATGAGGATCAGGTGTGCAGTATTCAGTCCCAGTGTCCCGACGGATCACCTTGACCCCTAGAGCTATGTCGGCGGGAGTCTTGTACTCCTGGTAGGGCCACCCATGCCGAACCGGTCAAAGGGTAGAGACCAGACTAAGAGTGATCCCAAACGCCTCAACGATGGAGTCGCCGGAAAATGGTGGGTGTGAGAGAACCACCAAAATGGCAGAAAAGTCTGAAGAAGGCAGCCCCACTGCCACGTGGGTAAACCCGGAGGGGTACAGTGGCGAGGGGAGTAAACCCTGATCACAAATCTGCCTTTGGGGACAGGCATAGGCGGAACCCAGCAGACCGGGCTACCGGCAGCCCCTGCAACTCCTTTCAGACGAAGGTCGTCATGAGTTTCTCTCATGCCACCTGAGATCCTTCTGGAAGGAGCCAAGGTGGTGGGAGTGTGGAATGCACACCTGCACCTTCACCTTAATCCTTACCTATGTGCAAGCTTCTTGCTTCCCCCTTGCTCCCCCACCATTTACCCCCCCCCCAAAAAAAAAGGTCCTGTGGTGATGTGGAATGGTGGTAGGTACAGGCCAAGGATGTGGCTAGGAGTGCCTAGCCAAACCATGCACACAGGCGGCAATGGAGTGATGGTCGTTGCAATTGTGGGATGGAGCAGCACATTGCCTCGGCAGCTTCCATTGCGACTGAGCAGTTCCACGCTGCTCACCCCTGAGATGGGGAAGGACCTGGAAAAGGTGGTTCAAAAAATGTCTGCCCCATACACTCTGGGCGGTATACCGCAACCGCCGGAGCATCCCACCATGAAATAGACACCTGAGTATTGCTTCATGGAATGTCCGCACCTTGTTGCACCTGGCTGAGACACCTGACAAGCCTCATCGTAGAACAGCACTTGTGGCCTTAGAGCTAGCAAGGTACAACATAGACGTTGCAGCCCTCAGTGAGACCAGACTTCATGGAGAGGACTCCCTGACGGAGATTGGTGCAGGGTACACTTTCTTCTGGAAAGGGGTCCCCGAAGGCACTCGTCGGACCCATGGAGTAGGTTTTGCAGTGAAGTCCAAACTGCTGCAGCTTATCCCTGAATCCCCTGTCGGCATCAATGAGAGACTGATGACCTGGCGCATCCCCCTTGCGAAAGGATGCTTTGCCACCCTCATTAGTGCCCAAGCACCAACGCTTGCTGCCGAGTCTATCATCAAAGAGGACTGTTACCTTGCTCTCGACTCTGCCATAAGAAAAACTCCAGCCACAGACAAACTCATTCTCATGGGAGATTTTAATGCCAGAGTGGGCATAGAGCACCTGGTATGGGATAAGGTAATTGGCCGGCACGGAGTTGGAAAGATGAATGACAACGGCCTCCGGCTCCTTTCTCTCTGTGCAGAACACCAACTGGTCATTACCAACACCATATTTCAAATGAAGAACATATTCAAAACCACCTGGCAGGCAGCACCCACGCTCAAAACATTGGCACCTCCTTGACTACATAATAGTCCGTCAAAATGACCGGACAGATGTCCTCTCCACTCGAGTCATGCGCGGAGCAGAGTGTTGGACTGACCACCGTATGGTCAGATCCAAACTCCTCATGAGTATTAGACCCCTTGGTCAGACGACAGCTCCAAAACAAAAAATCAATTGCTCAGCACTCAGTAGCCCCACTTCACAAGACCTCCTTCGACAGCTCCTCGCTGATAACCTCAAAGAGATCCCGGAGGAATCAGCTGACTGGCCAACGCTGCGCCAAGCCATCCACAGTGCAGCTTCAGAGGCATTGGGCCAGCCGAGGAAACACCATCAGGATTAGTTTGACAGCAATTTGGCTGAGATACAGACACTCCTCAAAATAAAACATGATGCCCAGAAAGCTCTTCTGTCCTGCCCTGGATCTCCTACCTTGAAAGCCACCTTTAACGCAGCGAGATCTGCAACCCAGCGTGCCCTCTGGATCATGGAGGACACTTGGTGGGTGAAGAAGGCAGAAGAGATACAGCGCATGGCAGACTGCAACAACTCACGGGGCTTCTATGATGCCATCAAAACTCTCTACGGCCCTAGGAAGAGAGCGATTGCCCCAGTTCGTTCAGCTGATGGCTCGACACTCCTCATGGACCGCCATGAGATCCTCACCCGCTGGGCAAACCACTTTGAGAATCTCCTCAATTTCAATAACCCTGTTGACATTTCTATTCTGGATAACATTCCCGACCTATCACTAGTCACACACCTCAACAATCCGCCTCAGTTTCTGGAGACACGCCAAGCCATTGCGTGTCTTAAAAACAATAAAAGTGCTGGACCGGATGGCATTCCGGCAGAGGTCTGAGAGGCTCCTCATCTGTTATATCTGGGAATGTGAGACCGTCCTACAAGACTGGAAGGATGCCGATATCGTGGTTATTTATAAACAAAAAGGGGACAGAGCCGTGTGTGGCAACAGCCGTGGAATCTCCCTCCTCTCCATCGCAGGGAAAGTTCTGGCAAAAATCATGCTCAATAGGCTAGTTAAGTACATCTCAGAAACTCCAACATGCGAAAATCCTACAGAGCACCAATTCTATCTGCATGGAAGCCGCAGTGGCTAAGAAACACCTACGATGGATAGGGCATACCATCCGTATGCCGGACCACCGCCTGCCCCGCCAAGTCCTCTATGGCCAACTACAAGGCGCCAAACGAGCTGCTGGCGGACAAAAAAAGCGCTATAAGGACTACACCAAGGGACTTTTAAAGTATTCCAACATCAGTCCCATGCAGCTTGAGTAGTTTCACAAATCCACGACAAAGACCAACTGCAGAGAGCCGCGAGACGCAGACAAAGATACCAGAGGGCAGCTGGGGTTCCACTGTCCTTCGGTTTCCCCTGTTCCACCTGTGGACGAGTGTGCGGCTCAAGGATCGGCCTCAGCGCCCACGAGAAGTGGCACCAACGGCAATGTCGTTGATCCCCTCCCCAACCCCGAAGCAAGCGTCATCATCGGAAACGATGGACAGCTATGATGATTCAGTCCCAGCATGTGGCTTCTTGGGAAGTGTAGTTCAAAGCCAATGCTAATACTCAGGAGAGTGAGACCTCCGGTGGCCGACAGAGGATTCTTCACTGGCGTTTGTGACACATATGGCCTTCAAATCAGGTGACATGGCTCTGTACTGTGTCGCGAGAGCTAACCTAAAAAGCAGTTTCTTTGCACGTTTTGGAATGAAGTCTCCACTCACATCTCCGCCTACTACAGGCATTCAGACACTGACTGTACAGGAATATGAGGTGAGACAGGTGTTCTAGTCAGTAAATCAAAGGAAGGCTGCAGGCCCAGATGGATTGCTTGCTAGGTACTCAAGGCATTCAATTCAATTTTGTTTTATTTATATAGCGCTTTTCCCAATGAGCATTGTTCCAAAGTAGCTTTACAGGGGAAAATAAGAAAACCAAAAAACACAAAAGAGGTAAAACACATTGCATGGTATTAAAATAACAAGTTAAATTATTCTAGTAAATAATATCTAATGTCAGCAGTTTCCCGGTCGTTTATTTAGCATATTAGCATTAAGTGAATGCTTGGCTGTAAAGATGTGTCTTTAATCTAGATTTAAATTGGGCGAGTGTGTCTGATCCTCGAATAATATCAGGAAGGCTATTCCAGAGTTTAGGTGCTACGTATGAGAAAGCTCGACCCCCTTTAGTGGATTTAGTTATTCTAGGTGTAATCAAAAGTCCTGAGTTTTGAGATCTTAGAGAGCGTGATGGGTTGTAGTGTGATAGAAGCTCTGTTAGGTAGGTAGGGGCTAAACCCTTTAAGGCTTTATAAGTGATTAAAAGAACTTTAAAGTCAATACGATACTTAATGGGTAGCCAGTGAAGGTTTGATAACATTGGGGTTATGTGATCGTCATGAGACAGGTTAGTTTTACCCTACTGATGCCGCGTTGTTGCGACAGCAATCCTGCTCAGTACGAGAGGAACCGCAGGTTCAGACATTTGGTTCGTGCGCTTGGCTGAGGAGCCACTGGCGCGAGGCTACCATTTCATCCAAGCAATTTGACTTCCCGTAGAGTAAGCGTTAAACCTACCTGTCTTCTCTCTCGCAGCCGGACTGTTCTCCCTGCGTCATTCAGTGGAGAGGAGTGAGCCACTCTGTGTTTGCCCTCATTGACTCTGGAGCGGAGGGTGATTTCATTGACAAAGAACTGGCCAAGATGTGGAGGATTCCCGTAGTTCTGCTCGCTCAGACCATCGCGTCAGAGACTCTCTGAGGCTCTGAGGAAAGAATATTGTTTGTGAATGGAGTGATTTCTGTTATCCTTATTGTTTAACTACTGCTCTGTCCCCTCTGTTTCAGGAGGAGCCTGTTGATCTCACGGGGGTACCTAATGTTTAGCATGACCTGAGAGCGGTTTTTAGTAAGTCTTTCCTAAAGTCTTTAGTAAGAATTATGGTTCCCTTTGCCCCTGCATTGATTACCTGGGGCTGAACGACATCACGGTCAAGAATAGCCATCCCTTGCCTTTGATGTCATCGGCTTTCGGTCTCTTACAGGGTGCAACCATCTTTACGAAGTTAGACTTAAGAAGTAATGCTTATCACCTAGGCAGAATTAGGAAGATGAATGGAAAACCGCCTATAATACTCCCACAGGCCACTTTGAGTATCGTGTGATGCCTTTTGGCCTGTCAAATGCTCCGGCAGTTTTTCAGAGACTCGTCAATGACGTGCTAAGGGACATGGTCGACCGGTTCGTTTTCGTTTACCTCGATGATATTTTGATCTTCTCGCAAAACGAACAGGATCATGTTCAGCACGTCTGGCGAGTCTTAAACCGGTACCTTGAGAATTGCCTGTTCGCCAAGGTGGAGAAGTGCGAGTTTCACGCACGGTCGGTTCCGTGTCTTGGTTTTATCTTGTCGCCTGAGGGTATTCCGATGGACCCTACTAAAGTAGAAGCAGTTGCTAAATTGCTAAATGGTCTACCTCGGTGAATCACAAGGCGGTCAAGCGAGTCCTGGGGTTTGCCAATATTTACAGAAGGTTCATCCGAGGGTTTAGTCAGGTGGCTCTCCCCTTGTCGGAGTTCACCTCCACTTTGAGACGGTTTGAATGGTCAGAATGTTTTAGACAGCTTTTGATAGACCAGGTCACCAATTCCTGGTTGACTGGGAGGGCTACGGCCCGGAGGAGAGATGCTGGATCCCCGCTCGAGACATTTTGGACTGCTCCCTTATTGCTCCCTTGATTTGTGCAAGCACTGTTGAGCTTGTGCAGAGGCTGCAGTTTTTGCCAGAGGGGAACTGGAATCCCCTGGTTAGGCCTGGTTTCCCTCCGAGGTTTTTTTTCTCCTCCAATGGAGTTTTGGGTTCCTCGCCACCGTTTGCATACTGTTTTGCACTGTTTTGCCTGGCCGGGGGGGCTGCTAGAATTTGATAGTCTTATTTAATTAACTCTGCATATAGTAATTTATTGTGTGTCTGATATTTGACCTGTGTTTTGAATTCCATAACCTTTTATGTTTTACTTATAGTCATTTTTTCTTGTACAGCTGCTTTGTAACAATGAAAATTGTAAAAAGCGCTATATAAATAAAGCTGACTTGACTTGACTTGATCGGTTCCTTCACTCTCATGAGTAGCTTCTGGTTTCCATGAGGCATCTTTGGGGAGGGGATTCGGTCAGGTTTTGCCTTTTTGATTTTGATTTTACTTGGTTATTTAGTTTTACTGCTGGATTGTGTCTTCCTTACTTCCCACTCGTCTGGAACCCCGTTTACTCAGCGCTGTTAATTACCCTCACCTGCTCCTCATCTGTGTTTCCCTCTATTTTAGCCATGGCTGTGCCAGTTCTCTGTGTGGCGATGTATTTGTTCGATAAAAAAACAATTATACCAGCCATAGCAGTGATGAATTTATGAACTATTTCACAAAAAAATCCCAATATCCTACAGAAAAATGTATAACCATGCAACCAGAAGTGAAACCCGCTGAACAAATGACTAACTACAGTGCCCCTAAGGAGAAATTGCTATTATTATTTACTATAGATCACAATGAACTCTCTAAAATCATTAGATCATCTAAATCAACTTCATGCATGTTAGACCCTATACCTACAAATCTACTGAAAGAGATACCAGAAATGATAGATCCTCTTCTTAACATTATTAACTCATCTCTGAGACCAGGACATGTGCCTAAAGCATATAAGGTGGCTGTTATAATGCCCCTTGTCAAAAAAAACCCATCTGGACCCTGGAGAACTAGTTAACAACAGACCTATTTCAAATATAAAGTAGTCTCAACTCAATTATGTTCCTTCCTCCAAAGGAATGACATTAATGAAGATTTCCAGTCTGGATTTAGAGCACATCACAGTACAGAGACTGCTCTGGTCAGAGTTACAAATGATCTGCTTATGGCGTCTGACCGAGGTTGTATCTCCTTATTGGTGCTGCTAGATCTTAGTGCTGCATTCGACACCATTGACCACAGCACGCTCCTACATAGACTTGAAAATGATGTTGGTATAAAGGGAATAGCTTTGAAATGGCTAAGATCTTATTTATGCGACCCTTTTCAATATGTAGCAATAAACAATGAGGTATCACACAAATCGTAAGTCCAGTACGTTGTACCACAGGGCTCAGTCTTAGGGCCTATGCTCTTCGCATTATACATGCTACCTCTAGGAGATATAATACATGGCACGGAGTTAGCTTTCACTGTTATGCTGATGATACGCAACTTTATATTTCCTCGAAGCCTCATGAAACACAGCAATTCCATCGAATAGTGGAATGCATAGTCGATATAAAAAAGTGGATGAGTAACAATTTCTTATTACCGAACTCGGACAAAACTGAAGTGTTACTTATTGGACCGAAAACCGCCCTACGTAACAACCAAGAATACTGCTTAACTATTGATGGATGTTCCATAAACCCTCATCTTCAGCAAAGAATCTTGACGTTTTATTCGATAGTACTCTATCATTTGAGAACCAAGTCGCCAACACCTGTAAAATAGCATTTTTCCATCTTAAAAATATATCTAAACTACGTCATATGCTGTCACCATCAGGTGCAGAGAAGCTAATTCATGCCTTTATGACATCTAGACTAGATTACTGTAATGCACTATTAGGTGGTTGCCCTGCAGGCCTATTACAAAAACTCCAACTGGTCCAAAATGCGGCAGCTCGAGTTCTTACACGTACAAAAAAGTATGATCATATTAGCCCGGTTCTGTCAACCTTGCACTGGCTACCTATAAAGCATCGCATAAACTTTAAAATCTTGCTTATGGCCTATAAAGCCCTGCATGGTTTAGCTCCTCACTACTTGAGTGAACTTCTCTCAAATTACAGTCCTTCATGTGCACTACGCTCTCAGGCGTCAGGTCCGTTGGTAATACCTAGAATTTCAAAAACAAGTGCAGGCGGCAGATCCTTTTCCTATTGCCCAGACCCGACAAATGCTGTGATGATAGAGCTGGACAAAGGACGTGGCGACTCTACAAAAAATATTTATTTGCAAAATTATTTTTTGCAACCCAGCAAACATTATCATGTGGGGCCCAAATGGGTTGCACTTGGGCTGATATCTGGGGCCCACCTGGGCAACCCAACTGGGACCCAGCTAATTTTGTCCGCAGTTTCCATGGTGGCCCCACATGTGTTAGCCCACATGGGCTTATGATGGGCCCTTAATGGACGCCATATAGGCCCCACTTGGGTTAACCAGATAGCTCCCATTTGGTGTCTACAGGAGTTTGCCTAGATGGGTTAATGATGGGACCTAGCTAGGTCTTATATGGGTCTCTTATGGGCCACAATTAGTATACATATGGGCTAATTTATTTGTATATGCTGTATTGTTTGTATGGGTTAAATTATTTTACACTAAATCCATACATTTATCTCATTAAAATCCTAAAGGTATTTAATGAATCAAAACCAGTAGTGCATGCTTTTAAGCAAAGTTTATTTCAATTTAAAACTTTTCTTTTGAATCATACATACATCATTCATACATACATAAAATATAAATTCTAACTTTATAAAACAAATGTACATTTAGAACTTTAAAAAAATAGGTACATTTACAACTTTGTGTATTATAATCTAAACTTTTAATACAATTTTCAGGAAAAAAAACTGTGCAGCTCCTCAGTCCTCGTTCCTCTCTCTCCCAACAGCCCTGTGAAAAGACAATAATTACTCAACCATGATACCACTTTTCACAGTTAAAACAAGGGCTGTCAAGTTAGCATTTTGGCGCCAAACACCAAGATTTAAAATTAAAGAGTCTTTTACCGATCTTGTGCCCTTGCATAACGATTTGTTCGCTTGATAAATATGAAATAATGTTTTAATTGTATGTATTGTTAAAAGTTGTTAAAGCCTTTTTGTCATTGACAGAGATCTGTCCCAAGCTGCTTTATACACTAGTGTATACTAGCTTCTCTGCTATGAGCCTTCTCATCTAATTATAACGCTAATCTTCCTCGATCGTGAGCACACCGCATGGTGCCAAACTTGTAGTTTAAGTATAAGCTTTTTCGTGTCTTGAACTATTAGTTGGCGTTGGGAACAAAGGCATAATTTACAGCATTATCGTTTAGCATTGGCGCCAGAAATAAGACAAATGACGCGATATTGTCTTAATTCTATCATAACAAGAATCAAAACTACGTTTTTGAACCATAATGAAACAGTATTTTCATACTTAAAGAGTATATACATTGTGTGTGTATATATATATTTTTAAACTTGTAATTCTTACCTTCTATAAACTGCAGGCAAAGTACTACCAAGTCTGTGCACTTGCAGGAAAATGCGCGATTCAAATACTTATAGGGGGATGGGAATTGCTAAAGGAAATCTCACCGGATCTTTCTGGATTACATCTCGCGATACTTTGATGACATACGCCAATCGTTCTGCGCAGTGAAGACCATTCTTTTTTTTATTCAAATATAAATGTTGGGTACATTATGCAAATACATTCAAAAATCATACACAATATTTAAATTATAGCAATATCAAAATAAAAAAATAAAATAGGTTAAATTAACACTAAGTAACAAAATACTTTTATATTTGCTAAACATTACATTGAATTAGATAGGATTTCCGCCTTAACAACTATATAGGTTTGTCTCCTCGAAATGTACATTTTTGGATACTAAATTTGGCTAGAAAAAGAAAACTAATTAATTAAATATTACTCCTTGTGAAAAGACATAACTGTAGCCCATTTTAAACCCATGCACACATTTCCCATGAATTGCCCAACTAGAAACCACATGGGGAGAGAAGGGTCTGGCTGCAGACCAGATGCACTCTCAGGCCAGATGCACTGTCAGCGGCGCATGCGCACTCCGACACATGCAGTCTCAGCAGCGCATGCGCACTCCAACAAATGCACTGTTAGACACGTTTGTGAATCAAATGGACCTACAGGCCAATTGTAAGTATATTTATTCAATATTCAATGTATTTATTCTCATACAATATTAAGTCGAAGTGAAAGTGTTGTTTTAACTATATTCAATTCGAACAAGATTAAGTCGAAGTAAAAGTGTTATTGAATTATTTGACATGTAATCGAAAACGTTCTTTAACATTATCAGACGAATGTTGTAAGTATATTGATTTAATTCATACAGTATTAGATAGATGTAAAAGTATTGTTTTAATATATAAGATGATGTTTTCGAAAACTAACTTAATCCTTATAATGATACCAGATATATCGCATCTATGATACTTGGGTAACGATACCTGTTCTTCATACACTAATTTATTGAAGAACTAACGTTATCTAAATTAATTTTGTAGAGTTGCTTGAAAACTAAATATTCAGATGATTCGGATTATTTATATATTCAATAACCTTGTGCATACAGTATAAGCTTGTACAGCCTTATATTTCTACACATCAATTATTATTTACGTATTTGTTTTTTGCATTTTTGACAGGGGCATTGCACATAGGTTAAAACCCGTAAAATGGACTGAAAGGTTGGCTATCTATCCATCCATATATCTGTCTGTCTATTCAAATCTATCTATCCAAATTGTATCATATCGTCCATTTATCTATCCCATCCATCTCTTTAAGTCTTATGTATCTATCTTTCTATGAAATTTTGCTTATTACCTCCTTTCATTATATTTAAGGGTTTTCCAGTACAATCATATGGCAACGACTGTGGTGTGTTTATGTTGATGGTAAGTACATTATGTTTGTAGTTAATATTATATTGTTTTGCCATGATACTGACGTCTCTTTCATTTATAGTCTGCATTGTACATTGTGCTGGATGCCCCATTTGACTACACAATTGTAAGTATTAGTACAGTTTTCAATAAGTTTTTTTGAGACAAAGGGCATTGACTTTTATGTTTTGATCAGCAGGACATGATAGAGCTGAGGAAATGGTGGTGCGTGATGTTAATGGAGAACTTTGGACTGGACCGGTATGGAGTTGTTTGTATTTTGAATATTTAAAGCTTTTATGAGAAAGGAATTATCTAACATTCAATCACTATTTTCCAGGCATGGAAAATTGTTTGCTCACTATACAGAGGAGTCCAAAGCCTTCCTGAGAGGTGATCAGCAGCCTGTATTTAGGTTGCAAAACGTAAGTTGGAATAAATCTCTCAGGTAAAAGCATAGACTAATCATAAGGTAAAGAATGGCATGTTGTCATGACTAACTTGGTAAACTTGGGCTGTATTTTCTCCCCTAACAGGAAGAGCATTTTGACGGACAGGTAACTTCTCAGGTAACTCCTCAGGAAAAGTACCAGTAACCTTAAAAAGGTAGTCCTAAAGGTGACTAAAATTAATATTTGCTTTTTAGGTAGATGAAACCAATCTTTTCATCTGAGAAGCAGGTGGTTCAGTCTCCACGAAAAGTAGGTTTTGTTAGATAGGATGTGGCCATTATTGTTCATATTTGTGCATATTTTTATTTATCATCTTCTACATTGTTGTTTCTTAGGAGCGTGTCATGACGGATCTTAAAACTGCCAGTCAGTGGTGCTTGGTGAACATTTACATTACATTTATTCATTTGGCAGACGCTTTTATCCAAAGCGACTTACAAGTAATTTTTTATTTTTTTACAGTGGCACATTACTGCAGAGCAATCAGGGATTAGGTGTATTGCTCAAGGGCACTTCAGTCATGACCTTCTGGCACTGAGATTTGAACCAGCAACCTTCTGATCACAACTGACTCTCTGGGAATCTTCTTGGCTCAGTTGGAGGATGATGAAGCTGCAGAGGCCTTGGAACAGTTCTTCAATACAGATTTCATAGAACATGATAGTGTAGAGCCTCTGATGTTTGTTTTTATGCAGAACATGCATACATTTTTAGAGAATGTGGTGGACAAAATGCATTTTAGAGTCTTTTGTAGAGTACAAAATTGAACAGGGTTGTCCATTTTTTGTTTTGTGTTATGATTTTATGCCACATATGCATTGAAAACTGATATGGAAGCCTCTATTTCGCAAAAAAACAGATGTGAGCCGTCCTGCTCTTTATATATATATATATATATATATATATATAGTTTGTCTACATAATAAAACTTTATCATTAAACCATTGATTAACAAGCACCTTTTTATTGTAGAATGACTCATTTATGTATACATGTGTGTTTGTTTATAATTTTAGGCCGGAAGAATACGTGTACAAGAAAAGGTTTTATTTAGTAATGTATTTTCATTATTAGTGTAGATGTTCAGTAATGTATTTCAGCTATAATTATAATAAATACCTGGCCTTGACCTGAACCACCAGATAATCTTACAGTTCACCACATTAGAGCGTGCATGTGACGAGTGCGCATGTGCGGCTGAGCGTGCATGTGACGAGTGCGCATGCGCGGCTGAGCGTGCATGTGTCTGACAGTGCATCTTGTCTGCAGCCAGATGCTATTGCATGGGGAGCCCACCTAGGTTCACACATGTAGGTCCTATCTGGGTCACCCAAGTGGGCCCCAGATAAGATGCCCATTTTGAGCCCATGCCCAGTCTGAACCCCTGTACCCCATTTACAACCCATGGGGGCCCCACATACACGTGTTTGCTGGGAAATTATTGATGCAAAATTATTGAAATTAATGAAAATAAAACTGATGTCATTGTGTTTGGCCCAAAACACGTGCTGCGGTGCTTGAATACAACCTCTTTGAATGGTTTTGTAAAATCTAGTGTGAAAAATGAAAAAGTCGGCCAAGAAATATGAATCTGTGACCCCACTATTAATTTCACTAGAGTGGCTGCCAGTAAAATGTAGAATCTGAAAATAAACTGTTGCTTTGTACTACCAGGACTAAATATATACATAGGGATCATTTTCTCAAGCAGGTCCTAAACTGTGGAATGACCTCCCTCAATCGATAAGATCTGCCAAAACTTATCCATGTTCAAAGCTGTGCTAAAACAGCATTTTTTTATTCTAAGGGAGATCTTAACTGGGTTTGTCTATGTGTGATATGTTTATTTATTCTATTGTTCTGTGTTTTCTAGTTGTGATTGTGAAGCACTTTGAGTAAACCCAGTTATATTCAATTGTGCTATATAAATTAACAAATAAACAAACAAACAAACATAATGATAATCTTTAATCTAATCATTCTCAGAACCCGGCCTAGAACTTGGGTCTCTGGTGTAATCGCTAGGCGGTAAAACAACTGAGCCACCAGAAAGCAGGGGTAGGATCCAATAGAAACACCGGATACGAGGTCTCAATAAAAAGGTTTAATAAATGAAAGATGACAAAACTCCAACAAAGGTTCTTCTCCACATGAGGTATAAAAAGGAAAACAAAACCTCCACGAGGGGAGAAAAACAAAAGACAGATGCAAAGCACTTCTTTAAATAACTTAAAGAAAAAGTAATCTTATAATTTGTCGCTTCTCAAACAATCCTTAAACTCAAGGCACCAGGCAGACATCTCATACAAAGACCAAGCAACAAAGTATAACAAAGACAGAACTTAAATACACAGGGGAAACAAGGTGCAGGTGAAGATAATTACACAAATGAGTGACCACAGGTGAGTGACATGACCTCTAGTGGCAGAACTAAGGAAACAGCAGTCCCAAATGCTGACAATCATATTTTTATTTTGCCTTGTTGTGCAAGCACTGTCGAGCTTGTGCAGAGGTTGCAGCTTTTAACGGGGAGGCGAGAGTCCTGGAGGTCCTCTTCAGAGGCCTTCAACCCGGAGACAACCACGCCCTTCACCTCCTTCCTCCAGCCGACCACCGGACGGAAGACTCGGCTGAAGAAGAGGTCAAAATTAACCTATGGGTTGGAGGGATTCTCTACATGCATCATTGTTGTTTGTGTAAGCCATGTGTGTGGCAGGGATAGGACCCACTCCCTTTTTAAGACCAATTATATTTATTTAGCTTATTTAAGCGTCTCTCGTTTAACACAGAGCACCCATCAGACAAAACCATGCTAATTGAAGAAGCTTAATAAAAATTCGAATAAATATAAATTCAATTAAATTTCGTTTTGACAAAGCAAGGTAAACAAAGTATTATTGTAGATTATATAATAATAATAATATTATTTGTCAGAGTGTAAAAAATCTAATGAATGAAAATCATTTAACTAGGACAATTAGGATTTCCCTACTACCCCTAACCTTAACATACACTTTATCATTAAACACCTGTAAGCCGTTTTTAAATATATTCTTCCTTTTTACTGAAATTAAATGCCTGTATGATCTAATACGTGATGTGAAAATGTAGAAGAGCAAGTTTGGCAAAAGTAGATTCGAAATGACGTTGTGATAGTGTCAAACCTGGTTGACACGCATCTTTAGCACTACACCATTTAAGTTGCTGGTAAAAGCGTGTCATTTTGACAGTCTTAAAATTCTGAGGGAGGACCCACCCACATTTTTCATGCTTCTGACGCCCAGGGGGGTAAGTATACAGCAGTGATGGTAACTGGACAGATAGAATGGTCTACAATTTATAGTCAAAAGCTCAATGTCTTTTTAGCAATAACTTAACACAATGCTAGCAATAATGAACCAGTTGGTATTGCTGTAAATGCACAAAACCCCCTCAAATGTAGCTAGCCTCTCGATGCTAACGCCATTGTCCAGAACTGACGAGTCTCTCTCAGAAAAACATTTACTCATCTCTCATCTAGAGGTTCATTTCAAATGCAGATGATATATTTTATTCTCCAAGGAGAAAACATTGGAGAGAAAGATGGATGGAACTTGTGTTCTATATGGGTTAGCTCTTAGCTCTGAAGTGCCTCTGACTGGAAGAATGTAAAGAGAGTGTAGTTCGTTATAGAAATGGAGACATTTGGATGCCGAAAAACAACTTGTTTATTAGCTCACCTCGGGAGCTCCTAACACCACATGCTTCCAGTATACAAAATGTGTGTCACCACCAGGGGGCACTCCAGAACCACAAATGAATATAGCTTTCTAATACACAGCCTATATGCAACTAGATTGCATTTCATCATTTATCTACATCCCCTTTCTTTAGATTTGTACTTCCCTTTAAATAAAAGAAACTCTTAAATTTCTCAAACATCTTTGTAACATCTAGAAAATTGTCCGAAAATATCAGAATTACTCCTTTCAATAACATGTTCTTACGTTACATCCCCAACAACATGGGTTGATAGAATGTTATCTAAGTACTTAGGATTAGGCTTGGAAACTCGACCATTTCTAGTACGGTATGGTAACATTCTATCTGTTGGTTCCGCTGGAACGTTTTCCTCTGAATGTACAACCGCTTTAGACACATTGTCACTGTCTGGCACTGAGTTGAGTTGTGACAACAAATCATCCGGGTCGGCTTGTGTGCAGTGTTGAAAGGGAGTACAGGGAGTAGATGTCTACGATTTCTCCTGTACTCTTTGCTGTCGGATTCCACAACATACGATCTGGGCTCGGTGAGAGTGCTCTTAATAACTCTGATCTTGTTGTGTCCTTTTGTTGTCTGCATCCTTACTACTTGTGATTCATGTAGCGGAGAGAGTGGCTTGCTCCTTTTATCATAGAACCTTTTGTGCATTTGTCTCTTTTTTGAGAGTTGTACTGTGATTTTCACAGTATCCTTCCACCTGGGCTTCAGCATCTGCTTGCTGATTGGCATAGTGGTACGTGTTACCCTGGACATCAGTCTCTGTGCAGGTGAACCCAGTATCTTATCCCGAGGAATGTTGCGGATGTTCAACAGATTCAAATGCAAGTCTGTCCCCTCCCACTTAGTGGTTTCGAGCAGGCGCTTCGCACTACGAATGGCTCTTTCTGCGAGGCCGTTTGCCTGCAGATATTCAGGACTGCTAGTGATGTGACAAAAGTCCCATGAGCCTGCAAAGTCTCTGAAAATCTGGCTCGTGTACTGAGTGCCATTATCGGTGAAGAGCTTTTGGGAAATTCCATGTACAGAGAAGTGCCTCTTCAGTTTGTTGATGACAGTTTGTGAAGACATGTTCCTTAGTGAATTAATTTCAAACCATCCAGAGTAAGAATCTACCAGCACTAGGTACTGTTGGCTGTTCCAGTCAAATATGTCAGTGGCAACAACAGACCAAGGCAGTTCTGGGATCTTGTGTAGGTGCAATGGCTCCTTTTGTTGATGAGGCCTCAAAGCATTCCATATGCTGCAGGACTGCACAAAATTGTCGATGTCCTGTGTCATAGTCAGCCAGAAAACGGCATTGCGTGCTCTGCGTTTGGTTGCTTCGGCTCCTGCATGACCTTTGTGCAAGATTTGTAGATATTCACTCTGTAGGCTGTGAGGAACTACAACTCTTCTTCCCTTTGTGATGATTCCATCCTCAATACTGAGCTCATCCCTGAAAGGAAAATAATGTTTGCGTTGCACTGGAACACTCTGAATTTTCTTCGGCCAGCCAGGCTTGATGGTGTTGCATAGACTTTGCAGAGAGCTGTCTTTGTCAGTGTTTTCTCTGAGCTCTTGTAGTCGGTTGACTGAAATGACTTGGACAGCCATCACCTCGAATTCCTCCTTGTCAATAAGATCTTCCGTTGTCACCTTTCTGGGAGCACGTGACAGTGTGTCAGCTAAATAGAGCTGCTTTCCTTTTTTGTAAGTAAGAGTCAGATGGAACTTTTGCAGCTTCAGTACCATTCGCTGGAGTCGTACTGGAGCAGAATGTAGGGGTTTGTTCAGAATCATGACAAGGGGTTGATGGTCTGTTTCCACCAAGACCGGTTTCCCGTAGATGTAGTCATAGAACTTCTGACAGGCAAAAACCACCGCCAGTAGCTCTTTTTCAATCTGAGCATACCTCATTTCCATTTCGGTAAGTGTGCGTGGGGCATAGCTAATTGGCTGGTCGTTCTGTAGACACGCTGCGCCCAATCCATATTGAGAAGCATCACACGTGATGGTCACAGGTTTGTCTACATCAAAGTACCTCAGGACTGGTGGAAATGTGATGCAATTTTTTAGTGTGTCAAATGCCTCCTGTTGTTGCAGTGACCAGCACCAAGCTACATCCTTGTGGAGCAGCTGTCGTAGTGGTGCTGCCAGTTCACTGAAATTTGGAATGAATTTCCTGAGGTAGTTAGCCATGCCCAAGAAACGTTGTAAGGCAGCTTTGTCACTTGGCGGTGCCATTTCTGTAATGGCCTGTATTTTGGCTGGGTCTGGTTTCAATCCATGTTCTGTGAACAGGTGGCCCACGTAAGTGACTTCTCTAAGCCTGAACTTACACTTTTGTGGGTTAAGTTTCAGATTCACTTGCCGTGCTCTGTTTAGAACCTTCCTTAAGTTCTCATCGTGCTCCTTCTCCCCTTTTCCTCCAACGATGATGTCGTCTACAATTATGGCACATGGAAGATTATAGGGTTTTAGCTTAGCCTCCCCGATGTCACGATCGTCAGTTGGAGTGCCCATTAACTCCAGTAGAGGGCACTCAACTCAGGCATTTGTGTCTATTCCCACTTCCAATTCCATTTCCCATGCTAATCACCACCAGGTGTTCCCCATTACCACTCCCCTATATATACTGTATTTGGACTTGTTTAGGTCTTGTTTAGGCTGTCTGACATTTCTGAGCAGTTTCCCCTGTGGTTGGGCTTGTTGTATCTTGGCTTGTTTATGTTGACTGTGATTCTCTGCTGCCTGCCCCGACCACTGCTTGTTACTGTTTCTGACATACCTGACGCTGTTCATTGATCTCTGCCTGTTGGACCATTCTTGATAATAATGAATTGTATATGGATCTGAACGTCTCTGACTCCTCGTTACACCCGACAGGTGTGTTGCCGCCTCCACTTGCTCCTCTGTCCAGCAAGTACTGGCGATTACATACCAACTTGCAGTGAGAACTTTTTTGGCATCTTTTAAGCAGTGTATTTCCGTTAAAATGGCCATGACTATCAAATGAATGTGTGTTTTACCAGTGAGAAATTCATATTTTTTTATTATGCACAAGGCATTTTACCGGCTGAAATGGCAAGCACTGGCAGAAAACATGTTTTTTTTTTCTAGTGGAGGCGCGTAGGTAATATGCTGGGCATGACAAAAACGCTGAGCTCTGGCGCTGAGGCTAAAGAAATGAACATCAGCTGCTTGTGTTTTTATAAAATCATGCCGTTTCCATTGAAAACAATTGAATTTTTTTAAGTTTAACATGGTGAATATTGATTTTCTTTTTTTACCGTCGACAGTACTCACAAAAAATATATATTTATATTTACACACATTTTAGTTTCATTACTAGTAGGCAGAAATGACAAAGTACTGGCATAACATTGAGCTAAAAACAACAGTTTAACATAACAATTCCTAGAAATGAGTCGTCCAAAACTTCAGAAGTGTACATTTGATGGTTTTTGTCCTCACAAACCAAGTTCCAGATGTAGTTACCCATGATCGCTTCATCCCATATTGTCACTGATATAAGCTAAAAATTTACTAGAGCTAAATAAACACTAAAACATTGATGCTTATTATCAACACAATAGTTAGCAACACAGAATTGTTTTTTTTAAGATTTATTTTGAGGCGAACAAAGACATTTATACAGATTTGGAACAATGTGAGAATAGGGAATGAATCTGTGACCAGTTTAAGAACTGCTACAAATCAACACAAACACATGAGAAACACAGCAGTCCCCTTCATCACAATGACAGTATGTAGTCCAACAACACAACACAGATCCAATATAAGTGATCCACACTGTATACAGCAATATTAGCATTCTCCAAACACTCAGCAGGGTCAGTAACAACATTGGTCAACTTCAACTGTAAGTATGATATATGCAACAATGAAGGAATACATTTTTAATTGAAGACATGACGGGAAAACTCTCTTGATTTATTTGCAAAATTAAAATAGAATTTTGTATCCAGCATATACCAAAAACTGGCTGAAATGGCACAAATTTCTTTCAGATTATATACAGTTAGGAAACCAACTGTAAACCCTTTGGAACGATCTGGAAGACACACGTGGTCTGACCTTCATCAAAGTAATATTATAGAGTAATAATAATAACACATTTGATTGAAAATATCGAGTCATCATTTACAGTGCAGTGTGATCAATCTCTTTTTGCATTCTCATTACCCTATGTTTCTATAGTACAACAGTTCTTTCTGGTTCTTGAATCTTATTGGCTGAGAGCCATGCGTCATTCCTATAGCCTATTTGCTAAAACGGCCCTATGAAGAAAATAAAACTCTTACAGCGCTCAGAAATGCAGATGAACATAACAGATATTGCTGTGTCCTCTTGCTACTGTTACAGTAGGTGGTGGTGCACCTGAAGTTGGTTGTGACTCCCCTGAGAGTAAGTAAAATGACTAAAGAACTTTCCAACCTGCACTGTAAATAAATACTGAATAAAAGCAGTTGTGAATTAGAGGAGTCAGCATTGTTAGTTGTGTTTGTCTGTATAATGACTTAGATCAGGACTAGTCAATTCAGTGCCCTACAAGAGTTCAGTTGTAACCCTTATCAAACACACCTGACTAAGTGTTCCCTCACCACGCTTCAGAGGCAGTGGTGGCACATGAAGGCACCTCACGAAAGCAGTTTTGGACAGGCTTTAAATAAGAAAAATAAACAAAGAGCATCTTGGTGATCACCTACCGAATATTTAAAAAAGAAAACAGATTTTAAAGAATTAGAAAGTGAAAAGAAAACAGAAGTGAAGCAAATGTGTCATTCAGAAGTGGCACGATGTATCCTCCGAAGGCATTTCACAGCTTTCAGCAGTGGCGGCTGGTCAATAGAGGGCGCAGAGAAGAAGACATGTTCAACATGTATTATAAATGGCTAAATTATTTTGAAATTAACAGATTTATTCACACTATGAATGGGCCTGCTAGTTGTGTTAGCATGCATTTAAAGTATTATTAAAACCGTTGGCTAAACGTCTGAAGCATAAGACACACTTTTCAGGAAAAATTTCGAAGTCGTCATCCGATTGGTTGAATTTCAAAGGTTTTCTGGGAGACGTGTGTGTTGCGTTCTTTAACGGTCCGCCTGGACACAACACGAAGCCGTCTGATCAAAGTAGTAAGCTATTGTACTATTGTACTTACGCTTTAGGGTTAGGCTTAATTCTTAAAGCTATGCGAGGTTCACAGCATAAACTTGTTAACTTTTGAGATGCTCGTGAATGTACACTGGTCTGATACTGCAGGGACATTTCCACGCATCTTAACATGAGCAGCACAAAACGAACGTGATTGGTTGCTTTTCCTGTCAATCATATGGCCTCTTGGCTGGGCCAAAGTTACCAGACCTTCGTTAGAAGACTATTAGGTACACGAACGTTTGGCAGGCAGGTGACCCGTGGCTGATCTCTAATTGGCAAAGCAGTGATGATACATTTACATCACATGTCAAATGGCTTGTTGCATCAACTCAAACAAATTGTGCACCAGCTGCCACTGGCTTTCAACTCATTAAAAATGATGGACAAGGGTTGAATCCAAATCGACAGGACTGCGGAGTTAACTAGCCCTGTCTTAGATGAAGAAGAGACCACGGATGAATTTCAAGGGTACTTGCAGCTGTCGCTGCGGATTGATTTTAAGCCTCATTGTACAGCTTTCCTATAGCTCAGTGGTAAGAGCAAGGCATTAACAACGCCAAGGTCATGGGTCGGATCCCAGGGGATTGCACATACTTAGATACAAATGTATAGGATAATGCAATATAAGTCGCTTTGGATAAATGCGTCTGCCAAATGCATAAATGTAAATGTACAGTATGACACATCAAAGTTCAAGTCTATAAACAAATGTGAGCAATGCTCAATACTCCAAAGGCACTATAACTGAACTCAACCAAACATCCAGTCAAACATTCAGTCGGTTGTGTGTGGTCCCATCGGCATGAATGCTGGGAATGAGGTGCTCATTCAGTAAAGAACAGGTGCTCTAACGCACTCAATGCAGAGATTCTTCTTGACGGATCAAACGTGAGCATCTCCTGTTAAGACAGAGAAAGATTATTAGCAAAACAAAAAAAAGGAAAAACTTAAAATCTTCCTCAGCTAGACACAATGCTTTATGTTTTAGCACCCGATTAAAGTGTTAGTAAATTAAGGGGTCTTTTTTTAGTTTTTTACTAATCTCCAGCTCAGTGGTGTGTACTTTCCTCCTCATTTCTTTTGTTCATTATGGATATCACTACATTTTAAAATGTGTCTGCCCCATCTTGTCCTCCAATTATTTGAATAAAACTGTAATGGAAGATGGCGATGTGCATAGTCACTTCAATTCTATTCAATTTTATTTATATAGCGCTTTTCACAATTTGCATTGTTCCAAAGCAGCTTTACAGGGTAAAATAAGAAATGCACAAAAAAGGTAAAACACAGAACCAGAATAGTTTAACTTGTTATATAAACACCTAGTAAATAATATCTAATGTCAGCATCTCCTGGTGGTTTATTTAGCATATGTTGCATTAAGTGAATGCTTGGCTGAAAAGATGCGTCTTTAGTCTAGATTTAAATTGGGCGAGTGTGTCTGATCCTCGAATAGTATCAGGAAGGTTATTCCAGAGTTTAGGTGCTACGTATGAGAAAGCTCAACCCCCTTTGGTGGATTTAGTTATTCTAGGTATTATCAAAAGTCCTGCGTTTTGAGATCTTAGAGAGCGTGATGGGTTGTAGTGTGAGAGAAGCTCTGTTAGGTAGGTAGGGGCTAAACCCTTTAAGGCTTTATAAGTGATTAAAAGAACTTTAAAGTCAATACGATACTTAATGTGTATCCAGTGAAGGGTTGAGAACATTGGGGTTATGTGATGGTATTTTCTGGACCTGGTTAGAACTCTGGCAGCTGCGTTCTGAACTAACTCTAGTTTGTTTATTGATGATGCAGGACAAACACTAAGTAGTGCATTACAGTAGTCAAGTCTTGAGGTCATAAATGCATGAATAAGCTTCTCCGCGTCAGCAACACATAGAATATTTCGCAATTTGGCAACATTTCTTAGGTGGGAAAAGGCTGTTTTTGTGACATTTAAGATGTGATTACGAAATGACAGGTTGCTGTCTAATATAACGCCTCGATCTTTTACAGTATTATTTGGAGTAACAGTACATCCTTCAACTTGCAGTTTATAATCAGAAATATTCGGTTTGCGTGTCTTTGGTCCGATAAGTAATATTTCTGTTTTATTAGAATTTAAAAGAAGGAAATTACAGGTCATCCAATGTTTTATATCTTCAATGCACTCTGCCAATTTGGATAGCTGGGAGGAATCATCTGGTCTTGATGAGATATATAGCTGAGTATCATCTGCATAGCAATGGAAGCTAATTCCATGTTCTTTAATAATGTTTCAGAGGGGCAGCATGTCTATGGAGAACAGCACGGGTCCCAGAACCGATCCCTGAGGTAATCCATAATTTACTTGCGTTAGATTTGTTGATTCCCCATTTAAATGGACAAATTGATGTCTGTCTGACAAGTAAGATCTAAACCACTGTAGTGCCTGTCCCTCAATACAGGTATAATTGTGTAAGCAATCTTAAAGTATGTTATGGTCTAAAGTATGGAACGCAGCACTAAGGTCAAGCAGGACCAGGAGTGAGATGTTACCTTTATCTGATGCTATAAGCAGGTCGTTTGTAATTTTAACGAGCGTAGTTTCAGTGCTATGATGCGATCTAAAGCCTGACTGAAATTTTTGTGTATGCCATTATTTTGTTAGAAAGAGCACAACTGAGTGCACACTACTTTTTATAGAATTTTAGACAGGTATGGGAGACTTGAAATCGTTCTATAGTTTCCTAGTTCATTTGCATCTAAGTTTGGTTTCTTGATTAGAGGCTTAATGACGGCCATCTTAAAGGGTCCTGGGACATGGCCTAGATTAATTGATGAGTTGATAATGTAATAAATGGGCTCAATTGCAACAGGTGAATCTTTTGCAACAGCAACAGGTGAATGCACAGAGACTTCCAGTGCTTTTCTACGTGTTTTTCCTAGTCTCCAAAACTTTTTGTCGGGCAAACAATATCAATGGCCGGAAATATCTGCTAAAATTACGGAGGAATAGGGGAGGAGTCCCGGTTCCCAGTGGATTGCCATCCCCACGGATAGGAGGTGGAGGCACCACAGGTAGAGGAAACAAAGGCGAGGCTGCAGGGCAGCCACACAAACTATCACTTACTAGCATTTTCCTCACCAACGCAAGATTCATAAAAAATAAAATAGATGAACTGAGACTGCATGCTGCAACGGACATCATTGCAAGGGACAGTTGTGTTCTAGTCATTACTGAAACCTGACTTCATTCATCCATTCCAGACTCCACTATTGAGCTAACAGGTTACACGGTACAGGGCCAAGATAGAAACAGAGACTCCGGTAAGAGCAAAAGAGAGGGGCTATGTGTGTATGTCAACAACAACTGGTGCACAAATATAGTGACTATAGCCAGGCACTGTTGCCCAGACCGGGAGTTTGTAATTATCAAATGCAGGCCCTTTTATCTTCCGAGAGAATTTACTGTAGTCATGATTAACTGCCATGTATATTCCTTGTGATGCTAATGCTTACCCAGCTCTCAGAAAATTGCATAGCAGCATAAGCTTACAACAAAGCATATATCCCGACACAGTGTATATACAGTGCAGCCGGAAAGTATTCACAGCACCTCAATCTTTCCACATTTTGTCATGTTACAGCCTTATTCCAAAATGGATTGCACATTGTAACAAGGTTCAATAAAAGGAAGGAAGGAGGCGGGAACCGGCGAACGTAAAACAACTTTTAATTAAATAAACAAACAATAAAACACAACATAAAGTCCAAGCCTGGTCCTCTCTCACTGACGGTCCGATTCGCTCGTCCTCTTATGCTCCCAATCTCCTCCGTGATACGAGACCGGTGACGCTCGTAATCACTCACGCACCGGCCTCGAATCCCAGCCCTCGTCCCGCCTACCTCACTACACACATGTACATAAGTATTCACAGCCTTTGCCATGACACTGAAAATTGAGCTCAGGTGCATCCTGTTTCCACAGACCTTACTTGAGATGTTACTACAACTTGATTGGAGTCCCCCTGTGGTAAATTCAGTTGATTGGACATGATTTGGAAAGGCACACAACTGTCTATATAAGGTCAGGAACGGCCTGTTGTTTATGGATTCTTTCCTTTAGCGTCAATCAGAACTGTACCGTGGATGCAACTATCATGAGTGAAAATACGGATGGAGACAGTGAAGGTATGACTTGGCAGAATGTGTCAAGGAAAAGGAAAGGTAGGAGTAATAGCTCTGGTCGTTTGAGTTTAGCGTTGGAAGTGAATGACTGGAAAAAAAAACAAAGTCTGCAAAGTCAAGCGTGAGAAGGGAGGTTCAAGAAATGGAAAGGAAAGTTATGGTAACATTCAAAAGAGAAGGGGAACACTTTCATCCATTAAAGTTAACAAAAGCTATTGAAAAAGAAATGGGAAAGATAAAGTTTGCCAAAAACATTTAAATGAGCACAGTGGCCTTCATCTTCCATAAATGAAAGAAGCTTGGACTTCATCAGGACTCTTCTGGCAAGCCGGGAGAGTAAACTCTATTTGACGGTTTCATCAGCTCACCATTCACTTCAGGTGGTTGCATAGCAGTGATTAATTTATGAACTATTTCACAAATTAAATAAAAAGATATTAGAGAAAAAATTATAACTCTGCAACCAGAAGTGAAACCCGCTGAACAAACGACTAACTACAGCGCCTCTAAGGAGAAATTGCGATTATGTTCTACCATAGATCACAATGAACTCTCTAAAATCATAAGATCATCTAAATCAACTGCATGCATGCTAGACCCTATACCTACAAATCTACTGAAAGAAATGCTCCCAGAAAGTATAGATCCTCTACTTAGCATTATTAACTCATCTCTGACACTAGGACATGTGCCTAAAGCATATAAGGTGGCTGTTATGAGGCCCCTTGTCAAAAAAACCCATATCGACCCTGGAGAACTAGTTAACTACAGAACTATTTAGAATCTACCTTTCATATCTAAAGTTTGGAAAAAGTCATCTCACATCAATTATGTTCCTTCCTCCAAAGTAATGACATCAATGAAGATTTCCATTTAGAGGATTTAGAGGAATTAGAGCACATCACAGTACAGAGACTGCTTTGATCAGAGTTACAAATGATCTGCTTATGGCGTCTGACCGAGGTTGTATCTCCTTATTGGTGCTGCTAGATCTTAGTGCTGCATTCGACACCATTGACCACAGCACGCTCCTACATTGACTCGAAAATGATGTCGGTATTAAGGGAAAAGCTTTGAAATGGCTTAGATCGTATTTATCCGACCTTTTTCAATATGTAGCAATAAACAATGAGGTGTCACGCTAATCGTAAGTCCAGTACGGTGTACCACAGGGCTCAGTCTTAGGGCCTATGCTCTTCGCATTATACTCTTGGAGATATAATTAAGCGACCAACTCTTATGCTGATGATACACAACTTTATATTTCTTCGAAGCCTCATGAAACACAGCAATACCATCGAATAGTGGAATGCATATTCCTTAAAACCCTCATCTTCAGCAGAGAATCTTGGCGTTTTATTCGATAGTACTCTATCATTTGACAAACAAGTTGCCAACACCTGTAAAATTGCGTTTTTCCATCTTAAAAATATATCTAAACTACGTCATATGCTGTCACCATCAGATGCAGAGAAGCTAATTCATGCCTTTATGACATCAAGACTAGATTACTGTAATGCACTATTAGGTGGTTGCCCTGCAGGCCTATTACAAAAACTCCAACTAGTCCAAAATGCGGCAGCTCGAGTTCTTACACGTACAAAAAAGTATGATCATATTAGCCCGGTTCTGTCAACCTTGCAGTCGTTACCTATAAAGCATCGAATTAACTTTAAAATCTTGCTTATTGCCTATAAAGCCCTGCATGGTTAAGCTCTTCACTACTTGAGTGAACTTCTCACGTATTACAGTCCTTCACGTGTAATACCTAGAATTTCTAAATCAAGTGCAGGCGGCAGATCCTTTTCCTATCTAGCGCCTAAACTTTGGAACAGTCTTCCCTGCACTGTCCGGGAGTCAGACACACTGTCAGTTTAAATCTAGACTAAAGACGCATCTTTACAATCTTGTATACACTACACTATCATAATATATATATATATATATATTCAGAAGGTTAAGGCTGCACTAGTTGCGGAACCAGGGACACTTCCAATAACAACTGATGCATTTGTTGCATCAAAGAGTGCAGAACAGTACTCTACTCTCAGCCAGTCTTGTCACATTGGAACTGGAATCCCCTGGTTAGGTTTTTTTCTCCTCCAATGGAGTTTTGGGTTCCTCGCCACCGTTAGCATACAGTTTTGCACTGTTTGCCTGGCCGGTGGGCTGATAGAATTGTATAGTGTTATTTAATTAACACTGCATCTAGGAATTTATAGTCTGTCTGATATTTGACCTGTGTTTTGACTTGCATAACCTTATATGTTTTGCTTATAGTCAATGTTTTCTTGTACAGCTGCTTTGTAAGAATGAAAGTTGTCAAAAGGGCTATATAAATAATATATATATATAATATATATAAAAATATTTTATGTTCTTGCAAACGGCAGCGGCTGCCGCGTAGGATTTTACCAATCAATGAACAGATTATTACCAGCTACTCATAGAACATTTTACCCATCTTGTAGACGAAAGTTTGAATTTTTATTTTGAACTATTATTGACTTGTTTAGGTTATCCTACGGTGTTACCTGATACAAAATCGTATTTCCCAGAAATTCTTTACATCAGTCCATGCAAGTGATGACGCTCCACAGACAAATCGATTAAAGCAACATTAGTTATTACACAGCACAGAGACAGCGCTCATTAAGATCAAGTACTGATTCAGGCAAATTATCCGTGCTGGTCCTACTCTTTTTTTACAGTTACACATTACTGCAGAGCAATCAGGGGTAAGGCGCCTTGCTCAAGGGCATTTCAGTCATGACCTGCTGGCACTGAGATTAGAACCTTACCCTAACCCTAACCTTCTGATCACAAGCCCAACGCAAATCACAAGCCCAACGCAAATCACAAGCCCAACGCTCTAACCACTAGGCCACATCTGATTACAGCCCCATTGACAAGCCCAAAAAATTAAGTCAGGAATCTTGGTGCGTCTCTAGAGTCAGACCTTAGCTTCAGTAGTCATGTCAAAGCAATAACTAAATCAGCATACTATCATCTGAAAAATATTGCAAGAACTAGATGCTTTGTTTCCAGTCAAGACTTAGATAAACTAGTGCATGCTTTCATCACCAGCAGGGTGGATTATTGTAATGGACTCCTAACTGGCCTCCCCAAAAAGACCATAAGACAGATGCAGCTCATACAGAACGCTGCGGCAAGGATTCTGAGCAGAACCAGAAAATATGATCATATCACACCAGTCCTCAGGTCCTTACACTGGCTACCAGTTACATATAGGATCGATTTTAAAGTTTTATTACTGGTATATAAATCGTTCAATGGCCTAGGACCTCAATACATTGCAGACATGCTCATTGAATACAGACCCAAAAGAACACTCAGGTCATTAGGATCACATCAGCTAGAAATACCAAGGGTTCTCTCCAAGCAAGGAGAGTCTGCATTTATCTATTATGCGAGCCGCAGCTGGAACCAGCTTCCAGAAGAGATCAGATGTGCTCCCACAGTAGCCACATTCAAATCCAGACTCAAAACACATCTGTTTAACTTTGCATTAAATAATGTGCACTTTGCCTCTGACCGTCTGACTGTTTGTGCTGTACTTTATTTTATTTATTTTCTATTTTAAACTATATTTTATTTTACTTTTTATTCTTAACTGGTTAATTTTTATTTTTCTTATTTCTTCTAAACTATGTTATTTTATTTTTTATTCTTAACTGGTTACTTTTATTTTTCTTATTTCTTAACTGTTTTATCAAATGGATATTTGCAATTTCTTCTATGTAAAGCACTTTGAATTGCCATTGTGTATGAAATGTGCTATACAAATAAACTTGCCTTGCCTTGCCGAAGTTGGGCCAAACAAAAAATGTTTATTAAATTATTGAAGGCAGTAAGTGAAATTTTAGTTTTAGTTTTTAGCAAATACAAGTGCGACCTCGACACCGCAACGCGAGCACCGACTAGACTGCACAAAGCGCTTCAACTAGAGAGAAAGGCGGCTGCCACGCGGCAATTACACCGCTCACTGCATACCGTCTGAATCCGCCACAACACTCCTCCTGATGACGGTTGCAAGAAGCTTACCTTTTCAATGGTTGTGCATCTTAGAGGCATCCTAGCCTCATGTCATTTTACATGATAACTATTTTATTTCCTTTATTTTGAGGAGGTACTCCCTCTCTTGCCTTCTTGGAGGAAACGCCCCTGCTCCAGCTTGTGTTCTCACACACGCACCGCTGATGTATGAAGTAATGTCGATGTAAACGTACCGATAAGAGCTTTGTTCCCATCTCACTGATCTCTGGAACACAGTCTGTGATTGACTGAGGCTTTTGAGGTTTGAAGTTCTGACGGGACAGAGAGACATCAGATGGCCACTCCTCTTCAGACGGCAGACCAATCACACTGCGAGCACAAACAATCCACACATTTCATTATCAGTTCAATGTTGATGGAAACAATCTTTTCCAAGCAACAGCACACAGTCTGATCTCAATGATGCTGTCAAATCGACATACGCAAAAATCTTGGCAAGCTGGTCCACCTCTGAATCTCCACAGAAGAGAGGTCTGAAACACAAGACATCAGAGAGAAGTCATTTACCACACCTCCAAATAAATCAATCCTCAGTGTGTGATTATATCCATGCAAATGCAAACATTAGGTTCTATTTTAAATCTGAAGCTGTGGCTCAGTTGTTAGAGCATGATATGGCCACGTTTATATTTGCGATATATATTTCTTCATTTCAGTCAATACTGTATCAATTCAATATGGATATGAACAATATTGCAAAAAGCCTCAGAAATAACTGCAACATATGTTAAGAAAGAGAATATATCAAAAAATATTATCAGTAGAACAGTATTTTAATTTGGAAACTTGTCTATTGAACGCTTGTCTCTGCCGCCCTCTGCGAGACCGAATGCAACGCTGTGATCATCGGAGACTCGATCGTCCGGAACGTACGCACTTCCTCCACTAAAGGTAAGGTGCGCACTCATTGTTTTCCCGGCGCTCGTGTTCTTTTGATGTGTCTGCGCAGGTACCTGCGATCCTGAAGGACGACGCTAACGTCGAAGCTGTCGTGCTGCGCGCGGGAGTGAACGACGTCAGGATGCGGCAGTCGGAGTTCCTGAACAGGGACTTCAGGAGTCTGATCGAGACTGTACGCAACGCATAAAGTTCGGTCTACTTAATATTAGATCACTAAATTCAAAGGCAGTTATTGTAAATTAAATGATCACGGACAACAGTTTTGATATACTCTGTCTTACAGAGACCTGGCTTAAACCAAATGATTATTTCGGTCTTAATGAGTGTACCCCACCAAGCTACTGTTATATGCATGAGCCACGTCCGGTTGGTCGGGGTGGCGGCAAAAATCTATCATTTGAAATGATTCAAAAATCATTTGAAGTGCTTGCGTTGAACATAATTATTCCTACCAAAAGTAAAAAACCATTGCTTTCTTTTACATTGGCTACGGTGTATAGACCCCCTGGTCCCTATACTGATTTTCTGAAAGAGTTTGCGGACTTCCTATCGGACCTATTGGTTAACGTTGATAAAATACTAATTGTCTGAGATTTTAATATCCACGTAGATAGCGCTAACGATGCATTAGCACTGGCATTTACAGAACTACTACAATCTTTTGGGGTAATACAACACATTAAAGGACCCACTCATCGATTTAATCATACACTAGACCTGATTATATCTCACGAAGCCGATCTAACCAATATCGATATTATGCCTCAAAGCGACGATATCACCGATCACTATCTTATAACGGGTACTTTGCGCACGGCAGGAATCAGCCCTTTAACTCGTTATCGACAGGGTAGAACAATCACCTCCGCTACTAAAGATAGTTTCGCAAAGAGCTTGCCAGATCTGACTCCTTTAATAACCATACCAATAAATAAAGAATCGCTCGATGACATGACCAGCAAATTGGGCACTATTTTCTCTAATACATTAGAAGCTGTCGCACCTACGAAGTCAAAAAAGATTAATGAGAAAAATATTGCACCATGGTACAATAGCACCACTCGCGCCCTTAAAAGAGAATCTCACAAACTAGAGCGCAAATGGATAAAATCGCAATTAGAGATCTTTAAAATGGCGTGGAAAGAGAATGCAAATTGTTATAAAAAGGCACTAAAAGCTGCAAAGGCTGAGCACCTCCGTAACCTCATAGAAACCAACAAAAACAATCCAAGGTTTCTATTTAGCACAGTCGCTAAATTAACAAATAAACAGACTCCACCTGACCTGGCTATTCCGCCGCACCTCGGTTGCAATGAATTAATGATATTTTTACAGAGAAAATCGAAAACATTCGTGACAAAATAGTAAAAAACTCAACCTCCAAATCTGTCCTATGAATTAGCACCAACCATCGCTCCAAAAGAAAGGCTACAGCGTTTTTCACCTATAAAACAGGAAGATTTAATTAAACTTATTGCAACATCTAAACCTACAACTTGCTTATTAGACCCCATATCAACTAAATTATTAAAAGAGCTACTACCTGTTGCAACTGAGCCCATTTATAACATTATCAACTCATCAATTAATCTAGGCCATGTCCCAGGACCCTTTAAGATGGCCGTCATTAAGCCTCTAATCAAGAAACCAAACTTAGATCCAAATGAACCGATTTCAAATCTCCCATACCTGTCTAAAATACTAGAAAAAGTAGTGTCCACTCAGTTGTGCTCTTTCTTACAAAATAACAACATACACGAAAAATTTCAGTCAGGCTTTAGATCGCATCATAGCACTAAAACTGCTCTCGTTAAAATTACAAACGACCTGCTTATAGCATCAGATAAAGGTAACATCTCACTCCTGGTCCTGCTTGACCTTAGTGCTGCGTTCGATACCGTAGACCATAACATAGTTCTAGATCATTTATTCAAATATACCTGTATTGAGGGACAGGCACTACAATGGTTCAGATCTTACTTGTCAAACAGACATCAATTTGTCCATTTAAATGGGGAATCATCAAATCTAACTCACGTAAATTATGGATTACCTCAGGGATCGGTTCTGGGACCCGTGCTGTTCTCCATATACATGCTGCCCCTCCCAAACATTATTAAAGAACATGGAATTAGCTTCCATTGCTATGCAGATGATACTCAGCTATATATCTCATCAAGACCAGATGATTCCTCCCAGCTATCCAAATTGGCAGAGTGCATTGAAGATATAAAACATTGGATGACCTGTAATTTCCTTCTTTTAAATTCTAATAAAACAGAAATATTACTTATCGGACCAAAGACACGTAAACCGAAAATTTCTGATTATAAACTGCAAGTTGAAGGATGTACTGTTACTCCAACTAATACAGTAAAAGATCGAGGCGTTATATTAGACAGCAACCTGTCATTTCGTAATCACATCTTAAATGTCACAAAAACAGCCTTTTCCCACCTAAGAAATGTTGCCAAGTTACGATATATTCTATGTGTTGCTGACGCGGAGAAGCTTATTCATGCATTTATGACCTCAAGACTTGACTACTGTAATGCACTACTTAGTGTTTGTCCTGCATCATCAATAAACAAACTACAGTTAGTTCAGAATGCAGCTGCCAGAGTTCTAACCAGGTCCAGAAAATACCATCACATAACCCCAATGTTCTCAACCCTTCACTGGATACACATTAAGTATCGTATTGACTTTAAAGTTCTTTTAATCACTTATAGCGCCTTAAAGGGTTTAGCCCCTACCTACCTAACAGAGCTTCTATCACACTACAACCCATCACGCTCTCTAAGATCTCAAAACGCAGGACTTTTGATAACACCTAGAATAACTAAATCCACCAAAGGGGGTCGAGCTTTCTCATACGTAGCACCTAAACTCTGGAACAGCCTCCCTGATATTATTCGAGGATCAGACACACTCGCCCAATTTAAATCTAGACTAAAGACACATCTTTTCAGCCAAGCATTCACTTCATGCAAAATATGCTAAATAAACCACCAGGAGATGCTGACATTAGACATTACTTACCAGAATAATTTAATTTACTATATAAAACACCATGTAGCGTGTTTTACCATTTTTGGTTTTTTTTATTTTTTCCCCTGTAAAACTGCTTTGGAACAATGCAAATTGTGAAAAGCGCTATATAAATAAAGTTGAATTAATTTGAATCGTAGAAGACAAAAAATGATATACATTTTAAACATTAATACACAGCTTCCACTGCCTATGCGATGCGCGTCCACGACTTCTGTATTACGCAATCACATTAGAAAGGTTACACGTGGCTTAAATTTCAAAAGATTTAAACATCCCTCATTATGCACAGGAAATGACTATTTTAAACAATAATCTTGCACAAGACATATAACGTGTCATTCAGCATCCAAGCACTTTTGAATGCTCTTCTTTCTCCAGACTCATAAACACTGGGTTGGAACTTCCGCTTGCATGACCTTTCCAATGTGAATACTTGAAGTTTGTGTAACCGGTTCCACTCACCCCGCTCTGCACGGGCCTCGAACCAACTCAGGCGAGGGGGCAGCGCTTCCCAGTGCTCCTTATGGTGTCTGGGTGTCTACTCGCCTCTAGAATAGCAAGGCCACCGCCTGTACGGCCGGTAGTAAGAACCTCTCGTTGTGGTCACACAAATTGATGTCCAACTACACCACTGGATGGTTACGATTCGCGAGGATGCTCATTCGTGACTCGCCTAGGCCGGTCAGTGTCGTTCCGCTGGAAATTGTGACACGGTGCAGCACCGTGGCGTTTTCGACAGGGACCCCATTCTATCAGTCTCGACACAACGTCGAGAGACCGAAAGAAAGGAAACGTTGTGACCATCATGCCAAGAGCACCGCGCCGGCCCGCTGCAGCGAACAAGGGTGCCTCTCAAGTTCCTCAGCCCAAAAAGGTGAATGAATGGGCCACCTTCTTCCCTTTTATACCCGTATGTACGGGGCGTTGTCTGGCATGCCGTCCCATTTGCCAAGTTAATTGGCCTGTTCAAAGTAGAATCGGAGATGATAGGTTCTCAAGTCAAACCCACATTCTGTCAGTCTCGACAGTCTTAACTCTTTCCCCGCCAAAGACGAGTTATTATGCCAATTGGTGTTTGTTCAGATGTACACCAGGTAGCACTGTTACACACCTTTGGAAAAAGTACAGAATCTCTGAACCTAGAACGAATATATTTTATTCGTTTTTAATGATTGTTCGGAGTCTAATCTGGGCGGAGTCGTTGACCAAAACATTTTAATTATCTCAGCTGTTTAATCAAAGTGATGCATTTTTTAAGAAACCTACCCACATCTAAGGGGTGATGAAAAAAGAACAAATGAAGATAAAAGAATACAGTTTATTTAGTTTGAAAGCAGAGACTCGGTTCTTTCATTTGATATATTTTTTGTCCATAAATTAATTACAGAAAATGTACTGTGAGCCATCAAAATAGTGAACATGTTAAGAAAGCAGACGATATTGATACATTTATCTATTTATTAGTTTAAACTTCAGTTATTTTCAGCACATTAGTAAATCCACTGTACGCAGAGCGGAAAGTGTGACTCGCTCTCAGGCGGTTTCTGCCGCCATGTTGCTTTTTTTGGTGCCGTTGCCATGGCGAACCGTAATATTGGAGCTCCATTGATCATGGCTTGTCGTATTTGTGGCCCAAGCGCTTAACTCAAGGTCAGTCTGCCCAGAGTTGATAGAACTAACTCAAATCAACTGTTCTGAAACCTAAACTCTAAGTTTCTCATTTCTAAGTAGCCAACTCGGAGTTCAAGGGTTAACCAAGAGTTGGTTGAAACTCCTTATTGAAACGGCACCTGGTCTCATATAGCCTCGAAGAAATGTGTTTTCAGCCAATTCTTAAAAATGGCTAAAGAATCTACTGATCTTGTAGCAGCGGGCAGATCATTCCACATAAGTGGAACATATTCAGAGAAGGTACGTGAGAGCAATTTTTTACCTTTTTGGGATGGCACCACAAGACATTCTGGCGGGTACATACATCTGCATTAGCGAGTGAAGATGGGGGGTGACGAACCAGTGGTGGTCTTGTAAGCCAGCGAGCCACTTCAGGGAGCAAATGTAACTTAATGAAGGGAGGAGTGATGTGTGCTCTCTTCGCTCCATTGAAGACCACTCTTGCCGCTGCATTCTGGATCATCTGTAGAGGTTTGGTTGTGAAGGCTGGCAGTCCAGCCAGTAGCACATTTCAATAGTCCAGTCTGGACAGAGCAAGAGCCCACACTAGGACTTTCGTAGCATGCTCAGACAGGAAAAGTCTAATTTTCCTAAAATTGTAGAGGATGAATCTACAGGACCGGGTGGTGCTGCCAACATGATCTGTGAAGTTTGTCTTATCATCGATCACCACTCACAGGTTTCTGGCCTTTCTGGAAGATGTTGATGAACCCTGTTGAATGTTTAAGTTACAATGAATCTTTGTGTCTGACGGAATTACAAGCAGTTCTGTTTTTGCAAGGTTCAGCTGCAGGTGATGGTCCTTCATCCAGAGTGAAATGTCACTCAGGCTTGCTGAAATGTGTGAGAAACCGTTGGATCGTCAGGCTGAAATGACAGGTGAAGTTGTGTATCCTCCGCATAGCAGTGATAGGAAAAGACATGTTTCCGAATGACAGAGCTTAGGGATGTTATGTATACAGAATAGAGCAACGGTCCAATTGTTGAATCTAGAGGCACTCCTGTATCGAGATGTTGGGACTCAGAGACCTCACCTCTCCAGGATACTCTAAATGACCAACCTGAGAGGTAAGACTTGAACCATTGTAGCACCATTTCAGAGACACTTATAGCCTTGAGGGTCAACAGGAGGATGTGGTGGTTAATGGTGTCAAAGGCGAATAAGATGAACAGATGAATAAGAACAGATGAGTTAGAGGCAGCTCTTCCAGTCTCAGAGCTTCAATGACGGAGAGCAGCGCAGTCTTAGTGGAATGACCACCCTTGAAACCAGGTTGCTGTCCATGAGGTTATTCTAGGTGAGAAAAAATGAGCGCTGGTTACATACAAAAAGTTCAAGAGTTTTAGCAATGAAGGGGAGGAGAGATATCGTTCTGTAGTTTTCTAACAGTGCAGGATTAAGAGTGGGTTTCTTCAGTAGTGGGGTAATATGGGCCTTTTTGAAGACTTTGGGAAATGTCCCAGTGGTGAAAGATGAGTTAATAATGTGGGTCAGAGCAGGAACCACAGATGGAGAGATGGCCTGGAGGAGATTAGTGGGGATGGGATCTAGCGGGCAGGTAGTCGGTTGGTTAGAAGAAATGACCTTGGAAACGTCGTCTTCAGATAGGAGAGAGAAAGAGGGGAATGAGGATGTGGTCAAGAGGCGCCAGAGCAGAGAATAGACTGCTGATGGTGGTCATTTTCTTTTCAAAGAGAGAGGCAAAATCATCAGATGTTAAGTCCGATGGAGATGAGGGGGCAGGCAGGTAAAGAGGAGCAGATAAGGTTTAAAGAGAGTAGAAGAGTCAGGCAAGTTGTCGATTTTAGTGTGGTAGTACTGGGCTTTTGCACAGGAGACATCAGCAGAGAAAGCAGAGAAGAGACTGATACAGAGGTCAGTAGGTTCTTTAGATTTGCGCCACTTTCTCTCCCCGAGCATGGCGAGATGCTGACGGAGAACATCATATAAAACTACAAATGAAAATCCAATGTCTCTACCCTGCATTGTGGTATATTCAGTTGACAAGTGCCTTCACAGGAATTAGTGAAAATTGACAAACAAAACCATGGACAAATGTTTTATTAGCCACACCACTGCTTTATTCTCACAATGTAGTATCGCACAATACTAAAAAAATCTGTAACAAAATGCACTCGTGAGCAAATATTCAGGTAACTGGACAAAGACTATTATCATTATCACCTGATCCCAATGGATCTAAGTTTTTATTGCCTCAAAAATTGTATTTTAGCACACTGTTATAACAGACAATGAGAACCTAACATCAAAACACAAGAATCAAGAACCCAATTAAAGCAAATAATGATTGTTTGTTGAAACTTCTAAATTTTTTCAACATTAACTCGAACCTCTTTGGACTCAGTCTTGACTCGGTGTCGAGTAGTCCTGGTCTTGGACTAGACAAAGGTGGACTTGACTACAGCCCCGATCAGATCCTGTTTGACTAAAATAACCTAAAGAGGACATCGGATAAAAAAATCCAGCAAGCTGTTTCAAACTGCAGTCGGTTTCTACATAGCATAGCTATTTGAATAAAACCCACCTCTGTGCCATTTACAGAGTCTCCTTATATGTCTGTAGACATATGCCCACTTCCCACCTGTTTTAGTACAGTTAGTAAAGCTAGCTAAGGAAGGTACATTTTCATTTTAGAAAACGTTTGACAATTAAGCAATCCTGGCATACAAACCGGTCTATGTTTGGCTGTATTTCAAATTATGCAGGAACATCTGCCACAATCTCTAAATTTGGTGAGTTGTCTCAAAAGTTTGTTTGATTATGCGTTCAATTCTGTGATTGCAAAATCCTGTAGGGACTGAAAAACATGTTAAAAGCCAAATACCTGTAAAGTGTAACCGTTTTTGAAAAAACAACAACATAAACAACATATAACATAACATAAGATTTTATTTCGGTCCTCAGACTCCTCACAAATAATCACTCATAAAAATAAAGCTATACATAATAACCTAAAAAGGTGTAGGCTGAAGCCTCTGCTTATTAAGCCTACCCTTTATACATCATTATCAATCAATTTAGCATAATTTTTCCACAGGTATTAATTAATACAAGACAAGAGAAAAAAACAACATGGTACACATTTCAGATACTATAATAAATACATAAAGAATTGAATGAAATAATTATTTACCACCTTATTTTTAAACATTTTCTTGAATTTATAAAGTGAATTACACAATTTTAGATCCTTATGCAAATTATTCCATAGATTTACCCCTTTGACAGTTATGCATCTATTTTTTGTATTAGTTCTTGCCCTTATTTTTTTAAACATATGCATTCCTCTTAGTTTATACTGGCTTTCTCTTATTTCAAACAGCCTCTGGATACAATTTGGAAACAAATTATAATAAACAACATAATTATAATAAACAACATAAAAAACAACAAATAAAAGTACAGATTTTTAATTGGAAACATACTCGAGTAAGAGTAGAAGCGAATAGTCATCAGAAGCCTGCAGTAGTCCGTAACTGTGTGTTCACACCGAGCACGAATGAGGCGTCAAGCGCGAGTGATTTACATGTTAAGTCAATGTAAAGACGCGATAGACGCGCTTGCGGCGCGAATAGCGCGAATGAGGCGGCGCGAATGACGCGAATGACACGAATTGCGCGAATGACGCGAATTGCGCGAATGACGCGAATGAAGCGAATGACGCGAATTGCGCGAGTTGAAAAATCTGAACTTTGGCGGAAATTCGCGCCGCGTTAACCAATCAGGAGCCTGCTTGAGTAGTGACGTAGACGACGTAGCGAGCAGAGGCAGAAATAAAAAATGGAGGACACGCTCATCTCAGTGTGTGGACACCCGGAGCTATATGATACATGTTCATAAAAATAGGAATAAAAAGGATCTTGCTTGGAAGAAAGTGAGTGAGGAGGTCGGAGAATCCGGTAAATTGTAAAAACATTTTCGTGAAGCGAATTTCACTCGCGAATGACGCGAATAGCGCGAATGACGCGTTTTTCACGCGCGAATAGCGCGAATGAAGCGAATGACGCGAATGAAGCGAGTAAACACAAAATGTTCAAGCGTCAAACTACTCGCGAATAGCGCGTTTTTGACGCCTCATTCGCGCTCTATGTGAACACACAGTTAGACTGCTATTTATCGTGCTACCTTGTTTTAACTGTTGAACTGGACTGTTGCCTGTTGTTAGTTAATATTATTTGAGCTTGAGTATATTTAAAACAGCTTTTGTTTTTTATTTAATTGAATACTAACATCATGTGTTTCCAGTTTATTCCTGTACTCCACCGCAGACAGTGCTCTCTCCCAAGATGCAAGCCATGTTGTGTTCACTCTCACGCCGTCCCATTCATGCCTCCACTTCCACACCTCTGACTCTCTCTGTTGGTCTCTGGAACTGCCAGTCAGCTGTGAACAAGACAGACTTTGTTCATGCTTTCGCTAGCCAGTCTGACATTCACATTCTAGGTGAAGAGACATGGATTTGTCCTGACACACTTGCTGCTCTTTCTACTAACTACTCCTTCTCTCACTCTCCCCGCCAAACTGGAAGAGGAGGAGGCACAGGTTTGCTTATCAACAATAATTGGAAATATTCCACACTATCTTCCCTATGCGACAACCATTCATTTGAATACCACGCTGTTCATATCACTTCTCCTACTCAGCTCAGTATTGTCATAGTTTTACCGTCCCCCAGGTCCTCTGCACAACTTCATTGAAGAGTTAGATGTGCTGCTCTCATCATTTCCGGAGAATGGCGTAGTCTTTGGGGACTTCAACATCCACCTTGACGAACCCTATGCTTCTGACTTCCACACCCTCACCGCCTCATTCAACCTCACATGCCTCGCCACAGCCAGTACTCAACCAGCTTGATCTCATCTACACCCGTAACTTCACCACAGACAACATTAAAGTCACACCTCTTCAGTCTTGTATAAAGTACTTAAAAGCGATACTTGAGTAAAAGTACAAGTATCTTACCAGAAAATGACTTTGGTAGAAGTTAAAGTCACCCTTCAAAATTTTACTTGAGTAAAAGTCTTAAAGTATCCGACATTTATTGTACTTAAGTATTAAAAGTAATAGTATTTCAAAAAAAGTGAACGGTTGGAATCAACAATAACAGTCACATGAGCATTTTTTTATATGATATTTTCCTAACTGCAAGACCAACACTATTATCATTGCTGTTGTTGGTGTTGTGTAGCCTGTACTGTATTGTGTTAACTGGCCGTTTGTCTCCTGTCTATTACTAGCTGACCTATGTTATGTGGCAATAAAAGCACTTTGACTTTGATCAATATGTAAGCCTACATTCACAATATATAACATTAGCCGATAACAAGTTTTGAGGTAATTAAATCAAAGCAAATCTCAAGTTTAACAAAATGCATGGTGCTTTAGAAGACACGAGTAATCCTGAACCCTCCTCTGGAAGCTGCCATATGAAGTTGCCTAATGTGCTCTAAAAAAAATCCCTCCACCGGTGTAACGCTAATTTACCGAAGGAAATATTCGGCCACTATATCAGAAACCGCTATTAACACTTTCAGTATTATGGACATCTCTTCAAGAGTTTCGTGTGGAATTATTTCGCAGGAAAATCATTTGTGTTGTTAAATATCTGCACATTGGCTAATCAGAAAAGTTAACTAGCACACATTAGCCTGGCCATCACGTTAGCCAGATATCAGAACAGGCTTATATGATAACTAATTCATGTTAAATAGCGTTGACATTACGGCTTCATTGAATGAAAATGTATTTAACCTACCTAATTTAAACTGACATCGCATCACTTCTTCATGTTGGACGGGGAGTTTTTGAATGCCAATATTTCAGTGACTCTCGGTACGAATAACAGGCACTTAATCCGGTAGAAAGAATTCTCTCTCGAATGTACGAAAATATTTCTTGCAAATACGGCCAAGGGTGTGTAACGTTATCTTCGTCACCACCACCAAGTTCACAAAGTTCACAAATGTAGTCGAGATGCCCGTCAGTGGTAACGTGCTTGGCGCTTGACATGACTTCGAACAGGCATTACGTCACGTCACCAACACAAATTTCTTCTAATTTGTAGTAACGAGTAACGAAGATAGTTAGTGTATGTATCGGAGTAAAAATACACGATTTATTTCGGAAATGTAGTGGAGTAAAAGTGAAAGTTGTCAGAAAAATAAATAACGAAGTACAGATATGTGAAAATTCTACTTAAGTACAGTAACGAAGTATTTGTACTTCGTTACATTACAAAACTGCACCTCTTCACATTTCTGACCACTTCATCATCACTTTCAACGTGCACCCCTGTACATGCACTAAAGGTCCAATACCACCACCTGATTATTTTAGACGGAACCTTCGCTCTCTCTCCTCTGGAACCCTCTCTGCTAAAGTGACATCTTCTCTTCCCGCCAACTTTGCATCTCTAGATGCTGACACTGCCACCGACACCTTATGCTCTACACTTACATCCTGTCTAGATAATCTCTGTCCTCTGTCCTCCAGACCAGCTTGTGCCACCCTCTCCTACCCTTGGCTGTCAGACATCCTCTGTGAACAACGGAGTACACTCAGGGCTGCTGAAAGGAAATGGCACAAGACCAAGAATACTGCTGACCTATGGTACTACCAGTCACTACTCTCCTCTTTCTCTAGTGTTACCACAGCTAAAAACATTATCTATCAGCAAACAATTCTCAGCACCACAGACCTCGGTAGATACTACCCTCACTTCAAACATCAAACTCCTTTTTCATACCACTGACTGTCACTGAAGTCACTAGACTTCTCTCCAGCAACCCCACCACCTGTCCCCTTGACCTGATCCCCTCCCATCTCCTTCAGGACATTTCCACTCACACACACCATCAACACCTCCCTGCTCACCCACACTTTTCCATCCACATTCAGACAGGCCCAGGTCACTCCCCACTTAGCCGGAGGCCTTAACTGGATGCCCATGGTCTTCGGGCCCTCAGATGACACTGCATCACTTATCTGCATGATTGTGTCAATGACATTACTAAATGGGCCCAGCAATACTTCAAGAAACCACTGTCAGTATACACAATCCGCCACTCCATCTGCAGATGCCAACAATCATGCACAATAAAAGCCATATGTGACCATGGTCCAGCACTGTCGTGTCCTGTGGGCCGAGGATCAAAATGGACTGTTTCAAAGTGGGAAAGTGTTCTATGGTTGGACGAGTTCAAATTTGATTTGTTGGAAATCACGGATGCGTGTTTTCAGCATTCAGTTCAAAAGCCAGCATCTCTGATGGTACAGGGATAAAAGTGCATACGGTATACATTGTTTGCAATGTTTAGGAAGGCACTATGAATGCTGAAAGGTATATAAAGTTTTTAGACAACGTCTATTTCAGGGAAGACCTTGTGTATCTCAGCAGGACAATGCAAAACCACGTACTGCAGCTATTACAACAGAATGGCTTCAGCATGACTTCATAGTAGAAGAGTTGAAATGGCCTGCCTGCAGTCCAGAACTTTCAGAATCTGATAAATAGGCCCAACACCATAGTATGAGAAAAATCCCCATATCACGATGCTTGTCTTCACAGTGTACTGTGGCCTGAGTTCAGTGTTTGAGGGTTGTCTGACACAGGACTGTCTGCTGCTTTCATCAGTCCACAAACAAATATTGAAAGATTTCTCTTAAGGCCAGTCAATGTGTTCTTAGGCATATTGTAACCTCTTCAGAAAATGTTGTTTTTTCCACAATGGGACTTGCTGGGTTTTCTTGCCGATAGCTTGGCTTCACATAGGCATATACTAATTGTTACAGTACTCACAGGTATTATCAGACTTCCTTTGATCACCCTGGAGCTGATCATTGGCTTTGCCAGAATTAGCAGCATGCATGTCATGACTGTTGGGTCTGTTGGTTTTCTACTACTCTACTTCACCTTCTATTTTTTTCATGTCTCTCAAGAAATCACAGAAGAGGTGGGTTTTAAGTACTTTTTTGAAGGTTGTGAGAGATGTGGTTGACCGGACCGTGTTAGGAAGAATGTTCCACCAGGAAGGAGTTGTGAAGGAGCAAGGAGTTGTGAAGGAAAGTTTGTTGTAAAGCTCTGGTAGAGTGCTGTATCAAGGAAGAAATCAGACGCTAACATGTGTTCTCTATCACAGCGTCACAGAGTGCTAAATAGCCGATCCCGATCAGGTTAAAAATGCCTTGATCGGATCCAAACTTTGCGATCGGCTCATGACATCCCTAGTGACACAGTCAGTAATTTCCATCCACCGTTTAACAATGACTCTTCCGGACATATGGAGTGCTACTAGCAAGTGCTTGAGCGATGCACGGTTGAGTCATCTGTTTAGGCAAGGCAAGGCAAGTTTATTTGTATAGCACATTTCATACACAATGGCAATTCAAAGTGCTTTACATAGAAGAAATTAAAAATATCCATTTGATAAAACAGTTAAGAAATAAGAAAAATAAAAGTAACCAGTTAAGAATAAAAAATAAAATAACATAGTTTAGAAGAAATAAGAAAAATAAAAATTAACCAGTTAAGAATAAAAATAAAATAAAATATAGATTATAATAGATAATAAATAAAATAAAGTACAGCACAAACAGTCAGAGGCACAGTGGCACATTAATCAAATGCAAAGTTAAACAGATGTGTTTTGAGTCTGGATTTGAATGTGGCTACTGTGGGAGCACATCTGATCTCTTCTGGAAGCTGGTTCCAGCTGCGGCTCGCATAATAGCTAAATGCAGACTCTCCTTGCTTGGAGAGAACCCTTGGTATTTCTAGCTGATGTGATCCTAATGACCTGAGTGTTCTTTTGGGTCTGTATTCATTGAGCATGTCTGCAATGTATTGAGGTCCTAGGCCATTGAACGATTTATATACCAGTAATAAAACTTTAAAATCTATCCTATATGTAACTGGTAGCCAGTGTAAAGACCTGAGGACTGGTGTGATATGATCATATTTTCTGGTTCTGCTCAGAATCCTTGCCGCAGCGTTCTGTATGAGCTGCATCTGTCTTATGGTCTTTTTGGGGAGGCCAGTAAGGAGTCCATTACAATAATCCACCCTGCTGGTGATGAAAGCATGCACTAGTTTCTCTAAGTCTTGACTGGAAACAAAGCATCTAATTCTTGCAATATTTTTCAGATGATAGTATGCTGATTTAGTTATTGCTTTGACATGACTACTGAAGCTAAGGTCTGACTCTAGAGACACACCGAGATTCCTGAATTGATTTTTTGTTGTTTGACCTTTAGAGTGAAGGTACGCGTTCACCTTGAGAACTTCATCTTTATTTCCAAACGCAATGACTTCAGTTTTGTCTTTGTTTAACTGAAGAAAGTTTTGGCACATCCAACTATTTATTTCATCAATGCATTTGAGCAGGGAGTCAATGGGGCTGTAATCGTTAGGCGATAGGGCTAAGTATATCTGTGTGTCGTCTGCATAGCTGTGGTAAGCAATTTGGTTATTTCTCATTATTTGGCTCATTGGGAGCATGTACAGGTTGAATAGGAAAGGCGCAAGAATTGAGCCTTGGGGGACTCCGCATGTCATGGATGTCCACTCAGACTTATGGTCACCTATACTCACATAATAACCTCTTGCTTCTAGGTATGACCTGAACCATTTTAGGACTATCCCAGAAAGCCCCACCCAGTTTTCCAGCCTGTCTATAAGTATGTTGTGATCGACCGTGTCAAAAGGTCGAGTAGGACCAGCACGGATAATTTGCCTGAATCAGTACGTAAGCGAATGTCGTTTACTATCTTAATGAGCGCTGTCTCTGTGCTGTGATGCGGGCGGAACCCAGATTGAAAATTGTCAAAGTATCCATTTGAGCTTAAGAATTTGTTCAGCTGGTTGAAGACAACTTTTTCAATGATCTTACCTATTAAGGGAAGATTTGAGATCGGTCTATAGTTGTTTAATATGGTCTTATCCAGATTGCTCTTTTTCAGGAGGGGTTTGACAACAGCAGTTTTCAGGGAGTTTGGGAAACTTCCAGAGAGAAGCGATGCATTTACCACATCTAGGAGATCTGCTTCTAAACAGTTTAACACACTTTTGAAAAAAGATGTGGGAAGTGCGTCAAGGGCGCAGGTTGATGTTTTTAGGTGTTGAACGGTTTCTTCCAAATTTTTGCCATCAATTTCTTCAAAATCAGACATTGTAACTACTTTCTCAGGTTGTGGTGTGATCTGCCCGACCCCAGCGCTACTCAAGGATGTGCTGATCACCTTTCTAATATTATTGATTTTATCAGAGAAGAAAGATGCAAACTCACTGCACTTGCCGTCTGAGAGCATTTCACTGGGAATCTGGCTTGGGGAAAGAGCGAAAAGAGTCCGGTGTTGTTTAAGTTGCTGTTTATAATATTTGAGAAGAAAGTCTGCCTAGCTTTGCCTAGTTCCATATAGAAAGCATGGATGGTGTCTTTGTAGATGTTATAATGGACTACAAGTTTTGTCTTCCGCCACAAGCGCTCTGCTTTTCTGCATTGTCTTTTCATATTTTGCACCGCTGTTGAGTTTCTCCAAGGTGCTTTTTGTCTACCACTCTTCCTGACTTTCACAGGGGCAATATCATCAATTACACTTTTAACCTTCGAGTTAAAAGAATCAAGGAGAGAATCAACAGAGTCAGCAGATATGCTTGGTGTTAAAGATATGGCCTTCATAAATAGTACACTAGTGTTCTCATTTAAGCATCTCTTCTTGACAGACACAGATCTAACTTCAATGGCAGGAGAGATCAATATATCAAAGAAAATACAGAAATGATCAGATAGTGCTACATCCTTAATAACAATAGATGAAATGTTTAGACCCTTACTGATAAGTAAATCTAGAGTGTGTCCACGATTGTGTGTGGGTCCATGTACATGCTGAGTCAGGTCAAATGTTTTTAAAACAGTTTTGATTTCTTTTGCCATATTGTTTTCTGCATTATCTATGTGCATGTTAAAATCTCCGGCAATAGGGAAACAGTCAAACTCTGAGGAAATTGTTGATAACAGTTCTATAAAGTCCTCAGCAAAGGATGAAGAGTATTTTGGAGGCCTGTAAATAGTGATTAGTAAAATGTGAGGAGCACCTTTTAACACAATACCCAGATATTCAAAAGACGTGTAATTTCCAAATGATATTTGCTTACATTGATAGACATCTTTAAAAAGAGCAGCTACTCCCCCACCTCTCCTAACTGACCTGCAGACACTCATAAAAGTAAAGTTAGGAGGAGATGCTTCATTGAGGACTGTTGCACTGCAGCTGTCTTCTAGCCAGGTTTCATTTAGAAACATAAAATCCAAGTTGTATGTGGTTATTAAGTCGTTGACTAGAAGTGATTTGTTTTTAAGTGAGCAGATGTTTAAAAGTGCTAACTTAACAGTCTTGCTTTTTGCCCCCATAGCAATCTTGGTTTGACGTGCAATGGGCACCAGATTAGTCTGGTTTGATCTACGACTATTGAAGGCCTTAGACTTTCTGTCGTGTGATAGCACAGCAATAGAAAAAGATACAGGCACACTGGATTCCCGCTTGTTCTGTAAACATTTGATAAAGTTACTGTTATCATAGCGGGGACCCGACACATCACTTAGAGCTGCTATTAGTTGTTTTTGGTTGACCTCGAGGAGATGGAGGAGGGTATGGGCCCTGGCGTTGTGGTAGAGGCCGAAGAGCTCTCACAGGAGGAGGGCGAGGGCGAGCTGGGTCCGCAGGCTTTGGTGGCCGTGGGGCTTGTCGTTTTTTGGTCGATATTTGGGGGCTTCCAGCAAACACCAGTTTTTCCATTTTCTCTGAGAAGCACAGAAGTGGAGATGCTGGGCAGAGAGATAACGTGTCTGGTGAGAGGGGCTGTATCTCTGGTGTTATCAGAGGCTGTAATACGCTGTCCTGGTTTCCCTGGCTGTTTTCCAGGAAGTCGTCCTTGGGTGCTGAATCTTGGAGCAGTTCTAATATGTCACAGTCTGTCTGTGTGGAGCTCGGTGGGCAGGGCTCAGCTGAGATGGTGTACATGAACTGAGTGGTGTTATCATTGTGTGACGTGTCAGACGCATGTCCAACCAGGTGCTGAGGTGAAGACATGTGGTCATTCACACTGTGTTCGGGTGTGTGTGTGCCATTCTGGTTGAGTGGATTGGCAGAAGGATGACTGAGGGAGAAGAAGATATTGTCCTTAAGCACTCTTGAACCCAGTTTGTTTAGCTGGTGGCCATTTTGTTGAAACAGTTGCCTCTGACTCCAGAAAATATTGAAGTTGTCAATGAAGTTCACTCCTTTTATATTGCAGGTTTTTTGCAGCCATGTATTAAGCCCAAGCAAACGTGAAAACCTGTTTGTTCCTCTTGCTGGGAGTGGTCCACTGATGAATGTTTGCACATTCAGTGTTTCAATGAGTTCATTGAAGTCCTTCTTAAGAAGTTCTGACTGTTCTTTATGAATATAATTTTTCCCCACATGAATGATGAGTCGATTTACAGTCTTATGTTTCATCAGAATGTTCTGAAGTTCCCTGTTTACATCAGAAGTTGTTGCTTGTTGACGGCAGCACGTAGTTGTATCCCTGCTACTAATGTTTCTGATTATGGAGTCACCCACTATCAGAGTCCTGGGCTCAGCTGCGCTTTGAGCTGAGTGCCGCTGTCTGTTCGACCTTGAGCGCCTGTTAAAATCAGAGTTAGCTGCTGGCTGATTTAGTCTGTGTTCAGACACATTCATCAAATTTGGGGATTCCTCATTGAATAGTACTTCAAATCTGTTCTCAAGATGTATGGGCGGTGTTCGGAGACCAGTGTTTGCAATCCTTGTAGCCGTATTTGGGGTAGAGGATGCTGCTGCGGTAATATGTGATACTCGTGACAGTCTGATGTCTCGAGTGCCTTTAGGTCTCGCTCCCTGTTTATGCCATCTATTTGTAAGTCGATCGGCTTGTTTCTCTACACTCAGAAAGGCCGGTCGAGGAGTACTAGATTCATGGGACTCACCGGCTGTGTGCTGAGGGCGTCCATGACGGAGCTCTGATTTGTGTTCCGTCTGGATTGGTGGTCCCACAAGTAACTTTGTTTCAAGAACTGCAATCCTTTGTAAAAGTTTGTGGCAGTTTATGCAGCAAGTAGATTCCAGAGAAGGCATTTTCTCTTATCCTTATGAGTGTAGACAGTTGTGTTTTCTCTTCCCCGGAATGTAAGCTTTCAGTTGGAGGCTGGTCAAATAAGATTATTCTGATTTTTGTAGTAATACGTTTGAGCACTGTGCCGAAGTTAAAATTAGGTGATAAAAGGAGATAAAATATAAAAGTATAAAAGCGACAGAGTAAGCGCGGAGAAGTAAGCAGGAGCGTCCGACTGCGACTTGACTCCTCCTCAGAAGTCTCAGAAAAAAACTTAATTATGTTTAATTATGGGCCGCTCATTACATACTGTCAGCAGTTACATTTTTCTTGCAAATTTTTGCAAAATATTGTGCTTTGTTGGAGGTCTGTCCTCTTGTAACCAAACCACTTTCATACTATTGAAGTAGCTTCCTTTTTAGGCACTAAATCTTCCTCGGAGACTGACATCATGCTGTTGTTCCTCTCAGACAGGTGTTGTTGTGTGCGCTAGGAACGTAAATGCGTCTTACATCATCGCGTTGCTATATCACTGATATCGTGAGATTTGCGATATGACACTTTTTAATCTTGTAAAAATCTATACTGGTGTTATCGTTGACAGTATGATATGACACACCCCTAGTAGCCTATATGAGACCAGTTCTATTGCACTTGTAGTTTTTGTTGTCCTTATGTTGTTCCTATTGCTTCTATTGTTCACCTCATTTGTAAGTCGCTTTGAATAAAAGCGTCAGCTAAATGACTAAATGTAAATGTTTATGTTGCACCATTTTTAAGTGACGTTCTCATTATACGCAATAAGGTCGCATTTCTTTGGTATGCAGTAAATATCAAAATGAGGGATTAGCATATTTCATTAAAATCATATACGAATTTGAATATTTATTTATTTAAATTAAGTTCATTTTTATTCTCAATTTCACATCACGCTAATTATGTTTATAATAAAATAATAACAACGCACTAATATTATATCCTGTATGTGTGTGGAGTGAAAGCATACAAAACGAAACGTACAAAACACAAAGTAGGCCTATATTGACAGTTTGTGGTATAAAATGATCTAATAAAAGTCAGTGGCATATCTTAAACTGCGGTGGCCCTTCCGCAGCAGTGGAGGCGGGGCCCCTTTGTAATTTATGCATTTAAAAATGTCGTACCATGCCATGCGCACTGGCTTTCAATGCTGAGAATGGCAGGTTCAGAAAGTCTGTTTTTTTTTACACATTTTTTTTAATTTGTAATTTTGTGGGTATGTGAGTAATTCTATGGATATGGCATTTTCAGTCAAAACTTGGACATGATGACACAATTTGGGATTTCTGTCAATTATACAGTCCAGAACTTTCAGAATCTGATAAATAGGCCCAACAAAAATATATACTTTAGGAATAGTAATAAAAAATGCTCTAATTCATGCAATTGCTTGTGCTTTTTTAATACATGAAGCCATACAGTACAAACAGTACAGTTATTATTCATTTTTATTTAGGGTTTATTCCTTTTAGTTTGAATGATATATCTCTTTTAAAGCAGCCTATCACCAAGAGAGCGTAATATTTATTAAAACAAATATGCAGATTTTATTTAAAAATCAAATATTATATTCAGCTGTTATACTAAAAATAATATATTTTATGATTTATTACTGGTTCACTTGTTATTTTACATCTAATTAAATAGACCACTGATGCCAGTTGGCAATGACACCTAAAATAAGTTCATGATCACCTTCCGGACCTTGCATGCAATTTTTTAAAGGCCAGATTCATACATGCTGGTCACGTGAAGCAAATCCCATCCTTCAATGCGAAGAGTGACCAGGGTGAGCGTTAGCCCATTATTATTTAAAGAGACCGGTCACTGTGAACAGAGGTTTTTTTGCGTGTTGTTTTCCACAAGCATTTTATGCAAAGTATGTTAAAGACATTTCATGAAGACCCTAAAGATTCATACCAAATCGAAAAAAACGGGCATCCAATGTCACTTATAAAATGTGTCTTCTACTCACTTGCGTCGAAACATCTCAGCAAAGATGCATCCAGTGCTCCAGATGTCTACAGGTGTGGCATAAGAGGCCTGAAGCAAAACTTCAGGTGAGCGGTACCACAACGTCACAACCTGAAGAGAAAAACTTAAATGAGTCAATCTTAAGATGTGCTCCGTGTGTACCGTGATGGATGAGAAATGACAAAGGCATCCACCTGCGATAAAGTTATTTTGATATAAAAATGACATTACAAATACTGCTGGAGAATGTATTTGTTTATAATCCATTTGTTGTGTTTTTACCACTGGGGTGAGCGCCATGTGACAGCTGTAGATTCGTGCCAAACCAAAGTCTGCCAGTTTCACCTGCCCTCTGCTGGTCACCAGGATGTTCTCTGGCTTCAGGTCTCGATGAAGAACTCGATGCGAGTGTAGAAACGCTAAACCACACAACAGCTGCTGCATCAAGTCCTGCGTGACACAACATCAGGAGACCATAACTCACACTGAAACACGTCTGCTGCGTTCAGATGGATGTTCACTGATCTTACTCTGATCTGGCTGATGGGCAGTCCAGGCGCAGGAGCTTTCTCCAGATACGTCCTGAGGTCCTGATCCACATGTTCAAACACCAGAGTCACTTTAGTCTCTTGCTCTGTTCTCAGTGTGGCACACACGTCCATCAATCTGCACACATTCATGAAGACAGAATCAATGATCACACCCATAACTGCTTTCCAGACACTTCTGTATGTGATAACAAGGGCTGTTAAATATGATCATTTTTATCATGCATTGCGTTGATGATCTGAACGATTCTGCCTCCAGGCATAAACAAATCAATAAAATGTCGTATGTTGCAGTTTTTTGTATTTTGATTTTATTATGTCTTGTTACTGAAAATGCTGCTTGACCAGCAGGATCAGCACAGGCGTTTCTCTTTCTCTGAGGTGAGATGAATGTAAATGAAGTGCATTTTCGTATGTTTCTGAACTTGGACCGCTGTTGAAAACTGTTCAAGATGCCTCGACATGTACAGTAAAAGACACCACATTGCGTCCCCACCTCACGTTATCAAAGAAGCACACATGCCTCGGGAGCTTAATAGTAATGCGGTGCAACAGTCAAAGTATGAGGGAGACTCACATGTGCAGTAATACTGTAAATCGAGGATGCAACACATCGTGATATCATATTGAATTGAATCATTGACATGATAATGGTAATCGAATTCAAACCTCTACTGACAAAAGGCAAAGAATGTGATGTGGCTTTGTTCAGTCAAATGCTAATCACATGACAATCAGCAGCTAATCACATGACAATCATTTTGAGCTACAGGAAACATGGATTTTGGTCGAATTTGAGATTTTCATCAAATATAAATACATCTCGCGATCCCAATGCTCAGTCGTAATTAAACATCTAAAATGCTCTTCATTTGTCTATGCTTTCTGAGGGATGCATCTTCATAAGTCTTTCCTTATATAAATTGGATGCTTGTCCATCAGAAGAAAAGTGTTTGCACGTCTGATGTTTCAATTTTAAAACAAAAAATGCAGGATTGAGAAAATAAAGTGCAGGACTGATGTTAAGAGAGATATTAAGAGAGATAATGTGCAGAGTGCAAGTTATAAGAGCTCAAAAAGTTTTTTGTCCTTTTCATAAAAAAGAAAGATCAAAGTGCAGATACAAACAATACAAAAGTAATCCGCGCGGATCCTGACGACATATTAATGTATTATGAAGTCAATTGATTGGTCTCTAAAATAATGATTAAATATCATAACTACAGCTTCTGCGACTGAAACTTCAGACGAATATCAATCGCATCAAAGTGCCTTCACGTCACTCACTTAGATGGAGAGTGCCGTTCCATCACACGGGTGACCTGAATAATAAATATCAACGCCATTTTCTCTTTGACAGACACTTTGCGTACGTCCCTTTCTTCAATGCTTTTCACAGGCGCAAACATGACGTTGAGAACACGTGAATTCTGGTTCGCCCAAGGACCAAAGAAGATGCTGTTAGCTGTTATCTTGATTCTGATTGGCCAAACGAAACCAGGTGCTGGACAAACAACGTTTCAGGTGATTGAGAGTAGACGTCAAAACATTTTATCGCTTTTGGCCACTCGAGTAAAAAAACGCTTTGACATTCTTTAAAATCCCCATTGTGTTGGATTTGTAAGTGTCCTGATATTGTATTGGAGTCCCCAACAACAGGTTTAAATAAATCCAATATTCTCAAAATATGTATTTAACATCACCTCATTTCTCAAGGATCTCTAAACCTCTCCCTTTCACAAGCCCACTGTGCTCCGATTGGTCGGCCACCCCAGTCTGTTGTGATTGGTCTTTCTGCATAGATGCACATCTACATTTCAGCTCTCGGAGGCTCATCAGTAACCTTTTGTGTTGTACAGATAATGACACTTATGTAAGCGAACGGACCCACAGCTAAACAGTAAACACAGCACAGTAAACAACGTTGCATTAGCCACAATGCTAATATGTGTGACTCATGAAACCTTACAGCAGGGTTCCTCAATTAGTTTTCACCACGGGCCAAATTCTACTAACAATAGCAAGACAAGGGCCACCAACTATAATTTGATAACTGCAATGCCGCCTATTGAGGAACTCTGCCTTACAGCATATAAACAAAATCTATCCACATCCTTTATCATGAATCCAAACGATATACATTCTACATCAGGGGTATTCAATCAAAGTTCCAAGAGGTTAGGGTCTTTATATTTTTTTTCCAAACGGAGGTCCGAACAATATATCTTTTTTGAAAATAATTAAATATTTAATCAATTTAGCCCAGTTGGATATAACTGCTATTATTATTTATTTTACTGTTGTTTATTTGTTTAAAACAAAATCACAATATAAATGTATTTAGTTTTTTTATTAGTTCTATTTTCTCAGTTTCAAACAGTAACAATATATTACAATAAACATAACTTTGTATTGCTCAAAAACATTGTTGCAGAATCAAAAAAATCTTGATCATGTTTCCCATCCATATCAAGACTTTCTGTTCATCTCCACACTGGATCTCTTCTCTTCGCTTTCCCTGCTGTTCTTGGATTTATCTTGAGAAACAAATTTGCTCCAAAAGTCATTCAAATTAGACGCCTTGTGTTGCTCTCTGAGTAAATCAGACTTTGACATTTCCAAAATCTCCAGCTGCAAAGATGCTTCATCTAAAGATGGAATCAGGCTTTTCGCCTCAACAGTCCACTGTCCATCTGCCGGAACTGAGAATGGATGTCTTAGGAAGAGAAGGAGTTCACTCGACAAGTTAAAGCTCCCAAATCGCTCCTTGAAATTATCTGCCAGTCTTGTGACGAAGTCGCGCATTAGCGGGTCCTCTCGCATATGGTATTTCTCACAATGCTGTTGCAAATGTGGAAAGTGTAGCTTTCTTCCTTGAAGATCCCGTTCAAAAAGAGTCAGTTTTAAACGGAAAGCTTCAACAGCTCCGTGCATCTCTGCAATAGTGTGGTTCTTGCCTTGCAATTGCAAATTAAGCTGATTTAGATGAGACATGATATCGCACAAAAAACTCACGTATCCCATCTTTTTGCTGTCGTTCAAAAACCTCAAAAAATTATCTGCTTTCTGACTTTGGATGCTACTTAAAAATGTACATAGTTCTTTTTGTAATTCACAAACTCTCTCCAGCACACGACCCTTGCTTAGCCACCGGATATCGTTGTGCAGCAAAAGATCGTGCCGTTCTGCAGACATTTCCTCCAGTAAAGCTCGGAAAAGACGATGTTGCAGACTCGAGCTCTCACGAATAAAGTTTACCAGTCTCGTCACAGTATCCATCGTCTCTTTCATTTTTCCAGACAATTTGGCGCACAACAAACCGATTTATGAATTATGCAGTGAAATGCCACGAGTGTCGGGCTGACAGCAGCTAGTTTGCTTATCAGGCCTTTGTGATGTCCAACCATTGAGGGAGCCCCGTCAGTAATGACAGACACAACTTTGCTCAAATCTAATTCATTATTTTTAAAGAACTCCGTTAGTTCGTTAAAAAGCATTTCACCGGTTGTGCGTCCATGCATCGGCAGCGAACAAAGCAGCTCTTCACGAAATCCTTCCCATCAAAAAAATCGGACAAACACCGACAGCTGTTCAATGTCGGTTCGGTCGCAAGACGAGTCTATTGCGAGTGATAGGGCTTCTGCTCTCTTTACATCGGATAACCGATTAGACAGGCACTCACCCGCCAATGCCTCCACTCTTCTTGTTGCTGTGCAATCAGATAATGGAACCTGCTGTAAAAGCTCCGTTACCATTTTCTTTGTTTTCGGGTCGTGATTAAGCAGTTCATCCACCATGTCAATTGCACAGGTTAATTAATTCGGCGTCAGTGAACGGCTTTTTGGCCTTTGCCAGGTTCCAAGCCACACGTAAAGATGCTGCGGTTACATTCTCCTGCGCTGATGTGGTTTTGTGAATAACAGCAACTGACTTTTTGTAAGCTGCTATCAATTGTGTTACCTTCTGTTTGCGGCTTTCAGAATGTTCTGGATAACTGCAGTTGAAATTGCCGTGCAATGCCCCGAAATGCCGTTTCATGTTATCAGCCTTGCAGACCGCCACGGTCTGTGTGCATAATAAACACGTTGGCTTTGCATTGTGGTGGTCAGGCAAAATAAAACAAAACTGTTCAGTCCATTCGCTTTTGAATCTTCTGTTTTCTGTGTCTACCTTTCTCTTTTTTACACCTGCCATGATTTCGCTTTCACCGCTGTCAATTAAGCTGCGCCGTTTGCATTTTCGCGCCAGCAATGTGATTGGCTGATAGAGTACAGCGAGAGGTGTGTGAGATCAGAGTGCTTCGTGTGCTTTCGTGCGGTGATGTCATGCCAACCCAAATCAAACTGAACACACATTTATTGCTTTAAGCGGGCCAAAAAAAATTCATTTGCGGGCCGGATCTGGCCCGCGGGCCGCCTATTGAGGAACTCTGCCTTACAGCATATAAACAAAATCTATCCACATCCTTTATCATGAATCCAAACGATATACATTCTACATCAGGGGTATTCAATCAAAGTTCCAAGAGGTTAGGGTCTTTATATTTTTTTTCCAAACGGAGGTCCGAACAATATATCTTTTTTGAAAATAATTAAATATTTAATCAATTTAGCCCAGTTGGATATACTGTTTTAAAGATATAATCTTTTATCAGGCCCTTTATTTAATATTTTGAAATATATATATATATATATATATATATATATATATGTATATCTGTGGCTTTAAGGGAATGCCCTCTTTATTAGATGTCTGATAATTCATATTTGTAAATAAATAAAAAAACTACTGACAACATGCAAACAGCAAATGTAATGTAACAATTAAAATCATAAAGAGAAAACAGAGTTACTAACAACATTAGCCTTTCAATGCCATTGTCACCTTTTCACTTTCATCCCAGAACTACTTCTATCTTTAAATAATTTCCCAATTAAAATGTTGTTCATTGCAAAATGTGAACCTGCTTGTGAGAACACAGCAAATGGCCTTCAGTAAATCATCCTACAGAATATTCTGTGAAAATATAACAATATATTAAATATTCACAGGATAATACCAAAATCTTTTGAAATGAATGTCACGGTATAGGTGGAATGAACGGTTTTAAATGAAGCGCGTTTGGTGCTAAATAAAGATATTCGAGGATATAGCAGGAAAAGATCAAGTGCATAATGTTCATGATAGCGCGTGTGATGTGATTCTCTGTTGTGAAGACCCGCGGCTCAATTTAAACAACCAAAATAGTCAAAAGTATGAAATGGTTTAAATTGTCTCGTGGTCTGGATGGAATGAAGCAGAGGTCCGGATCCGAACCACGGTCCGCCTGTTGAGGATGACAGCTCTACATGAAACGGCAGACTTATACACTTATGGAAGCGAACTGGTCCCACAGCTAAACAGTAAACAACGTTAATGAGTTAGCTGACGTAACTGACTGATGAAACATCACAGTTTGTCAGTGTGAATCTTTCAACATCTTTTATTAACCTATTCTTTATCCAAGTAACAACGACAGACACTATACAATAATCAACATATTTTAGACAATAGAGATCCGGAGGTTCAATTCAATTTTATTTATATAGCGCTTTTCACAATGTGCATTGTTACAAAGCAGCTTTACAGGAGAAAATAAGAAAAACTGAAAAACACAAAAAAGGTAAAACACAGCACAGTACATGGTGTTTATAGAACAAGCTAAATTATTCTCTAGTGTCAGCAGTCTCCCGGTGGTTTATTTAGCATATTTTGCATTAAGTGAATGCAAAAGTAAAGATGTGTCTTTAATCTAGATTTAAATTGGGCGAGTGTGTCTGATCCTCGAATAATATCATGAAGGCTATTCCAGAGTTTAGGTGCTACGTATGAGAAAGCTCGACCCCCCCTTTGGTGGATTTAGTTATTCTAGGTATTATCAAAAGTCTGGAGTTTTGAGATCTTAGAGAGCGTGATGGGTTGTAGTGTGATAGAAGCTCCCCAGCCGGGAGACATAGTCCCACCAGCGTGTCCTAGGTCTTCCCCGGGGTCTCCTCCCGGTTGGACGGGCCCGGAGCACCTTCCTGGGAAGGCGTCCAGTAGGCATCCGTAACAGATGCCCAAGCCACCTCAGCTGACCCCTCTCGATGTGGAGGAGCAGCGGCTCTACTCCGAGCTCCTCCCGGGTGACCGAGCTTCTCACCCTATCTCTAAGGGATCGCCCAGCCACCCTGCGGAGGAAGCTCATTTCAGCCGCCTGTATCCGGGATCTTGTCCTTTCGGTCATGACCCAAAGCTCATGACCATAGGTGAGAGTAGGAACGTAGATTGACTGGTAAATTGAGAGCTTCGCCTTGCGGCTCAGCTCTTTCTTCACCACGACGGACCGGTACATAGACTGCATTACTGCAGAAGCTGCACCGATCGTTCTGTCAATCTCCCGTTCCATCCTTCCCTCACTCGTGAACAAGACCCCGAGATACTTAAACTCCTCCACTTGAGGAAGGAACTCTCCACCAACCTGGAGAACCAAAAAAAATTCTTAAAATGACATTCCCAACTTAAATTGTTGACTGTCTGGTCAATTAAATAGACTTACATTTTACATGCTTTCCAAAATTGGAATATGATTTGCAAGAGCTTGCAGGGCCTGAATTAAATTCAAGTTTTTTCCGCGTTTCAGTCCAACGCAGTTATCATTTTCATGTCATGTTTAAAAAGCAAATGCTTTTCCGCCCATTGGCATACTGGTCTGAAAACAAGGTGTGTTTAGGCGAATTGTTGGCGAGTTGCTATTTTGAGGCAACTGACATAGACTGCACCACTGACCAACTGAAACCTGTTCTAAAGTCAACAGCGCAATCTATTTTAGTTATTTAAAGAGCGCGTTACTAATATGTGCAGCGCATGTACATTCTGCTTATTACACACAGAGGGACCCGCAGCACACAAACATGCCAAATATTTAAAATAAATGGATTACAATGTAAAAAATGATTGTGTAAATAGGATAAAAATCTGACTTGTCCTGTAGATGGTCTGCTCGCACATATTATTTTCGCACACAAGCGTTTCCTCTCTGGAGAAGCGTTCAGTTGTTCTCGCAAATTCCACCGAGTACAAGGCGAATCCACGATGGCACAAGTGCAACTGTCTCTTAAAGGGAATGAGAGATGATACTCTGATTGGTTTACTGGATATCATGCCCAAAACACACCCATGACTCATTAAGGGAATAGGGATATTGAAGACTTCAAGATCATGTGCCAGGTCATGTGCCAGGGGCACTGACCATTTCTTCCATCTCTAAACGAGCAAAAATGGATTCGGACACACCCTAAGCACGCTTGGGCCGTTGTTAAAATAGGGCCCAATGAGATGATCCATTGCGCTTCATCAATTTTAGTCTGTCACAAGCACACAACATAAAGAGAAAAACAGCATTTAATGTATGAATTAGATATATATATATATATATATATATATATATATATATATATATATACTCAATGAATGAATACTCTATATCACTTTGGTAAATCCGGTATAGTTTTCTTGTACCTGATATTTCTGGTTTAAATCGAATAAAAATACTTTTTGTAGCTTTAATTCTGTATTTAATTTAGAATTTAGCATGAAATACTGTGTGTTGGAGAACTTTCAATTCAATATCTGTATATTTCCTACCTGTTAGACGAGATAGCTCTCAATTATACTGTACTTCAATATTGAAGGGCTATAAGTAATGTTCAAATACAGAAAAAGAATCAATTTAATGGATTATTAGTTGCAGTAATAATATCAGAATGTCGGCTTTCATTCATAAAATGATGCTGTTAAAGAAATCTGTTGACAGCACTAATTTTAATATTTATCTTCCAAACAGCCTTTCTCACAACATTTGCACTAGACAAGCCCGTCAGGTGTTGCATCAGGCTCAAAAATGAATGTCATGCTCCAATATCACTTTCAGTGAGGTAGCTCGTTGAGATCACAAGACCTCTGTTTGCGCAGAGCCCTGGGGCACGTTCTTCTTACGTCGCTTACTTTTCCTGCATAGGATACTGAGAAAAATTTATGGAGGACTGTCCATTTTAATAACATTTCTTAATTGGCAACTCAGTAGCATTTGCAGGAGTCCACATCATCTGAAAGGCTTTTACATCTGCCGAGACTGCACAGAAACGTGGTCTAACTACCCTTGCTGGATTCACCACGGAAAGCTTGTAATAATGGTTTGTAATTTTCCTGTTGGGTTGACTTTTTTCCGGAAATCCTTATTTGGTGTCTTTCATCTATGCGTCATTTCGTCACATTTGTGAACAGAATGAAGTGGATCTGGCTGGCGGCTGCGTGTGGATGCTGAGGTTGACAGGGGTAGTAGAATTGTACATAAGACATTTTTTCTTGGAAACTTTTAGTATTATTTATGGCGCCATTTAGTACTTTTACTATTACACACCAAGCAGCACTGCACTGACATCTGGGGATTCATCAGTTGTGAAAACCAAGAAATACGAAACTGATGACAGTTAACAATGAAAAGGGGTATGTGATTGGACTCAAGAATTAATATTGGCAGACATGGATTTATTTCTTCAGAACAGAACAGGTAAGACATTTTAATATTTCTATTAATAACACAAAATCTGTAGCGCACAGACTGATACACAGTTTCATCAGTTGTTCTTTCTCTCTTTGTTATGTGCATTATGATAAATGTAATTTAAGCCCTATTAGCACGCGATAAGTATTATCTGGGGCGCTCGTGTGATTTCGAAATATATCCACACATCTGTATTTCATGTGGCGCACACGCACAGGATAAGCAAGGCCTGTGATTTTACTCAAATTACGGACTTATTTTCCGGACATGATGACAAGGCTTTGCGTATAGTTTATCTATATATAGTTGTGTGGTGTAGAATGATATATGACCGTACCTGTCAGCAGTTGTTTTCAGGGATCTTCTGTCCAGTTTGCGTTACGAGAGTTTCCATGAGAAATAACAAAAATGCAGTTTTGCGCTAATTGGGTCTGTTTATATTCTTATTTGTTTCGTTTTTATATAATCTGCATTGTTATCTGTTATGTTTATTATGTGCTACTGATGTACAGTGACAATTCTCACCGGTTCACTGTCACAGGCCACACGTGACATACGACTCCAGGCCTCGACATTAAAGCTTGGCCCCTTGTCCTGGACAAGTGAATGTTTTGGCAAAACAGAGATAATTTTATTTGTCCGACCGAACAAGTAACTTGAAAAAAGATTGCAACAGTGTGACATATGTAGAATATGTGCATTAGACAGCTCTGCATGTTTGTGTGAATTGTGTTTGTTGTGGTCAATAATCACCCAATCAGTCCATGTAACTAGATGCGGACGTGGAATCCTGTTATTTAAATGTCATCTGGCTGTTCTGTATGTCTGAGTGAATTATAAGCACAGTTTAACATACTACATTTACATTTAGTCATTTAGCAGACGCTTTTATCCAAAGCGACTTACAGATGAGGAAACATTGGAAGCAATTATAACAACATAGGCAACAAAATACATAAGTGCATCAAACTAGTCCATTAAAGCCTAGCACAGTATAAAAAGCTAAGAATAGTGAGGTTAGTAAGGTTTTTTTTTTTTAAAGAAGGAAAGGGAAGAGAGTTAGGAAAAATCAATCAGCGACGTGTTGACGGAAGAGATGCGTTTTTAGGCGTTTTTTAAAGATGGCAACCGAGTCTGCTGATCTTGTAGCAGCTGGTAGATCGTTCCACCAATGTGGAACAGATCCAGAGAAGGTACGGGAGAGTGACTTTTTTCCTTTTTGGGATGGTACCACTAGTCGTTGTTCCTTTGCAGACCGCAGTGATCTGGCAGGAACATAGATCTGCATTAGCGAGTGGAGATACGATGGTGCAGATCCGGGGTGTTGGTCTTGTAGGCCAGGAGCAAAGCTTTGAACTCTATGCGGGCGGCAACAGGGAGCCAGTGTAACCTGATGAAGAGCGGAGTTACATGCGCTCTCTTCGGTTCATTGAAGACCACTCTTGCCGCCGCATTCTGGATCATCTGGAGAGGTTTGATTGTGCAAGCAGGAAGTCCAGCCAGAAGCGCATTGCAATATTCCAGTTTGGACAAGACAAGAGCCTGGACTAGGACTTGCGTAGAGTGCTCCGATAGGAAAGGTCTAATTTTCCTAATGTTGTAGAGGATGAATCTACAGGACCGGGTGGTGCTGGCAACATGACTTGTGAGGTTAAGCCGATCATCAATTACCACCCCCAGGTTTCTGGCTGTGCTGGACGGTGTAATCGTTGATGAGCCTAGTTGAATGGTAAGGTTGTGGTGAATCTTTGGGTTGGCCGGGATCACAAGCAGTTCCGTTTTTGCAAGGTTTAGCTGCAGGTGATGATCCTTCATCCAAAGCGAGATGTCACTCAGGCATGCCGCGATGCGAGCAGCGACCGTTGGATCGTCCGGTTGAAATGACAAGTAGAGTTGTGTGTCATCCGCATAGCAGTGATAGGAGAAGCCATGCTTCTGAATGACCGAGCCGAGGGATGTCATGTAAATGGAGAAGAGTAGCGGTCCAAGCACTGAGCCCTGTGGCACCCCCGTGTTGAGCTGTTGGGACGCGGAGACCTCATCTCTCCAGGATACTCTGAATGACCTACCCGAGAGGTAAGACTCAAACCATTGCAACGCCATTCCAGAGACACCCATAGCACTGAGAGAAGCCAGGAGGATGTGATGATTGACAGTGTCAAAGGCAGCAGACAGATCCAGTAGGATGAGCACAGATGACATGGATGCTGCTTTTGCCAGTCTCAGGGCTTCGATGACTGAGAGCAGTGCAGTCTCTTGGAATGACCGGTCTTGAACCCAGACTGATTGCTGTCCAGGAGGTTGTTTTGCATGAGAAAGGAGGAGAGCTGATTGAACACAACTCGCTCCAGGGCTTTGGCGATGAAGGGAAGAAGGGAGACAGGCCTGTAGTTTTCTAGAAGTGCAGGGTCCAGGGTGGGTTTCTTTAGAAGCGGTGTGATGCGGGCCTCTTTGAACGCTGTGGGAAATGTCCCAGTGGTGAGCGAGGAGTTGATGATGTGGGTCAGAGCAGGCACAACCGTTGGAGAGATGGCCTGGAGGAGATGGGTGGGGATGGGATCCAGTGGGCAGGTGGTAGGGTGGTTGGAGCCAATGACCTTTGAGACATCAGCTTCAGACAGAGTTGAAAAGGCAGGGAGCACACACGTGTCAGGGATGTGGGCAGGTTCGACAGATGGTGGCGTAGAGAACTGGCTGCTGATGGCAGTATTTTTCTTCACGAAGAACGATGCAAAATCAGCAGCTGTTAACTCAGATGAAGGTGCAGGAGCAGGCGGACAGAGGACAGCAGAGAAGGTTTTGAAGAGCGTTCGAGAGTCCGGAGATTTGCAGATCCTCGAGTGGTAGTAATCTGTTTTTGCAGAGGTGAAATCTACAGAGAAAGAAGAAAGAAGAGATTGGTAGAGAGAGAGGTCTGCAGGGCCTTTTGACTTGCGCCATTTTCTCTCAGCTGACCGGAGGCTGGCGCGATGCTCACGCAGGACATCCGATAACCAGGGAGCCGACGGGGATGGACGGGCTGGTCCAGATGCAAGGGGGCATAGGTTGTCCAAGCAGGATGAAAGTGTGGAACACAGAGTGTCTGTGGCATTGTCTGTATTCAAAAGAGAGAGCTCATCAGAGGGGGGGAGTGCAGAGAAGATAGCAGAGGAAAAACAGGAGGGAGGGAGAGACCGCAGGTTGCGCCGGAAGGTGACCATCGGTAAGACATCTGCGATATCCGGAGCAGTGAGGTCGAGGTCAAGGGTGACGAAGAAGTGATCAGACGTGTGCAGCGGGGTGACCTGAGAGTGATGAGTGGAGCAGTACCTTGTGAAGATCAGATCTAGATGGTTTCCAGACTTGTGGGTTGCTGATGTGGAAACCTGCTCGAGGAGAAATGATGCGGTCAGGTTGACGAAGTCAGCCGCCTGTGGCTTTCCAATGTGGATGTTGAAGTCACCTAATACCACCAGGGGAGTACCATCCTCAGGGAAGGATGAAAGAAGCACATCCAGCTCCTCCAAGAAATGTCCAAGCTGACCTGGGGGACGATATATAACTACAAAATGACTTTTAACAGGGTGGGTGATAGTAACAGCATGAAACTCGAAGGAGCTGTTGTCACACATGGGTGTTAGCTGATTGAATTTCCAGTCTTTGGGGATGAGTAGACCGGTGCCTCCACCCCTTCCTGTGATGCGAGGGCTGTGGGAGAAAGTGTGGTTATGGGAGAGGGCAGCGGGAGTGGCAGAGTCCTCTGGTTTGATCCACGTTTCTTTAAGTGCTACAATGGAAAGACCAGAATGTTTAACAAAAGCTGTAACGAAATCAGCTTTGTTCACAGCAGATTGGCAGTTCCACAATCCTATTGGGAAAGTAGAAGGGGCAGTTGCTAGCAGTGATACATTGTGAAGATTATTAGCATTGCGTCGCCTTCGGCATGCGGCAGATGATTTACGTGTTGTGATAACAGAAAGGATTTTAAAACACATATTTAAGAGAAGCAGAAAGAAAATAGGAAGAAACATTTACGATAACAATAAAGGAATAAGTGTTAGTGCAAACAGTAAGACAAAAAGTGCAGGTGTTGATACAAAACAGAAAAATAATAATACAAAAGAAGTGCAATACTCAAGTGCCCTGTCGGTGTCCCGGGCTCGGCGGAGTCGCGCGCAGGTAGAGTCGACGTCTTTACTCTCTTCGGTCTTCACGCGATGAGGGCTGCACGCGACCGCTGCCGCGGTGGGTAGACACTTTTTAAATACGCGTCTAATTACTTAAATTCAACAGGCCCCGCCCTCAGATGACACGCGCAAACAAATTAAACTAGCCCAAGAACGAACGAAGGAACGAAACTACCCGCGGTTTCACCACATGACAGAGCGGAAGTAAAAACAAAGCGATTTCTCAGTTTAACACAGCACTAACACTCAACAAGACACAATTTAAATACACTTACACAGTTCTGTACGCTTCTGCTGCTAAATTGCTTCTCCTACAGATTGAACACTAATCTCCATTTAAATAACAGTGCTGGCGTTTGGCCCCGCCCTCAGATAACACGCGCACACAAAGCAAACAAATTAAACTAGCCCAAGAACGAACGAAGGAACGAAACTTCGCGCGGTTTCACCACGTGACAGAGCGGAAGTAAATACAAAGCGATTTCTCAGTTTAACACAGCACTAAAACTCAACAAGACACAATTTAAATACACTTACACAGTTCTGTACGCTTCTGCTGCTAAATTGCTTCTACACGAGTGATAGTCGAGGATTTGTCTGTGTCTGCACTGTATGAGGATATAAACACATGATCTTCAGCTCCAGAGTTCCTCTGAGAGTTTATTTCACAAACGTTTTACTGTTCGACTGAAGCTATCTGCAAAAACTCTAGCGTCTTCCGGAAGACCCGTCAAAATAAAAAGCCTGTTAAATGGAACACTCAGACAAAAAATACGGTAGTGTACTATAGTATTTGCTATTGAAAATTGTAGTGCCCTTGTAGTAAATTGATAAACACTGTAAACTATAGTAAAGTTCAAAAACACTACAGTATCTAAGAATTGTATTGCAGTTTACTTTAGTATATTATAATATTTATTACTACAGTAATTTAAGTGGACAAATATACCACTTTGGTATATTAAAAAGGGAAAACACAGAACTTAGAAAACTTAAAGCAAATTAAGGTAATCTAAGAATGATATGTACCTAATTTATCCATCTGTATGTAACATTAATGTCTTTTGTCAGTTACCTGCCTATTCATGATGAACTGCACTTGCATATTTTTTTATGATGACAACAAATGATTTATACTTTTGCTACTACTGTTTGGCCTGTGCCTACAAACTTTAAACCTTTCTAGCACCAGTGCAATATGCAAAAAAAGTTAACTCACAGCCTTAACACTAATAATAATTACTGCTTGCCCAAATTCAGGCGGCCAAAGCAGACACTAGTAAAAATGCTTAGAAGCAAACTTGACCAATCTAAATCCGAAACAATTATATTGATTATATTATATTTTTATTCAAATGAAATATAATTTTTCATTTCAGTCATTTTTGTACTCGGATAAGTGAATGACAAAATGCTTACTGCGGGGAAAATAAGTATTTGACACATCAGCATTTTTATCAGTAAGGGGATTTCTAAGTGGGCAATTGACACAAAATTTCCACCAGATGTAGCCATCAAGCCAAATATTGAATTCATACAAAGAAATCAGAACATTTAAGTATACAAGTTACATTTACATTTAGTCATTTAGCAGACGCTTTTATCCAAATGATGCAACATTGGAAGCAATTATAACAACATAGGCAACAAAATACATAAGTGCATCAAAACTAGTCCATTAAAGCCTAGCACAGTATACAAAGCTAAGAATTGTGAGGTTAGTAAGTTTTTTAATAAGAAGGAAAGGGAAAAGAATTAGGATATATCAATCAGCAACGTGTTGACGGAAGAGATGCGTTTTTAGGCGTTTTTTAAAGATGGCAACAGAGTCTGCTAATCTTGTAGCAGCTGGTAGATCATTCCACCAATGTGGAACAGATCCAGAGAAGGTACGGGAGAGTGACTTTTTTCCTTTTTGGGATGGTACCACTAGTCGTTGTTCCTTTGCAGACCGCAGTGATCTGGCAGGAACATAGATCTGCATTAGCGAGTGGAGATACGATGGTGCGGACCCGGTGGTGGTCTTGTAGGCCAGGAGCATAGCTTTGAACTTTATGCGGGCGGCAAGAGGGAGCAAGTGTAACCTGATGAAGAGCGGAGTTACATGCGCTCTCTTCGGTTATTGAAGACCACTCTTGCCGCCGCATTCTGGATCATCTGGAGAGGTTTGATTGTGCAAGCAGGAAGTCCAGCCAGAAGAGCATTGCAATAATCCAGTTTGGACAAGACAAGAGCCTGGACTAGGACTTGCGTAGAGTGCTCTGATAGGAAAGAACTAATTTTCCTCATGTTGTAGAGGATGAATTTACAGGACCGGGTGGTGCTGGCAACATGACTTGTGAGGTTAAGCCGATCATCGATTACCACCCCCAGGTTTCTGGCTGTGCTGGACGGTGTAATAGTTGATGAGCCTAGTTGAATGGCAAGGTTGTGGTGAATCTTTGTGTTGGCCGGGATCACAAGCAGTTCCGTTTTTGCAAGGTTCAGCTGCAGGTGATGATCCTTCATCCAAAGCGAGATGTCACTCAGGCATGCCGCGATGCGAGCAGATCGTCGGATCGTGCGGTTGAAATGACAATTTAGAGTTGTGTGTCATCCGCATAGCAGTGATAGGAGAAGCCATGCTTCTGAATGACAGAGCCGAGGGATGTCATGTAAATGGAGAAAAGTAGTGGTCCAAGCACTGAGCCCTGTGGGACCCCCGTGTTGAGCTGTTGGGACACGGAGACCTCATCTCTCCAGGATACTCTGAATGACCTACCCGAGAGGTAGGACTCGAAACATTGCAACGCCATTCCAGAGACACTCATAGCACTGAGAGAAGCCAGGAGGATGTGATGATTGACAGCGTCAAAGGCAGCAGACAGATCCAGTAGGATGAGCACAGATGACATGGATGATGCTTTTGCCAGTCTCAGGGCTTCGATGACTGAGAGCAGTGCAGTCTCTTGGAATGACTGGTCTTGAAACCAGACTGATTGCTTCCCAGGAGGTTGTTTCACATGAGAAAGGAGGAGAACTGGTTGAACACAACTCGCTCCAGGGCTTTGGCAATGAAGGGAAGAAGGGAAACAGGCCTGTAGTTTTCTAGCATTGTAGGGTCGAGGGTGGGTTTCTTCAGTAGCGGTGTGATGCGGGCCTCTTTGAACGCTGTGGGAAATGTCCCAGTGGTGAGCGAAGTGTTGATGATGTGGGTCAGAGCAGGCACAACCGTTGGAGGGATGGCCTGGAGAGGATGGGTGGGGATGGGATCCAGTGGGCAGGTGGTAGGGTGGTTGGAACCAATGACCTTGGAAACATCAGCTCCAGACAGAGGAGAAAAGGCGGGGATCACACACGTGTCAGGGATGTGGGCGGGTTCAACAGGTGGTGGCGTAGAAAACTGGCTGCTGATGGCGGTAGTTTTCTTTACGAAGAACGATGCAAAATCAGCAGCTGTTAACTCCGATGAAGGTGCGAGAGCAGGCGGACAGAGGAGAGCAGAGAAGGTTTTGAAGAGCGTGAGAGAGTCCGGAGAGTTGCAGAACTTAGAGTGGTAGTAATCAGTTTTTGCAGAGGTGACGTCAACAGAGAAAGTAGAGAGAAGAGATTGGTAGAGAGAGAGGTCAGCAGGGTCTTTTGACTTAAGCCATTTTCTCTCAGCTGACTGGAGGCTGGCGCGATGCTCACGCAGTACATTTGATAACCAGGGAGCGCTGGGGATGCACGGGCTGGTCTAGATGCAAGAGGGCATAGGTTGACCAAGCAGGATGCAAGCGTGGAACACAGAGTGTCTGTGGCATTGTCTGTATTCAAAAGAGAGAGCTCATCAGAGGGGGGGAGTGCAGAGAAGACAGCAGAGGAAAAACAGGAGGGAGGGAGGGACCGCAGGTTGCGCTGGAAAGTGACAAACGGTAAGACATCTGCGATGTCTGGAGCAGTGAGGTCGAGGGTGATGAAGAAGTGATCAGACGTGTGCAGCTGGGTGACCTGAGAGTGATGAGTGGAGCAGTACCTTGTGAAGATCAGATCTAGATGGTTTCCAGACTTGTGGGTTGCTGATGTGGAAACCTGCTCGATGAGAAATGATGCAGTCAGGTTGATGAAGTCAGCAGACTGTGGCTTTCCAATGTGGATGTTGAAATCTCCTAGTACCACCAGAGGAGTACCATCCTCAGGGAAGGATGAAAGAAGCACATCCAGCTCCTCCAAGAAATGACCCAGGGGACGATATATAACTACAAAATGACTTTTAACAGGGTGGGTGATAGTAACAGCATGAAACTCGAAGGAGCTGTTGTCACACATGGGTGTTAGCTGATTGAATTTCCAGTCTTTGGGGATGAGTAGACCGGTGCCTCCACCCTTTCCTGTGATGGGAGGGCTGTGGGAGAAAGTGTGGTTATGGGAGAGGGCAGCGGGAGTGGCAGAGTCCACTGGTTTGATCCATGCTTCTGTAAGTGCTACAATGGAAAGACCAGAATGTTTAACAAAAGCTGTAATGAAATCAGCTTTGTTCACAGCAGAATGGCAGTTCCACAATCCTATTGGGAAAGTAGAAGGGGCAGTTGCTAGCAGTGATACATTGTGAAGATTATTAGCATTGCGTCGCCTTCGGCATGCGGCAGATGGTCTACTGTGTATTGACATCGAGCGCGAATGAGGCGTAAAAAACGAGTTATTCGCGAATAGTTGGACGCTTGAACATTTTGTGTTTACTCGCTTCATTCGCGCGTGAAATTCACGTCATTGGAGGGGCTTTAGCGGGAACGTAGTTGTAAAATAAGGCAAATAAACTCAATCTACCGCCTTTAGCTACCTTGTAGTTTCAATATGTATATATCACTCAAATTGAGTTAAGAGTGTTTTTACAACTTACCAGATTCTCCGACCTCCTCACTCACTTTCTTCCAAGCAAGATCCTTTTTATTCCTGTTTTTATAAAAGTAGGAACAAGTATCGTAAAGCTCCGGGTGTCCACAAACAGAGATTATGAGCTTGTCCTCCATTTTGTATTTCTGTCTCCGCTCGCTACGTCGTCTACGTCACTACTAGAGCAGGCTCCTGATTGGTTAACGCGGCGCGAATTTTCGCCAAAGTTCAGATTTTTCAACTCGCACCATTCGTGGCATTCGCGCCGCCTCATTCGCGCCGCAAGAGCGTCTATCGCGTCTTTGCATTGACTTAACATGTAAATCACTTGCGCTTGACGCCTCATTCGCGCTCGATGTGAACACACAGTTACGTGTTGTAATTACAGAAAGGATTTTAAAACACATATTTAAGAGAAGCAGAAAGGAAATAGGTAGAAGCATTAAAAATAACAATAAAGGTTTAAGTGTAAGTGCAAACAAGTAAGAAAAGTGCAAGTGTTAATACAAAACAAAAAGGTACAAAAGAAGTGCAATACTCAAGTGCCCTGTCGGTGTGTCCCGGCTCGGTGGAGTCGCGCCCAGGTAGAGTCGATGTCTTTACTCTCTTCGGTCTTCACGCAATGAGGGCTGCACGCGACCGCTGCCGCAGTGGGTAGTCGCTTTTAAATACCCGTCTAATTAATTTAATTCAACAGGCCCCGCCCTCAGATCCCAGCAAACACAGAACGTTGCCCTATGGTTCCCATTTGGTTTTTTCGTTGGGAACCACAGGGCAACGTTCACAGAAGTTTTTTCTGACCAACAGCGAACGTTACCGGAACGTTCCCTGCAGGTTAGTTTTTTTTAACCAACAGCTAAAGTTCTCGGAACGTTCCCTTCAGGTTATTTTTGAGGGTAAAAATACAAACAAAAACGTTATGTACAGGTTCCCTCTAGGTTATTAACTAATGAAAATTAGCAAACAATCGCAAAAAAGTGCTTGCTAACTCTCTTTCAGATTCCAATTACCATATTGCACACTTCGATTTAAAATCATATTTTTATATTCATAATTTATTGAGAAGCACGCCTTCTGAGAGGAGCCGGCCGGTCCCGTCAGTTTCCTGAGGTAAAATACTTTTTTAACTTAATCAGCATTGTGGTGAGGAAGGCGGGACGAGAGCCGTGACGCGGGGCCGGTGGCATGAGTGATAAGTGCAAGCACTTATCTCTCTCTCTCTTCTCCGTCATGGGTCTCTCTCTCTCTTCTCCATCACGGGTCTCTCTCTCTCTCTTCTCCGTCACGGGTCTCCTCTCTCTCTTCTCCGTCACGGGTCTCCTCTCTCTCTTCTCCGTCACGGGTCTCCTCTCTCTCTCTCTCCTCAGAATTGATATACACTGAAATCCTTCATTCCTCTCAGTTGCCCATATCATGATCCTGTCGGGACTTGAGCTGTAGTGTAATAGGTTTGGGTCAGGGAATGGTGTCTTTAAACACAGTACCATCATAAATGTGACTGAAGATTGTTGACTAGTGCAGATTCAGGTCATTTTGCTTCAGTGCTGGTGATACTGTAGGTGCACATTAGGTCACACACAATCTAAGAGATTTTATCAGTCAGTGTCCTTATTGATTCAATTCATTTTTGCTTAATACTATATTACTAATATTAAAATGAAAATTACCTGCAAATATTATATTTTATTTTCAGAAAACAACCTGAGCCCCAGGCAATCAAGGCAATCAAGACACATACAATACTCATTGACATGAGCATGGCTGCAGAATCTTTAGTTCACTTATATCATATTTACTGTATTAAGATGGGGTCTTAAGAGGCTGAGATACAGGAAAATTGCAAATGGCAGGACAGACTTCCCTGCGAGCATCACACACACAAACAGTATATATACACTCACCTAAAGGATTATTAGGAACACCATACTAATACTGTGTTTGACCCCCTTTCACCTTCAGAACTGCCTTAATTCTAGGTGGCATTGATTCAACAAGGTGCTGAAAGCATTCTTTAGAAATGTTGGCCCATATTGATAGGATAGCATCTTGCAATTGATGGAGATTTGTCAGGTAGGCCGTGGCATTTAACCGATGCCCAATTGGCATTGAAGCAACTGCCATGTGATTTGTTGATTAGATTAGATTAGATGTTAATTTGCTATAGAAGGCATTTGTGGAAAACTACTTTCTTTAAGGGTCATTGTAACTGATGTTAATATTATTGATACAGTGCCCTGTGAAACCAGCAAACCGTCATCTTTATAATAATAGAACATCTCACACCTTTACAACCCTTGTCTGAATGTGACAGGCCTGAGATAAAAAGTAACCAATTGTTCAAGAGATTCAGAGCCGACGCTTTATTTTGAGATTCAATATGGTGTTTTATCGTTTGTAACAGAAGAAAGTCAGCAGCATTGTTTAATTAAACCAGGCAATAGAAATGTTTTTAACAGAACAAGTTTGACTTACTTGACAATGTTAGGGTGGTCGAATTGCTCGAGTCGTCTGAGCAGGGCCACCTCTCGTACCGTGGACAGAGGAAGTCCATCCTGATTGGTCTGCACTCGCACACTCTTCAGAGCCACAAACTGTCCACTGTCTTTGTCCCGGGCTTTGTAAACTGTCCCGTGAGCACCACCACCGATCTCTGCGACCGGCTCGTACTGCACCATGCTCTCCTGCGCCATGACCTGCACAAAACAAACACACGTGACATTTCACTACACCACTGTGAGATGTGTGTGTCTCTCTCTCTCTCTCTCTCTCTCTCTCTCCTTTAACAACACAACGCAGTCGATCAAAGGAGTGAGATGACATGTTTACATCGCTTAAAGTCAATTTGAAATAATTCATTGAACTATTATGATTTTGATTAAAAGGACCAAAACATCACTTTTGAAACCATTATTATGCCTCAGCAGATTTGGACTCTTGTGTGGTTTTGTCTCCTGCATCGCTTTACTTTCATCTCAAAGTCAAGTGTATTCAGTCAAGGGTTATTTTGTCACAATAGCTGTACAATATCCTCGTGACTTTCCCATAAAGTGGCTGAATGATGAGGGTACCAGAGACTGTGATGCTGTGAATAACATAACTCACTTATGTACAGACTCTGACACGCGCAGATATAAAATAAAGATGTCACGTAACGTTACACAGTCAATAACATATGGGATGAATTCCGACTCAAAATGATTAACAAATGCACGCACAGTCATCCGTGAACGTGATACACGTTTCATTTGTATTTTACGATTCACAAACAAATGCCTTATGATTTGATTCTGTGACATTTAGATTTGAATAAACACGAAGCGATTTGTACAAAAAGAGGCAGATTTGTGATCGCAATGTTTTATTTTGTGTTCATGTATATTGATTTTGCTCATACCAATGAGAAGTTGTGAATTTGTGTATCCGGCAACGTGCGTCCATTTATCCTGTTCGGTATTCGACATAACACCAACATGTACAAAAAACTATCGATGAATAAACCGACGCTCATGTGTTATGATCCAAATACAAATGTCTTTCATTTCGTATCAACAAAATTCGTAATTAAATGAATCTGCACGGGTTTGTACAAACAGAGATATATTTGTGAATACGGATGTTCTCTCTCGTATTTATTTATCTTAATTTGTGCATGTCAACAACAATGTGCGCATTTGTGGATCCTGTGACGCGAGTCCATTTATCCTGTTCGGTTCATTTGGATGTTGAGACGCAACTGCAGATCCATGCGCAACCGTGCCCAAAATAAGAACTACCACTAGATGGCAGGCTAACGGAAACCATAGGTGCTGGTCATATCATTAGAATATCATCAAAAAGTTGATGCATTTCACTATTTCCATTAAAAAAGTGAAACTTGTCAATTATATTAATTCATTACACGCAGACTGATATATTTCAAATGTTTATTTCTTTTAATTGTGATGATTATAACTGACAACTAATGAAAATCCCAAATTGATAAGGCGTTTAATCTCAAAGACAAAGCATTTTCTCATGAAGTTAATAGTGGCAGTTATTAAAGTTACAGTGCAGTAGATGAGTTAATGCGGTTATTAAAGTTACAGTGCAGTAGATGAGTTAATGCAGTTATTAATGTTACAGTTCAGTAGATGAGTTAATGCGGTTATTAAAGTAACAGTGCAGTAGATGAGTTAATGCGGTTATTAAAGTAACAGTGCAGTAGATGAGTTAATGCGGTTATTAAAGTTACAGTGCAGTAGATGAGTTAATGCGGTTATTAAAGTTACAGCGCAGTAGATGAGTTAATGCGGTTATAAAAGTTACGGTGCAGTAGATGAGTTAATGCAGTTAATAAGGTTACAGTGCAGTAGATGAGTTAATGCAGTTATTAAAGTTACAGTGCAGTAGATGAGTTAATGCGGTTATTAAAGTTACAGTGCAGTAGATGAGTTAATGCGGTTATTAAAGTTACGGTGCAGTAGATGAGTTAATGCAGTTATTAAAGTTACAGCGCAGTAGATGAGTTAATGCGGTTATAAAAGTTACGGTGCAGTAGATGAGTTAATGCAGTTAATAAGGTTACAGTGCAGTAGATGAGTTAATGCAGTTAATAAGGTTACAGCGCAGTAGATGAGTTAATGCGGTTATAAAAGTTACGGTGCAGTAGATGAGTTAATGCAGTTAATAAGGTTACAGTGCCGTAGATGAGTTAATGCAGTTAATAAGGTTACAGTGCAGTAGATGAGTTAATGCGGTTATTAAAGTTACAGCGCAGTAGATGAGTTAATGCAGTTAATAAGGTTACAGTGCCGTAGATGAGTTAATGCGGTTATTAAAGTTACAGTGCAGTAGATGAGTTAATGCGGTTATTAAAGTTACAGTGCAGTAGATGAGTTAATGCAGTTATTAATGTTACAGTTCAGTAGATGAGTTAATGCGGTTATTAAAGTTACAGTTCAGTAGATGAGTTAATGCGGTTATTAAAGTAACAGTGCAGTAGATGAGTTAATGCGGTTATTAAAGTAACAGTGCAGTAGATGAGTTAATGCGGTTATTAAAGTTACAGTGCAGTAGATGAGTTAATGCGGTTATTAAAGTTACAGCGCAGTAGATGAGTTAATGCGGTTATAAAAGTTACGGTGCAGTAGATGAGTTAATGCAGTTAATAAGGTTACAGTGCAGTAGATGAGTTAATGCAGTTATTAAAGTTACAGTGCAGTAGATGAGTTAATGCGGTTATTAAAGTTACAGTGCAGTAGATGAGTTCATGCGGTTATTAAAGTTACGGTGCAGTAGATGAGTTAATGCAGTTATTAAAGTTACAGCGCAGTAGATGAGTTAATGCGGTTATAAAAGTTACGGTGCAGTAGATGAGTTAATGCAGTTAATAAGGTTACAGTGCAGTAGATGAGTTAATGCAGTTAATAAGGTTACAGCGCAGTAGATGAGTTAATGCGGTTATAAAAGTTACGGTGCAGTAGATGAGTTAATGCAGTTAATAAGGTTACAGTGCCGTAGATGAGTTAATGCAGTTAATAAGGTTACAGTGCAGTAGATGAGTTAATGCGGTTATTAAAGTTACAGCGCAGTAGATGAGTTAATGCAGTTAATAAGGTTACAGTGCCGTAGATGAGTTAATGCGGTTATTAAAGTTACAGTGCAGTAGATGAGTTAATGCAGTTAATAAGGTTACAGTGCAGTAGATGAGTTAATGCGGTTATTAAAGTTACAGCGCAGTAGATGAGTCAATGCAGTTATTAAAGTTACAGCGCAGTAGATGAGTTAATGCGGTTATAAAAGTTACAGCGCAGTAGATGAGTTAATGCAGTTAATAAGGTTACAGTGCCGTAGATGAGTTAATGCGGTTATTAAAGTTACAGTGCAGTAGATGAGTTAATGCAGTTAATAAGGTTACAGTGCAGTAGATGAGTTAATGCGGTTATTAAAGTTACAGCGCAGTAGATGAGTTAATGCAGTTAATAAGGTTACAGTGCAGTAGATGAGTTAATGCAGTTAATAAGGTTACAGTGCCGTAGATGAGTTAATGCAGTTAATAAGGTTACAGTGCAGTAGATGAGTTAATGCAGTTAATAAGGTTACAGTGCCGTAGATGAGTTAATGCGGTTATTAAAGTTACAGCGCAGTAGATGAGTTAATGCAGTTAATAAGGTTACAGTGCAGTAGATGAGTTAATGCAGTTAATAAGGTTACAGTGCAGTAGATGAGTTAATGCAGTTAATAAGGTTACAGTGCAGTAGATGAGTTAATGCGGTTATTAAAGTTACAGCGCAGTAGATGAGTTAATGCAGTTAATAAGGTTACAGTGCAGTAGATGAGTTAATGCAGTTAATAAGGTTACAGTGCCGTAGATGAGTTAATGCAGTACCAGTACACAGTTCTGTAGTGCAAAGGATGCAGTGTGTGTATGTATATCTTGCCTGAATCAGAATTTAATCGAATATCATTTACTTTTTCTGTGCTGTGATGCTGACGGAAACCAGACTGATAATTGTCCAGATTACCATTTGTGTTTAGGAATTTGTTCAGCTGATTGAAGAAAACCTTTTCAATGATCTTGCCTATGAAGGAAGATTTGTTGGTCTGTAGTTAGACAGTAAGTTTTTCTAGATTGCTCTTATTTAAGTAAAGGCTTGACAAATACAGTTTTTAGGGACTATGGGAAAGATCCTGAGAGAAATAACGTATTTAGTATTTTTAAAAGATCTGCTTCTAAACAGTTAAACACTTTTTTGAAAAATGATATGGGGAGTGTGTCCAGGTTGCATGTTGAAAACCGCGTAAAGAAAGTCTCAAAATCCAAATGAACCGAAAAGGATAAATGGACCAAATGCACAACTTCTCATTGGTATGAGCAAAATCAATCTACATGAACACAAAATAAAACATTGCGATCACAAATCTGCCTCTATTTGTACAAATCGCTTCGTGTTTATTCAAATCTAAATGTCACAGAATCAAATCATAAGGCATTTGTTTGTGAATCGTAAAATACAAATGAAACGTGTATCACGTTCACGGATGACTGTGCCTGCATTTGTTAATCATTTTGAGTCGGAATTCATCCCATAATAACACGTCATCACTTCCGCTTAACTTTAGGAAACATCCATCGCGATTATTATAAAGTTAACGCAAGTTCATGGGAAACTCACCACGTTTCTTGTCGACGAGCAATGTTATTTCAACTATAGCACGTGTCTCATGTCTCTCGTGCGCTGTTTGTTCTGTCTGACACACTTCACTCGTGTTGTCTGTCGTTTAACATTATTACAAAATTGTGTGTGTGTGTGTGTGGCTGAACTTCTTATTCTTCTTGTGGCAGTTTAGGCGCTTCAAAGGGGTATCGCTGCCCTCCTCAGTTCATCTGAAGAACTCCATCTTATAGATCAAATCCTCCAATAGAGACCAGTGTGAAGTCACTGACAACCAACCTTTGTTGTTTTATAGTCCTTATCTTCAAGAATACATTTTTAAGATATAGTTGAGTTTCCAGCCACCAACAGATCAGAAAAAAACATGATCAATTTCACACTACGTACTGCTTCACAGATTCCAATTCTCCACACAAACATCTATCGTCTGGATGCTTGCCATCCATTGCCAGCCCAAAATTCAGTGCCCCAACCATGTAAATGATGGGTGAATTCATGTCTGCTGAATTGAAAAGTAATGCCTACCGTCATTCCCTCCTTTCCATTCTTTCTGCCATATTTAACTATGTAACTATTCTTTACTGTATACTACTCTTGCACTCAACTCTTCCATGCATGACTTTCAAATCAACTTCATTCTTATGTCTTTTTTGCCCCACATAAACCCCACTGAACGTCCCATTCTTATCACCCGATTATGTGCAAAATTTTAAATCTGGTCTAGATTCATACAAGAGCTGCAGTGGAATCTGAACATTAAACACTTCTTCCAGGTCTCTGCTCCTCCACCCACCCAAGGGCCCACAAAACTGCTACTAGCTCTGTGGAGAAGACAGCTATAGGATAAATGGACACTTATCCTATAGCTGTGTTTCTGATGAGTGAATCCATAGAACCATAAGTACATTTACATTTACATTTATTCATTTGTCAGACGCTTTTATCCAAAGCGACTTACAAGTAGTTTTTATACAGTGGAACATTACTGCAGAGCAATCAGGGGTAAGGTGCCTTGCTCAAGGGCCCTTCAGTCATGACCTGCTGGCACTGAGATTAGAACCGGCAACCTTCTGACCACAAGCCCAACGCTCTAACCATTAGGCCACAGCTGACCCCCTGTAAGTCGCTTTTTATCAAAAGCCACTTACAAAGAGTTCGGGGAGCAATAAGCGATATATAATACAAAGAGCAATAGTACAGTAATAAGGACACAAAAGGGACAAGCAACAGTCCATAAGTAAATATCTGTACACAGTCTGACCATTTTCCTTTTAGATGTTCATACATAGGGTTCCAGTATCACCATTACCTTCCTTAACTTGCTCTAGCACTGAGAGATGAACTGTTGGCTCTAGCAGACGCTCTGGAGGTACTGATGACTGTAGTAATGTAGTGTTGTATGGTAGAGGTGGCCAGTAGAGGCCGTATTTTACTAGCATGTTTTTCTGTTCCCCTGTGCAACCTTGATTAAGTGTTTCCAGGACAGTCATGTGGTGGACGTCGCAGTATGCTTGTGTGCTGCACCTGTAAATAAAGCCTGAGTTAATATTTCCTTCCTGTCTCATAATTGTGTGTCACTAAGGATATTACATAAATGAAACATAAATTAAATTTGTAAAAAGCGCTATATAAATAAAGTTGACTTGAATAGGTGCAGCCACGTACAGTTTGTTAAGAAGTTTGCTGTGTCCCTTGACTTCGGGTGATAAAACATATTTGGAATTGATAAACATGCTCGAAGACCATTACAATCCGAAGCGGACCGAAATCGTGCAAAGATACAAATTTAATTCACGACACACGGAAGAGTGGCGAGACTGTTGAGGATAATGTGAAAGAGTTGAAAAAGTTTGCGAAACACTGTGAGTACGGGGCTACGCTTCAACAAATGCTGCGGGATAGACTTGTGTGTGGAGTGTATGATGAGAGAATGCAGAGACGGCTACTGGCGGAAGTGGATTTTACTTTTGACAAGGCGCTACATATCTGTCAAGCAATGGAGTCTGCGAACAAAAATGTAAGGGATCTCCAAGGATTATCATCGTATCAGCGTAATGAGACAGCGGATGACCAACCGTTACAGTACCCTCTCCTCTAGGAACGCCCAGACGACCCTACCTGTCGATTTTAATCATCTATAAGGGAGTGATCCAGGATGTCCCTAGCAGGTCCCCTACTTCTCTCCTCCGGTCCGCCACCTTCCCAGTCCACCAAGTACTGGAATCCGCGTCCCCTTCGTCTCGAGTCCAGGATACGATTTACCGAATATGTAGGTTCCCCATCTATGAGTTGCGGTGGTGGGCCGGCAGATTAATGTGTGAATAAAACACAGGTTTAATCTTTGATACATGGAAGGCGGGATGTACTCTCCTGTACCAGAGGAAGTTTAAGTCGGACAGCCACCGGACTAGTGATCTTGGTGACCGGGAACGGGCCAATCAATTTGGGAGCTAACTTGTTAGATACGGAGCGGAGCGGAATGTTTTTGGTAGAATACCTACAATTGACCAAATACCTACAAATCTTCTGAAAGAGATGCTCCCAGAAATTATAGATCCTCTACTTAGCATTATTAACTCATCTCTGACATTAGGAAATGTGCCTAAAGCATATAAGGTGGCTGTTATAAGGCCACTTGTCAAAAAACCCCATCTGGACCCTGGAGAACTAGTTAACTATAGACCTATTTCAAATCTACCTTTCTTATCTAAAGTTCTGGAAATAGTAGTCTCAACTCAAATATGTTCCTTCCTCCAAAGCAATGACATCAATGAAGATTTCAGGTCTGGATTTAGAGCACATCACAGTACAGAGACTGCTCTGATCAGAGTTACAAATGATCTGCTTATGGCGTCCGACCGAGGTTGTATCTCCTTATTGGTGCTGCTAGATCTTAGTGCTGCATTCGACACCATTGACCACAGCACGCTCCCACATAGATTCGAAAATTATGTCTGTATTAAGGGAATAGCTTAGAAATGGATTAGATCGTATTTAACCGACCGTTTTCAATATGTAGCAATAAACAATGAGGTGTCACGCAAATCACTAGTCCAGTACGGTGTGCCACAGGGCTCAGTCTTAAGGCATATGCTCTTCGCATTATACATGCTACCTCCAGGAGATATAATAAAGCGACACAGAGTTAGTTTTCACTGTTATGCTGATGATACGCAACTTTATATTTCCTCGAAGCCTCATGAAACACAGCAATTCCATTGAATAGCGGAATGCATAGTCAATATAAAAACTGAGTTACAAGTTTTATTACTGAACTCAGACAAAACAGAAGTGTTACTTAATGGACCGAAAACCGCCATACGTCACAACCAAGAATACAGCTTAACTATTGATGGATGTTCCATAAAACCCTCATCTTCAGCAAATAATCTTGGCGTTTTATTCGATAGTACTCTGTCATTTGAGAACCATGTCGCCAACACCTGTAAAATTGTGTTTTTCCATCTTAAAAATACAAAGTATATAGAAACTATGTCATATGATGTCACAATCAGATGCAGAGAAGTTAATTCATGCATTCATGACATCAAGATTACTGTAATGCACTATTAAGTGGTTGCCCTGCAGGCTTATTACGAAAACTCAGCTGGTCCAAAATGTGCAAGAGTGCAGAACAGTACTCTACTCTCAGCCAGTCTTGTCTCATTGTTCCAAGGTTACCAGAGCGGGCAGGACGCAGTCCAAGGTTACCAGAGCGGGCAGGACGCAGTCCAAGGTTACCAGAGTGGGCAGGATGCAGTTCATGCCCAGACCTGACAAGAGCTGAGATGATAGAGCTGGATAAAGAAGGACGCGGTGACTTGACACGTCTTCACTACAAAATTTCCGTTATTAGATTATTAATGAAATTATTAAATCTAAATTATTTTATATTTTGCCTTGTTGTGCAAGCACTGTCGAGCTTGTCCAGAGGCTGCAGCTTTTTCCAGAGGGGAACTGGAATCCCCTGGTTAGGCCTTTTGGGGAGTTGTTTTTGGGGGGGTTCCTCGCCACCATTTGCATACTGTTTTCTGTCTACCTTTTTTGTTTTGACTTGTATAACCTTATATGTTATGCTTATATTCAATATGTAAAAAGCGCTATAGTTGTGTGGAACGGACAGATGGGGTTCCTATGGAAAACGCCACAACACTGTTACAATCTCCAGCGAAGCGACGCTGACCGGCCTGGGCGAGTCAGACGTGAGCGCTATCATGAAATTGTAACCATCCAGTGGACAGGCAGGGGGTCCCAGAGCTTTGGCAAAGATGAGAAGCCCCTGCCCTCGGCCACCACAGGATATCTCAGACGGAACCACCCTGTTGGGGGGTTACTACGTGTGGGGCACTAGGTCTGGTTAGAGCTATATGTGGATAACTCAGCTTGATACTCGGCCATAGGCGGCAGGGCTGCTCTGCCCAGCCCGCTGCCCTGAGTGCTTAGTGAGGGATGGACTGCCTATTCTTCACCCATGGGGAAAGAAGGGAGGCAGCCAATAGCGCACTGACCCACCAAAAAAGGGAGATGGTGCTTTTCGCAGGCGTACGCCATAACGGCCGCTGGTCTCACCTGTTGGTACCATGCAAGTCTCGAGCTGACACCGGTTCAAAGCAAAGGTTGTAAAACCTCACATAGGTGTTGCACGCAGCTCTACAGATGTCTACAAGAGAGGTGCCTTAAGCCAGTGCCCACGAGGAGGCGACACCCCTAGTGGAGTGTGCCCTCAGCTTCCTCCCCACCTGCAAGTTCACCACCTGTTCCCGAAAGGGAGTGGTGGGAACTTTGGGCACGTAGCCGGGCCGAGGTCCCCCACCCTCTTGATGAATGCGAGCGCCATCAGGAGAGTCGTCTTCATCGTAAGATGAGCAAGAGGGGCCTCTCCAAGGGGCTTGAAGGGGGGGCCTCTGAAGGCCCGCCAGGACCCCATTGAGGTCCCAAGAGGGTATGGAGCACGGACAAAGCAGATTTAGCATCCTCGCGCCCCTGAGGAACCTGATGATCAGGTCATGCTGCCCTAGAGGCTTACCTGCAACTGTTTCGCGATGTGCAGCAATAGCGACTACATACACTTTCAGTGTGGAAGGGGAGTGATTACTCTCCAGCCTCTCCTGCAGGAAGGACAGCATGTTCCCGACCGAGCAATTCCGTGGGTCTTGTTTGCAAGAAGAACACCAGGACGAGAAGATCGCCACTTAAAGGCATACAGAAGGAGTTGTCGTCAGAAGCATTAGCTATGAGAACCAAGTCCGCAACTCCCGACTTGAAGCTCCTCTTCCGTGATCTAGCAAAGGACCTGTGCAATGAGGCTCACTGGGGGGAATAGTACTTCTGCTTGTCCCGCGGCCAGCTGTGTGCTAGGACATCCGTGCCGAGAGGAGCCTCGGTCAGGGAATACCACAGCGGGCAATGGGTGGTGTCCAGGGAGGCAAACAGGTCTACCTGCGGCCCCGAACTGCACCAAATAAGCTGGAGTTTGCGGGGGTGGAGTTGCCACTCTCCACGGGGCGTAGACTGACGAGAGAGCACGTCGGCTGTCTGGATCAGGTCGCCCGGTATGTATGTGGCACACAAAGACTTCGTCACCTGCTGACTCCACAAGAGGAGGCGCCAGACAAGTTGTGTTAACTGCCGTGAGCAAATGCCACTCTGGCAGTTAATATATTTTTTCTAGTTGATAATTTGAGGCCCGTGCAGACCTCAACTGTGCAATCTCTTTTTGCATTTCGGGGATCCCTGTCCATTCGTGTTACAGCCCACATTTTAAAGTGTCCCACCAGGAGAATTCCCAATACGCCAGATGGCTAGTCTGCCCCAGCCCATGACATTCATTCCTAAATATCTGCATTAAATCCATTAAAGAAATGCTCTATTCTTAAGCAATGAGGGGTCACTTTGCTGTTTTTGACTAGGTAGAGACGAGTATAGTGCAGGTGATTTACACATCTCGATCGCTCTGTGCACATGTGCTGAGTGAATAGGTGGAGCTTTGAGTGTGAGCGTTTCTCTTGAATACTTTTGATTTTTTAAATTGGGAGAGTAAGGTAGTTTGTAACTTACTGGAGTGTCTGCTCCCAGTTTTGTGCCTGGAACATGGCTGCCTCAGGTAGCAGAAGTTTTGATTTCCTGACACGGAATCATGGTATCAAAACAAATTCCGCTGTGAGCGTGGAAGAATGTACCCTGGCTGTAGGTGAAGTGATTGGCACTGAAAACATCCTGTCTGCATCCCACATGAACAGATCTATTGTGGTGTTTGAAAAACAGTTGATTTAGTGAACCAGCTAGTAGAAAGGGGTGTAGTGAAATACCCCAGTGCATCTGCTCTCTACTCCCTCAAAAAGAGAATAATGTGCCACCTTTTATCCCGAATGAGGTTCTGGCTAGAATGCCCTCTCACAAACTTGTTTCCCCAATAAAGATGATTCCAATTGGTTGAAAGTCTCCACTATTGAAACATGTTATGTCGTTAGGAGTCTACCGTGTATGATTTGTGTAAGACATTTTGGATGATCTGGACCTGGCCAAATTTTTGCTAGAATGAATTAAATTATGTTATCTTTGTCACAACAAACAGCATGACATTTCATCTTTGTGGGTAAATTAGTAATTTGTTCTGCGCTTGCCCAGACAGATTAAATCAGCTGGATAAAAATCATCCACCGGCTGGTGTCAGAAAGAAGAATGTTGCACGTGATGATGAGATGCAGAATGTTACTACTGCTTTGCCTGCTGCTGTCGATGCTCAAAGCACAAGTTTACTGCAGAAATCGGTACCAAAAATTGTTGTTGACAAAATTGCAGATGTTATGTCAACTGATACTCTTGATGAGAGAGAAGGTTGCCGTTGAAGTGGAAAGAGACGAGTCTTCTGTGGTCGATAAGGTGTCAGCTCTGTCAGCTGTCAAACTCCTCCGAAGAGAAGATTGAAGCAACAATGAAACAGTTGTACAGAAACACTTTGAAAAGTCTTGAAAGTCTTGATAAAGACAATAAAGAAAAGTCATATCGGGGACATACTGTATATTAATTATCACCAATTGTCTCTCTGGGCTCTGAGCTCTGCCATTTCTTCCGAACCCGGAGTACTCTCCCCGTATCCGGGAAGAGGTCTCCGAGCACGGAATTTAGACCTAACCCAGGGGGCTTAAGGGGTGAGTGTAACACTCCGTCCGTTTCCCTGCCTGTTTTTCCCCATGGACTTAATTTCTCGATCCCGCACCTGTCCGTCATTTGTAATCACGTCGTTTCCCGCACCTGCCAGCCATCAGTTTCATCACCAAAGACTATTTATACTCTGTGTTTCTGTTTTCCCTTTGTCGGTTATTGAATGTCTCCATGTACGTGTACCAGTCTGTGTTTAATTTATTAAAAGTTACCCGTTTTCGCATACCTGGATTCTCGTCTGTCTCTCTCCGGCACGACACCGTGACAGAATAACCGACCTCCCAATGGATCACATCTACATCTCTCCAGTGGACGAGCTGGTGGGTCTTCGGCAAGAAGGACGGCCACTGGAGAGGTACGTGGAGGAGTTTTTTGAGGTGTATTACCGGGTGGGTTGGGACGATCCCACACTTAACCGTGTGTTTTTGACCGGTCTGGACGACGACATGCTCGCCGCCGTTCTGCTCTCGTACGCGGACGACCTTCCCCTGGAGGAGATGATCAGTCAGGTTCTCCCGGGGAGGAATCCGTGAACCCCGTTGGGGAGCTGGACGGTGGCTTGAGCGGTTCGCGTCCGGTACCGGTCATCCGCGCGGGGGTCGTTCTGACTCACTCCGGAAGCGCGCTCCACTCCTCCACGAAGTCCCGTCGGCGCCATCCACGTCGGCGGGCACTACAGCGCAAGCAGCGCGAGTGCGCTCCCGAGATTCCGCAGCAGCGGAATATGGAAGGCCATGTGGGTCAAAATCTCCGGCCTCCCCAATGCACACCCGTGCCAGCGCCCCGATGCACACCCGTGCCAGCGCCCCGATGCACACCCGTGCCAGCGCCCCGATGCACACCCGTGCCAGCGCCCCGATGCACACCCGTGCCAGCGCCCCGATGCACACCCGTGCCAGCGCCCCGATGCACACCCGTGCCAGCGCCCCGATGCACACCCGTGCCAGCGTCCCGAAGCACTCCCGTGCCAGCGCCCCGAAGCACTCCCGTGCCAGCGCCCCGATGCACTCCCGTGCCAGCGCCCCGATGCACTCCCGTGCCAGCGCCCCGATGCACGCCCGAGCCTCACCAGGCCTCCGTGCCCGTGCCCGAGCCTCACCAGGCCTCCGTGCCCGTCCCCGAGCCTCACCAGGCCTCCGTGCCCGTCCCCGAGCCTCACCAGGCCTCCGTGCCCGTCCCCGAGCCTCACCAGGCCTCTGTGCCCGTCCCCGAGCCTCACCAGGCCTCCGTGCCCGTCCCTGAGTGCTTTCCAGAGCCCAAGGAACCCCAGGGGCCAACCCAAATGTTTTTTGGGGGGGTGCACATTACCTATCCGGGGAGCCCGGCACCCGCCAGTCGTTCCATGGCCCCGGATAGCCCAGAGCCCAAGCCTCCGGACCCTCAGCCCGAGCACAAGCCTCTGGACCCACAGCCCGAGCACAAGCCTCCGGACCCACAGCCCAAGCCTCCGGACCCACAGCCCGAGCCCAAGCCTCCGGACCCACAGCCCGAGCCCAAGCCTCCGGACCCACAGCCCGAGCCCAAGCCTCCGGACCTACAGCCCGAGCCCAAGCCTCCGGACCCACAGCCCGAGCCCAAGCCTCCTGACCCACAGCCCGAGCCCAAGCCTCCTGACCCCAAGCCAGGAGGAAGCCAGCTGAGAGACTCCCCGTCCCGTCCTAGTCTGTATGTCCCGCACGAGTCTCTCAGCTGCCCACCCCCCCTCCCTGGTGTTTCGTTGGCGCGAGGACGCGCCTTTGGGGAGGGGGGTGTACTGTAACACTCCGTCCGTTTCCCTGCCTGTTTTTCCCCATGGACCCAAGCCCAAGCCTCCGGACAGCCCGAGCCCAAGCCTCCGGACCCACAGCCCGAGCCCAAGCCTCCTGACCCACAGCCCGAGCCCAAGCCTCCTGACCCCAAGCCAGGAGGAAGCCAGCTGAGAGACTCCCCGTCCCGTCCTAGTCTGTATGTCCCGCACGAGTCTCTCAGCTGCCCACCCCCCCTCCCTGGTGTTTCGTTGGCGCGAGGACGCGCCTTTGGGGAGGGGGGTGTACTGTAACACTCCGTCCGTTTCCCTGCCTGTTTTTCCCCATGGACTTAATTTCTCGATCCCGCACCTGTCCGTCATTTGTAATCACGTTGTTTCCCGCACCTGCCAGCCATCAGTTTCATCACCAAAGACTATTTATACTCTGTGTTTCTGTTTTCCCTTTGTCGGTTATTGAATGTCTCCATGTACGTGTACCAGTCTGTGTTTAATTTATTAAAAGTTACCCGTTTTCGCATACCTGGATTCTCGTCTGTCTCTCTCCGGCACGACACCGTGACAGTGAGGAGCTGAGGAGTGACACTGGAATACTGTAGAGGGAATGCAGGTAATGCCAGGGCTTCACCACAAGATAATCGGGCAGATTTCTCCCCTTCCGACAATCCTAGGTAAAGTCCTAATGATTTGAAACGTCTCTAAATATAATCTTATCAGATTTCCCTGTGGTGTGATGTGTGTTAAGAGTGAATATCCAACATGTTGAATATTTATGATCAGAAATTCTGATGTGTGGTGGAAACCCAGAGATCCCAAGATCTCGGTTGATTGTCACGTGGAACAAAACAATACCCAATTAGAGAGCCAGCTGACAGATACAGTATAAGCACAGGTATGACTACAGGCAAGGCATTTCTGCCAGACGCACTTCAATCAGTGGCGGTTGGGTATTTGCAGGTTCGTATCTGGCCTGTTGGCTAGAGAGTTGGGCTTGTGATCAGAAGGTTGCCGGTTCGAATCTCAGTGCCAGCAGGTCATGACTGAAGTGCCCTTGAGCAAGGCACCTTACCCCTAATTGCTCTGCAGTAATGTGCCACTGTTAAAAAAAACTACTCGTAAGTTGCTTTGGATAAAAGCGTCTGCCAAATGAATAAATGTAAATGTCATCAACAGGGAGCCACCCACCCATGATGACAGTCTTTGTGATGGTGAACCAGATTACAATGTAATGTCGAAGAGATGTTAAGACAATCTGCTGTTGGAACTTCAGTTGGCAACCAAGATCGGCTCTTAGGTCCCACTCGCCTCCTGGTAAACTTATCTCTACGAGCTTCAATGACCTCTGCTAGCCACAGGACACAGATGTGGCGCCACCCGTACCGGCCCTGGGTCAAAGCCGATTTACAGCTGGAGAGGATGTGTTGTAGGCTGGGACTCTCGTGGCCACACAGCTGGCAAATGTATTTAATATCATACAAATGATAGAGGTTTTGTGCGCTTGGGAGGGTATCGTATGTAACCCTGATCAGGAAACGTAACCTTGCTTGGAGCAGCAACCGCAGATCGGCCCATGTGAGGGTCCTATCGATTATTGCCAACAGACCCTTTTCTTTATTCTGTAACATTTCTGTCAAAAGCATTACAAACACTATCATCCCAATTACAAATTATTTCAATAAAAAAATGTGCAAGTGACGGTAGTGGTAGGAGTCAGAGTGTGCGAATGCGGTAAGGTAGATCAGAAAAAATAGATCATAGGCATCATAATAAGTTTTATATGTATTAAATCAAAAGATTACAAGAAAGAATTGACTGAGTGTGGCACAATAATTAATCTCCTTGACAAAAACACAAATATGATCTGGGCCGCAGATCCCGAAACCTTCTAATCGCTGCGACGTTCTTAAGTTATATCTTAAGCTGTACCTTACTGTTAATATGTGTTTCCCGAAATGTTCTTAGGTAATGATAATCTTAAATCGAACCTTTTTTTATTTTGCCTTGTTGTGCAAGCACTGTTGAGCTTGTGCAGAGCCTGCAGCTTTTGCCAGAGGGGAACTGGAATCCCCTGGTTAGGCCTGGTTTCCCTCTGAGGTTTTTTTTCTCTTCCAATGGAGTTTTGGGTTCCTCGCCACCGTTTGCATACAGTTTTACACTGTTTGCCTGGCCGGGGGTATATTTCCAAGTTCCTTGTTTGTTATTCCTGGTTGTTTATTTTTGCCCCCCTTGTGGGAAGTATTTGTTTTCTGGGTGTTTGTTTTGTATTTATAATTAAAGGCTTTGTTTACCCGTTCATCCCCGCTGCCTGCACTTCCGGCAGCAATGAACTCTGCACAATCCCAGAAACCTCGTCTCCTCTACGCCATCCAGCAAGGGAACTCAAACCTGGAGGACTATTTTGATAGATTGCTGGATGTCGCAGCGGATATGGTTATGGGGGAGGAGGAGCTAGCTCTTTAATGCCGGTCTGAGGGACCCACTTTCGCAGGCGGAGATGAGATCATTGTGACGTCCTGCCCAGGTGCCGATTCCTGCCCAGGCGCCGAATCCTGCCCAGGCTTTATATGAAAGTGTCTGTCAAATGCCTAAATGTAAAATGAACCAGCACAGGATAGAAAGAAACATGACATGATGCGGCAGAAACATGACACAAGGCCACAGGCCAGGCCCAATGGCATGCCAGTGGTGGAAAATCATGACTTGAAATATGTTTTCAGAAAAGTATGAACACTTAGACATTATGTTAAACTATCCGTTATTGAAATCTGTGTGAACAGATTAAGTCAGTCTTTCTCTTTTACTCAACATACTTTTTCAATCATATAATCATAGCTGAGAGGAGAATCTACTCATGAACTCGAGCAATTGTAAAGTGTGGTATTGATCACAGATTTGGGCTGAAACATTTGTCATTGTTTACTGTAACACCTATCCAAACATTGAAACAGCACACACAGCAACTAGCTACTAACAATAGCTAGTAAAGCTTTTACATAGCCTTTTTTAATGTATTAAATGTAATATTTCACGTTATACATTAATGCTTATGTGTCTGACTTAACCTAAATAAACAAATCATAATATTACATTACCTGCTTAACCTTTATAAACAAATAATAATATTACCTGCAGCTGAACCTTGCAAAAACGGACTGCTTGTGATCCCAGCCAACCCAAAGATTCACCACAACCTTGCCATTCAACTAGGCTCATCAGCTAATTACACCGTCCAGCACAGCCAGAAACCTGGGGGTGGTAATCGATGATCAGCTTAACCTCACAAGTCATGTTGCCAGTGTGACCTTATGAAGCTTTGACCAGATCTAAATTTGAAGGTTCTTGACTACGCCACCTGGTGCCTCTCACACCAGGATATACTCTGCACCTCAACTGCCAAATACCTAATCTAAGGCAAACAGGTTCGTAGCACTACACTAAAGATGAACTGGACAGAGACGTGCTTCCGATAGAAAAACAATACTTTATTACACACTGTTATGATTAAAAGTGCCGCAACATCATGTTCGAGGCACAGTAGGTCCAAAACAAAAGAATTGGCCTCAAGAGACCCGACCTGGTATTGGCTGATACAAGGAACAATATAATTAACCATTTAATAGGGAGAAATACTTATTCACTGTCAAGGCAAGTTACCTGTCCGGGATACGTGTGACATTCACCACCCGTGCTCTGGACTCTGGTGTCCACCATCACATGCACACACACACACACACACGCACACACACACACACACACAGGCACGACCACTACAAGTCAATGATTCAATCAATATGGTGAAGTGCAGTTTACCACTACAACACGTGGTGCAGTGCGCGAGGACGGAACCAGGAACCTCTCGTGAGCAGCTACTCTAGCACTCCGGAAGAGAAGGAAAAAAGACGAGCTGTTATCACTAGCCGTGTAGATAGAGAATATAACACTATATGCTACTAGAACAGCCAACACCACATCGGTCAGACAGAGAATTAACTGAGGCCACAACACAAATAACGAAAAGAAAAATATATATATAAAACTTAATTTAGGCAAGGCTAAGCAGCAGGAGCAATCTGCCTGCAGACACAAAATCATTAAATCAGTGCTTGATATACACATACATAATTAGTCAAATAGCATCACAAACATTTCATAAAAACCTTATTTTCTTTTTACCTCAATGTTGACATACGGAAATGACACAGTGGAAAAACAGCCCCTTTGCACCAGTCTTCACAATCCTGCACAACAGTTGTTACACACAGCGTATTTAATAAATACATTACCATTAAGAATTGACAAACACAACTATGCATTACATCAGGGCAACACAAACTCATTTTGCACGCGTTCCACGCCATACCTACAATTTGTATACCTACAAATCTTCTGAAAGAGATGCTCCCAGAAATTATAGATCCTCTACTTAGCATTATTAACTCATCTCTGACATTAGGACATGTGCCTAAAGCATATAAGGTGTCTGTTATAAGGCCCCTTGTCAAAAAACCCCATCTGGACCCTGGAGAACTAGTTAACTATAGACCTATTTCGAATCTACCTTTCTTATCTAAAGTTCTGGAAAAAGTAGTCTCAACTCAAATATGTTCCTTCCTCCAAAGGAATGAGATTAATGAAGATTTCCAGTCTGGATTTAGAGCACATTACAGTACAGAGACTGCTCTGATTAGAGTTACAAATGATCTGTTTATGGCGTCCGACCGAGGTTGTATCTCCTTATTGGTGCTGCTAGATCTTAGTGCTGCATTCGACACCATTGACCACAGCATGCTCCTACATAGACTTGAAAATGATGTCGGTATTAAGGAAATAGCTTTGAAATGGCTTAGATCTTATTTATGCGACCGTTTCCAATATGTAAAAATAAACAATGAGGTATCACGCAAATCGCAAGTCCAGTACGGTGTACCACAGGGCTCAGTACTAGGGCCTATGCTCTTCGCATTATACATGTTACCCCTAGGAGATATAATAAAGCGACACGGAATAAGCTTTCACTGCTATGCTGATGATACGCAACTTTATATTTCCTCGAAGCCTCACGAAACACAGCAATTCCATCGAATAGTGGAATGCATTGTCGATATAAAAAAGTGGATGAGTAGCAATTTTTTTATTACTGAACTCGGACAAAACTGAAGTGTTACTTATCGGACCGAAAACCGCCCTACGTAACAACCAAGAATACTGCTTAACTATTGATGGATGTTCCATAAAACCCTCATCTTCAGCTAAGAATCTTGGCTTTATATTCGATAGTACTCTGTCATTTGAGAACCAGGTCGCCAAAACCTGTAAGATTGCGTTTTTCCATCTTAAAAATATATCTAAATTACGTCATATGCTGTCATCATCAGATGCGGAGAAGCTTATACATGCCTTTATGACATCAAGACTAGATTACTGTAATGCACTATTAGGTGGTTGCCCTGCAGGCCTATTACAAAGACTCCAACTGGTCCAAAATGCGGCAGGTCGAGTTCTTACACGTACAAAAAAGTATGAGCATATTAGCCCGGTTCTGTCAACCTTGCACTGGTTACCTATAAAGCATCGCATAAATTTTAAAATCTTGCTTATTACCTATAAAGCCCTGCATGGTTTAGCTCCTCACTACTTGAGAGAACTTCTTACGTATTATAGTCCATCACGTGCACTACGCTCTCAGGCGTCAGGTCAGTTGGTAATACCTAGAATTTCAAAATCAAGTGCAGGCGGCAGATCCTTTTCCTATCTAGCGCCTAAACTTTGGAACAGTCTTCCCTGCAATGTCCGGGAGGCGGACACACTCTGTCAGTTTAAATCTAGACTAAAGACGCATCTTTTTAATCTTGCATACACTAGATTATCATAATATATGTATTTCAAAGATCTAGGCTGCACTAGTTAGATCAACCGGAACCAGGGACACTTCCAATAACAACTGATGCATTTGTTGCATCAAAGAGTGCAGAACAGTACTCTACTCTCAGCCAGTCTTGTCTCATTGTTCCAAGGTTACAAGAGCGGAGCGGGCAGGGCGCAATCCATTCCTAGACCTGACAAATGCTGGACGAAGGAAGTGACGTCCCTACAAAACTTCAGCCACTATTAGATTATTAATGATAATTTTAAATCTAATTTTTTTTTATTTTCGCCTTGTTGTGCAAGCACTGTTGAGCTTGTGCAGAGGCTGCAGTTTTTGCCAGAGGGGAACTGGAATCCCCTGGTTAGGCCTGGTTTCCCTCCGAGGTTTTTTTTCTCCTCCAATGGAGTTTTGGGTTCCTCGCCACCGTTTGCATACTGTTTTGCACTGTTTTGCCTGGCCGGGGGGGCTGCTAGAATTTGATAGTCTTATTTAATTAACTCTGCATATAGTAATTTATTGTGTGTCTGATATTTGACCTGTGTTTTAAATTCCATAACCTTTTATGTTTTACTTATAGTCATTTTTTCTTGTACAGCTGCTTTGTAACAATGAAAATTGTAAAAAGCGCTATATAAATAAAGCTGACTTGACTTGACTTGACATTAGTCCTAACACCCCGGATCCACTCGTAACAAACACTAAACATTTACCTTTTAGACGTCGCGTCTTATTTGCGGTACAGCTACCTGGCGGGTGCTTTGCCCAAGACCTTCGGTAATCCACAGCCCGACTACCCGGAAGTATCTGGCAATCAGTCAAACCCCTTCGCTGCACAGGAGAGCCACATACCCAAGTCCTAACAAGACCGAAGACCTATCTGGACACCAGCGAATATCTCAAAGCCCGACCGTGCAGACCGTCTTATAGAGACTAGCCTAGCCACAAATTAGTTGTTTAGCCACTCATGGCTAACCGGGTGACGTCAGAGGGCTGCCGTAGCTGCAGAGGGACAAACTTCAACCCGACAGTGACTACTCTGCCGGTTACACCAGCACCAATGGTCCTGTAGATTCATCCTCTACAACATTAGGAAAATTAGACCTTTCCTATCGGAGCACTCTACGCAAGTCCTTGTCCATGCTCTTGTCTTGTCCAAACTGGATTATTGCAATGTGCTTCTGGCTGGACTTCCTGCTTGCACAATCAAACCTCTCCAGATGATCCAGAATGCGGCGGCAAGAGTGGTCTTCAATGAACCGAAGAGAGTGCATGTAACTCCGCTCTTCATCAGGTTACACTGGCTCCCTGTTGCCGCCCGCATAAAGTTCAAAGCTTTGCTCCTGGCCTACAAGACCAACACCGGGTCTGCACCATCGTATCTCCACTCACTAATGCAGATCTATGTTCCTGCCAGATCACTGCGGTCTGCAAAGGAACAACGACTAGTGGTACAATCCCAAAAAGGAAAAAAGTCACTCTCCCGTACCTTCTCTGGCTCTGTTCCATATTGGTGGAATGATCTACCAGCTGCTACCAGATCAGCAGACTCTGTTGCCATCTTTAAAAAACGCCTAAAAACGCATCTCTTCTGTCAACATTGGTTTGATTCTACCATAATTCCTTTCCCTTTCCTTCTCACTATTCTTAGCTTTGTATACTGTGCTAGGCTTTAATGGACTAGTTTTGATGCACTTATGTATTTTGTTGCCTATGTTGTTATAATTGCTTCCAATGTTTCCTCATCTGTAAGTCGCTTTGGATAAAAACGTCTGCTAAATGACTAAATGTAAAATGTAAATGTACATTGGAATGTGATCCATTTACGTTGTAATTTACAGAATTTTAGGCCAACGTGTCTAAATGTAATTCTAATGTTAATTCTATGTTTTCAGTTGTTGACATGGTTACTCAGTAAATATTCAATAAATATAAAGATATTGACATGAAATATTTATTTTCATGTAGAAAACAGTAAATCACAAAAAATGACTTCAGCTGGGTTTAATAGACTGGGTCACATTTTTAACATTATTTCTAACAAATAGCAATTAATCTGAACATTGTTGATAATCACACTGTCATTACCATGTCTGCTTCGGAAGAGGCTTGAGGTATGAAGAACTGTCTGACTGTGTTTTGGTTTTTGTGAGCTCTGTCATTGTCATTGGGGGGAATGCTGCTCTCCGGAGGCATGTTGTCGCCGTCTGCGCCATGCACCACATAGAACACTCTCTGACAAATTGTGCAGTTGACAGCCAAGCATGTTTCCTCCCACTCTGCTGTGTTTTTACAGCCGCTCTGAAACTTTAAGACGCAGGGGGTCACCTGGAGCCATCGTTTTAAAATGACTCTCTGCCAAAACTTTGCAGACTCTGCTCAAAAGACCTGCCCTCCTGTGTGATGGTTAAACAAAGCAATCAAACCAGCGATGACATCAAGCATTACCCAATCAAGATTAGGAAAGGAAGCGTCTTCACAAAATGCATGTGGGATGATTTGCATGAGAGACTGCTTTAAAAAATAATAGAACATACGTGACAAAACCCGTCCGTCCCCTATTGATTCAAAACATTCTCAAATATGGTACGATTCCGTATTTTAAGGGATGGGTGGCAACCCTACAGCCCATGTGGCACCAACAGCTATACCGTGTTCAAAGTCACACATGTAACGCTTGGTTCAAACTTCATCAGATCCTCTTGACCACGCAGACGTTTCTAAATGTGTTGAGGTTCTGCCACATCATTGGCTGATGAGATATTTGAAATTCTAAGCAATTGAAGAGGGGAGGGGTGTCTCATAAAGTGTCCACTAAGTATATGTCTAAAGATCGCTAGTTATCAAGCCAAAGCCGATTGTGGGAGAGAAGCAGAAACTATTTTAGGTAAGCAGTGAAGATCTGAGACTAAACATCTTGATGTTGATTTGTTTGGAAATTTGACTTGAATAAAAGTGATATAACCCGCAAGTCGACAGAAGGGTCAATGTCATGTTAATTAGTCATCACTGCATTTCCACATTGTGAAAATGACAATTCAAACATATCCTAGGAAATGCTATTATCAAAATCCATATTAAAAATCGTCTTGAATGAGATCATATTTTAGTACGCAGAAAATGTAATATAGGATTAATATTATCATGTTATTTATCGTGTAACTGAATAATAATGTGACAGTATAAACCTGCTAGTTGTTAGCAAACATGTGATGCTTTACACGCTAGCATCTGCTCTGTGACTGCTTATGACTATTTTCTTCTGTTTTGAATAAATCGCCTTTGTTTACATTACTACTTTGCCTGGACTGTGCTTGGTTTCTTATCTCTTTATTCTGATTGGCCGGTGAGTTCAGCATGAATTGACGGCAGATGCAAACGCAATCAAATGAAGTTTTAGTGAAATGAGCAAAACAAGAAGAGGTAGAACAGGACAAAAAAGGAGATGTTTTGCTTTGTGCATTGCTGGCATCAGGGTGATGTCACTGACTGGACTGCACACATCCACATTTTCATCATTCTGTCGGAGGAGAAACATCCTTTGAAAATTGGTATTTGACTTTTATCTGAAGGTAGGTTCTTGCTTTTTAACAGTTGGTATTGAAACCAATGAATGTCTTAACATGGAACCTGTTATAACGATGCTAAATCAATGTCTAATGTGATGTTTTCACTGTTGTGTTTTAGTCGGTCACAGTGAGCAATCATGCAACAAACATTTCGAGCGGTCACAAACAGTCCTGGGATACTTATTTGGAGAATTGAGGTAGGTTTTCAATTCAAGCACAAGACGATACGAAATATTTTGAGATTGAAAGAGTGAATCACACCAAATCTTTTATTGGTGCATGGTGTATTGCATGTTTCAAGCACAAATGAGCCTTTCTGTGAGAGATCTGCCGAGAAATGCGCCATAGGCACAATCCGCTACTTTTTCATTATATTCAATTTGTCATTTGTATTATATGCTCTATGTAGTGTTTGAATTGTCTTTTGTGTGCACGACTGTGAACCAGTGATGGATAGGCTAATGAACATCCAGAAACGCAAGAGAGTGTGAAGGTCCTTTCAAAAGCCTTTCAATAATAACTGCTGTTTGTTCTAGATGGTTCTGTATTGTGGGATTGCCTTGAAATGGTTTTAATTGATGGATCCTTTGGCATAACATCTGTCATTGGGCTCTGGGTGAATTTGACTCTTTCTTATGAGGGTGCGGTTTATCGGAGGGGGTGTTTTGGAAAGTTTCATGAAAATAAATGGTTAACCACATTGAGCTTATGAGAAGAAGATTTGGTAGCATTTAAAGCATAAGTATAATTTTAACAAACCAATTTCAGAACAAACACATACATTTCTCATTTAGAATGTTGAGAATCGCAGCTGTCGTGTTAAACGCAGGTATTGAAAACGTCTGAACGGCACATGGTGACACTATGAAAAGCCGTACCTGGATGCAAGGCACTGGAACTGTAATTGTCATGTGATCTAGACCAGGGGTTCCCTAACTTTTCAGCCCGCAACCCCCAAAATAACAGTGCGAGTAACTCGAGACCCCCACTACCCTCGGAGGTGGTTAAAGTATACAAATGTTTGCATTGCAAATGCGCACATGCACCTATTCTAAATCTAAGGCTTTATGTGTTTACATTGAATACTCTACATAATTTTAATTAGGTTTATTATTAAATCTACAAATATGATTGGATGTTTAAAAAGTATACACACTTCAGAACTATTTATTAAGCATTTGCATCTCATTACTCTTCCCCACTTACTATATAATATTTGATGTTTTTTATTATGTTATCATGTTTTTTATATGTTGTATTGTGTTAGTTTGCTGTATTGTTTTAGTTATAATGGCTTATATCAAAACAAACCAACTGCAGTTTGATTGATGTTAATACAATGAGAAAACTGAGTTGGAGACAAACGTTTCATATATTAGGCTACATGACATATTGGACATGTGACTGGGCCTAACATTTGAAACCTCTAACTCTGTCCCAGCAGACCTTCAGCCTCTACTCAAAAATAATGATCATACATAGTGTGGTGTACTGAAAAGCATCACACGTTTTTCCAAAATGATGAAAAATGAAGCAGTTTTCCCAATTAAAAAAATATTTGTAATAAATATGACTACATCAGCAGTTGACTAAGCTGAATCAATACATAAAGGAACATACAGGGAAGGAACAAAAATTATTATTTTATTAAAATAACAGTTACAAACACCTAAACAAATCTACACTTTATTTAACAAAGACAGTCATGATGAGTATATATTTCAGTATAAAAATAGAACATACAGTATATTTAAACTATTTATATATTAAGTTATATCATTAATTGAAGGCGTCTAACATATAAATGAAATAATTTGACTTTTATGGTTTTTAAACCTGCACTTTATACACCTGATTTCTAACGTTGTTTTAAAGTGAAAAATCTGAAGCTTCCCGGCCGTTTCCATGGTGACTCAGGAACTCTGTCAAGTCAAGTCAAGTCAGCTTTATTTATATAGCAGCTGTACAAGAAAACATTGACTATACGTAAAACATAAAAGGTTATGGAAGTCAAAACACAGTTCAAATATCAGACACACAATAAATTCCTATACGCAGTGTTAATTAAATAAGACTATCAAATTCTAGCAGCCCACCGGCCAGGCAAACAGTGCAAAACAGTATGCAAACGGCGGCGAGGAACGCAAAACTCCATTGGAGGAGAAAAATACCTCAGAGGGAAACCAGGCCTAACCAGGGGATTCCAGTTCCCCTCTGGCAAAAACGGCTGCCTCTGCAGGGGCTTAGAGACCCTAAGGGGCTTGTCGGTAGCGGTCCGGGAGACTGTTCTGCAGGCTAGAGCCCCTGCCACTAGGCGATTGTACGCTTATAAGTGGCGCCTCTTCTCGTCCTGGTGTTCTCCCCGGGAGGAGAACCCGCGGAGTTGCCCGATCGGGTCGGTGCTGGCCTTTTTACAGCAGAGACTTGAGAGTAATCTCTCCCCTTCCACGCTGAGAGTGTATGTTTCTGCCATTGCCGCGCATCACGATCTCGTGGAGGGTAAGTCTCTCGGTCAGCGCGACTTGGTCACCAGGTTCCTCAAGGGCGCGAGAAGGGTGAATCCACCTCGACCGCGCTCTGTACCCTCTTGGGACCTTAACGTGGTCCTACAGGGCCTTGGTACGGCCCTGTTTGAGCCTCTCGGAGTTGCTAGTCTTCCTCATCTGTCGATGAAAGCTGCACTCCTGACGGTGCTCGCCTCCATCAAGAGGGTGGGGGACCTACAGGCATTCTCCGTGTCCCAAGGGTGCCTAGAGTTCGGGCCCGGCGATTCTCACGTTGTCTTGAGACCCCGTCCCGGTTACGTGCCCAAGGTTCCCATCACTCCCTTCCGGGACCAGGTGGTGAACCTGCAGGCGCTCCCCTCAGGGGAGGAAGACCCAACCTCTAATGTGTTGTGTTCAGTACGCGCACTGCGCCTCTATCTAGACCGCACACGGAGCCTAAGAAGCTCCGAGCAGCTCTTTGTCTTTTACGGAGGACAGCACCCGAGGAGGGCTGTCTCCAAACAGAGATTGGCGCTCTGGATTGTGGATGCCATCACGGTGGTATACCAGTCCCAAGATCGCCCGTGCCCGCTTGCAGTGAGGGCCCACTCCACTCGGAGTGTGGCCTCCTCGTGGGCAATGGCGCAGGGCGCCTCTCTAGCAGACATCTGTAATGCTGCGGGTTGGGCTTTGTCCAGTACCTTCGCAAGATTTTACAATCTCCGCGTGGAACCAGTTGCAGCCCATGTCCTTAACGCCCCCGGCGTGTAGGACGGACTCCTGGTTTGGACGTACGCCTGCGAAAGCGCCTTCTCCCCTCACCAGGTGAGACTAGTGCGCTATTTTAGCCTCCCTACTTTCTCCTCTCGTGGCGAAGTATAGGCATTCCATCCATTACTAAGCATTTGCACTTGGTAACAGACTGAGCGGAGCCGTCTGTTAGAACCAGGTCCGGTATAGGTAGAGTCATCCCTGCTCAGGCAGACCCCTGTACAAGGACTAGTGCCCCATACGTAGTGACTCCCCTCTGGGTCGTCCCGTGTGTTGAATTCCTCACTCATGATTTCCCGATTGGTGAATCTGTGACGTCCCCGCCGGTAGTAATCCCACCTGGATTTGTCCCCCTACTCGGGCTGACACCTTTTTTGCGCATGTTGTTCTCCCCGCCGGTGAGACCATGTTAGTGTCTCCACATGTAACCTCCCCTCCTGGTAGGATGTGGCCTCCGTAACACACTCTTCTAAGAGGAGAGCAGTCTTTCGCCGGTGTTCGGCTCCGGACAGCTCCTCGCTACTAGAGGCGTACGCCACTGTCCGTGAGGCCGTCAGTAGAGGCTTCTCAGTATGACCAATACTATATGACTGGAAGATTACGTCTCGCTGTAGCACTCTTGTGACTCGCTAGCCCAGTCAGGGTCGCTCCGCTAGAGGTTGTGATGTCGGTGCAAGCGCTGTGGCGTTTAAGATAGATCCCCAGTCAGTCTCTCACAACGTCGAGAGACCGACTGAAGGGGAACGTCTCGGTTATGTCTGTAACCTCCATTCCCTGATGGAGGGAACGAGACGCTGTGACTTCATGCCACAACGCTGCCCCGAATCACTGCAGTGAACAGGAGTTTTTTAATCGACTATGCATTCCACTATTCGATGGAATTGCTGTGTTTCATGAGGCTTCGAGGAAATATAAAGTTGCGTATCATCAGCATAACAGTGAAAGCTTACTCCGTGTCGCTTTATTATATCTCCTAGAGGTAGCATGTATAATGCGAAGAGCATAGGCCCTAAGACTGAGCCCTGTGGTACACCGTACTGGACTTTCGATTTGCGTGATACCTCATTGTTTATTGCTACATATTGAAAACGGTCGCAATAAATAAGATCTAATCCATTTCAAAGCTATTTCCTTAATACCGACATCATTTTCGAGTCTATGTAGGAGCATGCTGTGTCAATGGTGTCGAAAACAGCACTAAGATCTAGCAGCACCAATAAGGAGATACAACCTCTGTCATACGCCATTAGCAGATCATTTGTAACTCTGATCAGAGCAGTCTCTGTACTGTGATGTGCTCTAAATCCAGACTGGAAATCTTAATTAATCTCATTCCTTTGGAGGAAGGAACATATTTGAGTTGAGACTACTTTTTCCAGAACTTTAGATAAGAAAGCTAGATTCGAAATAGGTCTGTAGTTAACTAGTTCTCCAGGGTCCAGATGGGGTTTTTTGACAAGGGGCCTTATAACAGCCACCTTATATGCTTTAGGCACATGTCCTAATGTCAGAGATGAGTTAATAATGCTAAGTAGAGGATCTATAATTTCTGGGAGCATCTCTTTCAGTAGATTTGTAGGTATAGGGTTTAACATGCATGAAGTTGATTTAGATGATCAAATGATTTTAGAGAGTTCATCGTGATTTATGGTAGAAAATAAACATAATTTCTCCTTAGAGGCGCTGTAGTTAGTCGTTTGTTCAGCGGGATTCACTTCTGGTTGCATAGTTATAATTTTTTCTCTAAATATCTTTGATTTTATTTGTGAAATAGTTCATAAAATCATCACTGCTATGCTGGTATACAGAATCAGAAGTCGCTGACGATTTATTTTTGTTTAATTTAGCCACTGTATCAAATAAAAACCTAGGGTTATGCTGGTTTTCTTCTATTAGTGATGAAAGGTAGGCAGATCTAGACGTTTTTAGGGCTTTCCTGTATTTTTAATACTATCGTTCCAGGCAGTACGAAAAACCTCTAATTTAGTTTTCTTTAAGTTGCGCTCCATTTTTCGTGCCGCTTTCTTTAGAGCCTGAGTGAGTTCATTATTCCATGGTGTCAGTCTGTCATTTTTAATCTTCTTTAAGCGCAGAGGAGCAACTATGTCTAGCGTTTCCGAGAAGGTGTTATTCATATTTTCAATGGTAAAGTCAAGATCTTCAACGTTATTACTCATAGTAGAGATTTGAGACAATTCAGGCAAATTATCAAGAAATGCACCTTTTGTAGTCGAAGTTATTGTTCTACAATATTTGTAACTTGGAGTTTGATTTGCCACCATTGGGTAGTGAAGCAAGCATGATACCAGATAATGATCCGAAATGTCTTCGCTCTGGGAAAACTGAACTGAGGCACGAATCAAAAACAGAAAACAAAGACTTCCCACGAGGGGGCAAAAAACAAAAGACAAATACTTAACGCTATAATAACTAAGACTAACTAAACATGCATCAAAACAAGGAGCAAGGTAAACTTCAAGAACACGACATGGAAACAGGAACAAGCCAGGAAAACATGTACAACGAACGAGCACAAGACAGTAGACAAGAGGGCATTAAATAGGGAGACTAACAAAGGATAATTAACAAAGGTCAGGTGTGGGTACTGAAACACTCAGGGAAGGTTAACGAGACATAAGGGCGGGAAACACTGACGAGACACGAGAAAGCACATGGCAAGTCAGAATTAAAACAAAGCCATGTCTTTCTCACACAAAACCTAAGGCTATGCCATGACTCCGCTGCAAGACCAAGAATAAACATGACATGATAGCGGAATCATGACAACACCGTCTCACAGTCACAAAGCTTCCCAGCTGCGGGGGTTGCTCAACTGGAACCGAACTGTGTGCGCTATAATTGCTCGAATCCAAAGTGTTTTCTAAGCTCCTTACATTCTTACTATCCTCAGATAAAGATTGGATGCGAGACTCTAATTCTGAGATCTTCTCTGTCAGCCTAGCTATTTCCCTGCATTTATCGCATGTAAAGCCCTCGCCGCTGACTGAGAAGGCTTAGCTAAACATTTGACATGAGGTGCAAGTGACAATAATAAGAGAAGAAGCCATAACTCACCGGGTTTGAAGAGTAATTCCAAATTACCAAGGCTGCTCTGTGATTCTTAGTATATACGCTTGAGAGAGAAACTGTTAGCACACAGGAAAACTAGAAGGCGAGATGATATTTAGTAGTGTAAACAGAAAGCCTGTTAGCACGCTTGTGCTATGCTAACGGCGCTGAGTGTTTTGGTTTAAGATCTTCAAATAAATAACCAGGAGATGGTTATTGAGATATCAGGATAAGTTTAGCAACAACAGTGATAAGTAACAATGTATGCTATGAATAAAATACACTAATATGAAAGAAAGTACAAGTGCAGTGATACAACAAACCGATTCCGCTGCAGTTAGGTGAAACTCTGTCTACCGGAAGACAGTGAGCTGATGATTGACTTTAAAGTCAATGTGATCCATTGACTTTAATGTCTTCATGTTGTTTCCGTGAGCGAGCGTTAACTCTGGGTATCTTTCGTGAGGTTCATTAAACTAACCCTTCAAACGTGTTCTGGAACCGATATACCCAGAGTAAGCAAGATTTGGGTTAACCAACCCAGAGTTCAGGGTATAGCTGAGGGTAAGTTAACCTGCTTGTCTGTCTGTCTGTCTGTGTGCGCCTTTGTGCGTGTCGGTCGTGTTGTTTGGAGTGTTTTGTGTGCGTGTGTCTGAATCTGTGTGTGTGTCTGTCTTCTGTGTTTTCACCTTTTTTGTTTTGACTTATATGTTTAGCTCACAGTCAATGTGTTTTCTTGTACAGCTGCTTTGTAACAATGGAAATAGTGAACGGCGCTATATAAATAAAGTTGCCTTGACTTGACTTATTCGTTGATTTGTTCTGATGACCTCTTTATAGCCATTTTGTTTAATTAAATCTGCTTTGGCTCACTTTAAAGCCAAATGTGACAATTTCACACTTTTTTTACCCTAGAAAATGAATCTGGTTTTGGTCCCGGAAAGTGCTCATGGACAATTTTATGAAAGCGACTGCTATTTATTGTTGCAAGTAAGTGCATGCAAAATATTTCAATTGAATACCCATAAACCACAGCTGTCAAACTGGCGGCAGGGGATTAAGGTGGGAGCTAAACTGTGCAGAACTGTGGCTGTCCAGGAATTGAGTTTGACACCCCTGTTATAAACATCTAACACCAACATATGTTCCAAAGCAAAAATAATATTCCAAAAGTACTTTTTTCTGGTTTGCTCATCATATCCCCGTTTCATTCAGAAGTTTCCTGCTTTCAATGTCTTTTATCCATCCGCAGACACGCAAGGCTGGCAAATCAGCATACTATGACATACATTATTGGCTAGGTTCCACGTCTACACAGGATGAGCAAGGAGCTGCTGCAATCTATGCCATGCAGCTGGATGAATTCCTGGGAACCTCACCCGTGCAGCACCGTGAGGTTCAGCACCACGAGTCCAGCATCTTCTGTGGATACTTTAAACAGGGCATCATGTGAGCACAAGTGTTTAAGGTTCATTATTCATCTAGCTGCAAACCTTTGTCTCCCTATCATCATCTCTGTTTGAAATGCAAAACTGCAGCTCATCTTTGTGTTTTGAGGTTTCAATGCTGACTTTTTATTTGCTTGCTCAATAACTGATCGCTGTTCACTTTTAACCGGATTTGATTGACGGTGTAATAACAATAATACAAATCACTCATCTAAGAGTTGTTGACACTGTGTTTTTTTTCTCAGATACAAGTCAGGAGGCGTGTCCACTGGAATGAATCATGTGCAGACAAACACTTATGACATTCAAAGACTGCTTCACGTGAAAGGAAAGAGGAAGGTGACTGGTACAGAGGTGAGCAAACGCTTGTCTTCTGTAAAATCACAAACATCTTGATTTAAAATCCAGAAATGTCCAGAACAGACACAACTGGAGACTTTTAGGCCAATAACTTTAGTTTTGTGTTTTAGGTGGAAATGAGTTGGGGAAGTTTTGACACTGGCAGTGTTTTTCTCCTGGATCTTGGCAAGACCATTATCCAGTGGAATGGGCCCGAAAGCAACAAACAAGAACGGTTGAAGGTTCACATCTAGTTGATCAATTTATGTGTTCTGATTTTGTTGCTCTTATGGGAAATATTTTTGGTGAAACTTTGGTGAGCCTTTTTTAATTCAAATTGGTGCATGTCCAGCCATCACAACCTGGTTTTAAGAAAGGATTAGGTCATTATTGCAAACAAATATTAATCCTCTGAAGAAAAACAGTTGCTTCTTTGCTTCATTTATATAAGAATAGGTTAAAATAGGTTTAGAATTTCAGGATTAGGACATCGTGACCTCAGTTTGAAAAATAAATTACACAAACACCACACTCAGCATTATGTGGTCATAAAGGGCAATATTGCTTCCAAGAAATGACCAAATTACTTTACATGGTTGGGTGACATTTCTGACTTAATGTAAACCAATGGTCTTAATTAACTCATGTGAGTCACGTCTTCTTTATACAACGCGAGCTGCGCAGACGTGTGTCTCCTCCATAATTTCCCAACCATGAGTTGAAAGAATCCAGGGTGTTTAAGAGTGTGTACTATATAGCACGAAAAGTGGTTCTTTGCTCGTTATCATAGGACAGCGTTTCTCAGTGTTGCGTGGGCCCACTGGTGGGGAAAAGATACATTACAGGTGGGGCTTGACAAACTGGAGGAAATTGGGTAATTTTTATTAATTCCTTTATATTTTGACCATACACAAAACAAAACAACGACACATTTAAATGCAAGCTTTACTTAAAACAACCTCAGACTGCAAAGAAAATGACACATGGAACAATAGTAGCCTTGGAATGTTACTTGAAGCGGCACATAAACTTTAATGTGGAGTGGCGGTAGGCAGTAGCGGGTATAACAGTTAGCAATTTTGGATTAGTGTTGGGCCATGTTTACCACATTTGCATCGGATGATGGATACATCGAAACATCGTGATGGACGATGATATCACCCTGCGGTGTTTTAACGTGAGGTGCGTCTCACAGGGGCGTTATTTCCGAGGGGGGACATGTCTCCTCCACTTTTCAAAATCCTGTTCGTGTCCCCCCACTTTCAAATTAGTTTTAGATTTTTTAACTGTACAACATCATTGCCACAGAAAAGTAGGACCGAGCAGATTTCCCTGTTGATGTGGGCGTTGCGTACACACTCTAAAATTAGCTTACTGAACGGTGGTTTTCAATTTTCTCCATTGGAATTCACTATGACAAACTCAAAGTACTTATGTTCAACGACCTGAACAACGACCAGGTGCCCAAATTTCTGTCCAACCTTACTTGTAATAAACACCAGCTTCTGTTAATAGAACGAACCCTTATTAACCGAATTAAATACATTTAGTTTTTCACTGATATCAAACATAAACATGATACCAGAAAAAATTATGTTGTGAGTTTGTCGCTGCCTTGAGCCGCGTTATGTGGTTTATTTTAAATAAACAAGTTTAATATGAGACTGTTGTTATTCCCGGAATAAGTGCTTGTTCTTTTAACAGTAGCTAGTGTTTAGCTCAGATCTTACTTATCAGACAGACATCAGTTTGTGCATTTAAATGGGGAATCATCCAATCTAACGCAAGTAAATTATAGATTACATTTTTACATTTATTCATTTGGCAGACGCTATGCGACTTACAAGTAGTTTTTTTACAGTGTCACATTACTGCAGAGCATTTAGGGGTAAGGTGTCTTGCTCAAGGGCACTTCAGTCATGACCTGCTGGCACTGAGATTCGAACAAGCCCAACGCTCTAACCACTAGGCCACAGCTGACCCACTGATTACCTCAGGGATCGGTTCTAGGACCCCTGCTATTCTCAATATACATGCTTCCCCTCGGAAACATTATTAGAAAACATGGTATTAGCTTCCACTGTTATGCAGATGATACTCAGCTATATATCTCATCAAGACCAGATGATTCCTGTGCATTGAAGATATAAAACATTGGATGACTTGTAATTTCCTTCTTTTAAATTAGAATAAAACAGAAATATTACTTATCGGACCAAAGACACGTAAACTGAATATTTCTAATTATAACCTGCAAATTGAAGGATGTACATTTTCCTAAATTTAGGCTATAATCTAAACCTGATAATACAGACAAAATAAACAGGTAGGATGATTTTACAATGCAAAATACCCTGTCAGATTAAAATGTTGGAACATGTTGGATTCATTAACAGCGTAATACCCTTTCACATTGTACTACCAGTACTAAATAAATATGTAGAATGATTTAACAACGAAAATACAGTGGCAGTATAAAATAAACAAGTAGAATGATGCAAAAAATGACGTAATATTGATGTGCGCATTACTGGTAGGATAATCTGACGGGTAGGACACCGGCTCGTCTCCTCCCGACTGCAGATTCAGGTCTTACTTTTATTTTTTCCTCCTTTTCTCAGTCAATCCACGGATTTTTCCCCTTTATAAACACCTTTGCTACACAATAAAAACACTGTGTGGTTTCATGGTTTATTCAATTTAAACAATCAAAAACGATGCAAAACACAGGTATTGTGAGTTTGTGATAGTGAATTCGCTAAGGAGAAAATCCCTTGCTGCCCTCAATCCGCACCTCGCTCATTATTTAATGGATTTTGTATCACCATAGTGCCTAAACGTATGTAAATGCAGGAAATGGGATTCAAAAAACCGAAAACATTTTCCCCCATTTTGTGTCCCCCGCAATTCTCAAAACAAATTACACCCTTTGAGTGCATAGACACATCTTTATACAGCGCAAGCTGGGCAGTTATCAATTCAGAGCTTCACAGTTATAAAGTGAGGCTTGATTGTATTCTTATTCTGATGTTATATTCATTAAAATAGTTATAAAGTGAGGCGCATCTTCTTTTGGCATCCATCGTCTATTGGTCCGACCCTACAATGTTTGTGACATGGAATGAAAAGAAAACCGGAAATTCGGCACCTGCAGTCAACACCATGCTAGATAGTGGACAAAGTTTATTAGCATTTTGTTGGGGTGATTTGGGACAGGTGGGGCTCGGAACATTTCCCTACCTCCAAAGTGGGGAGTGTCTTGAGAAACACTGTCATAGGGGAACCAGTTTTAGAGCTATATATAGCACCATATCTTGGTGCTTAAGTGGTTCTTCAGAGGTTCTTTGGGGTGAATGAGGTGGTACATAGCACTGTTTCCATCTAAAGAACATGTTAAGCGATTCTTCTTTTGCACCTCAGATAACCCAAAGAACTGCTGGAGGACCACCGAAGCACCAAGATATGGTTCTTTATAGCACTAAACGTGGTTCCCCTATATGATTACAAGCCAAGGACCACTTTTAGTGGTATATATAGCCCTATTTGTTTAGTGCACTCTAAAAAATAAGTCTGTAGGCTGAGTAAATATCATAAAAATAAACAGCTATATTAACTTAACGCAAATCTTTTAAAATCATTTTTCCAAACTTTCAGTGGGACATACAGTATATAAAGCATCCAATGGTAAATGTCTCTACCCAGAACAAATTATATTTTTTAATATACACTATATACAAATATATTGGAGTTACTCAGATTTCCTTAATTGATTTCACAGCTTTAAAATGTACTCTTTTTTTAGTGTAAATTGTTTTGCATAAAATTTCTATAGTGTATAGTACACTTCACTTTAACCAGCCCCTAACACGGCAAAGGTTTCTTTTGGCAGCGTCCCTCAAAGGTGCAAAAATGCAAGTAAAATTAAGACTTCAAAATGCAAATAATTTAATGTTTGTTAGTGCAGTGCTACTTTTATGCTGTTTATGCAGTTTTCTTGTTGACTGTAAGGGCATGATGCTGGCCAAGGACATCAGGGACCGGGAACGAGGAGGTCGGGCAGAGATTGGGGTGATTGAGGGGGATGAAGAAGCAAAGTCCCCTCAGCTAATGGACATTATGACCAGCATTCTTGGAGAACGGCCCTCTGTGCTGCCCAGTGGAATGCCTGATGAAATATCAGACCAGGACCAACTGACTAAGCTCACCCTCTACCAGTACATACGATCAAATTTACATGCCATATGGCCACTAAAATGTCATTTAACACATGATTGATGATCATACTGACTTCAGGCCCTTTCATGGATTTGTGTCAGGTTGCAAAGCGTCTCTCAACATGCTATGCACACTGTAACACTGGAGTGTCAGCTTTACTTCATAGATTTGAACAATAAAAATAAATTAATGTAAACCATGTTAAAGGGGCTCTAAAGTCATGTTGTTGTTTTGTGTTGAAACGTTCTCTTCTCTTTCTAAAGTGTCTCAGATGAGAATGGAACTATGAAGATCACTGAGATCGCAACCAGTCCACTAACACAGGACATGTTGAATCATGATGTAAGTACATGACATTACTGCACTAAACCATGCTTTTGTGGTTTAGTCCAGTTTCACTGTAATGTGTTTTGATTGATAATAACCAGTTTAAATGAGGCACAGATATGATTATAAGAAATATAAGACCATAGCATGTCGGTCCCTGTGACAGGCACACTGCTTGCACAACAAATTATCTAAATGTTCAAAAGTCTTACTAGAAAACTAAAGAGAAGTTTTCCAGAATCCAGTTAATTTCGCGATGATAACACGGTTAATCCGCGATGATCAGTCTACAGTGTCTTAGGCATCCTTCTGTCACACTGCAACACAGGGATCCAAGGTGAAACACAGGTTATCCGTCCAATTAGTGATGTTAGCTGTGAGAAATGAAGCGATTTTTTGTAAAGTTTAGTATCGATGCTTGATTCATTCTATCAAAATCACTTGACCAATGACGTCTGAAGCTTCATTTCACATACACCCACACGACTGCTCTGTACTTTGATCCAAATGTTTAAAGACGGCTTATCACAGGCAGTTTCTGCCAATGTCATATGAATCTTGAGTGCCTATACGGTAGTATTGGATACATCGCATCTTCGAAGAGTATTTTTTTAAATTTTGATCACACAGAGATACAGCTGTGTGATTATTTCAGAAATAGTTTGGGGAGTGGGATGGAACTACAGCACGAGGAAGCAACACATCATCACATTAATCTCTTTGTGTTTGTAAATGATGCATTTACACACAGATTGCCAACAAAACAAAGACATATGACTTAGTTTGACTGACTACTTGAAGTTCATGTCCGGCATCCTTTAGCACTGGGGCCACTCCATCTAATAGTTTCAAACCATTACCCAGTGAAAAGAATAGGAATGATCAAATTATAAAAAACTTTCGGAAACAAGTTGGAGAAGAACCATACTTGAAATACCAGGCAGGGGAAACGAGACAGGAATCACAGATCAGGCTACGTTAACAGAAGTCCCAGCCTTCACGCCCACGATCTGTCGGCTGGACATCTGATGCATTTGGCACACTTTTTTGGAAACACTTCAGCACGTTCAAAGTCGTCGTCTGATTGGTTAAATTTCACAGGATTTCCAGTAGACATGAGTGTCGCATTCTATAACAGACCCCCTGGAAACGACACAAAGCCGTCGTGTTTACAACGGTTGCTATAATAATTCATCACTATTGACTAAACACTTTATTCCTAAAAGAGGTTCACGGCATAAACTAACAATCATTTTGTTGCTGTTAACTTTTAATGCCTTTAAATAGGTCGAGGTGCAACAGATAACAAGACACAGGTAAATGCAATCCAGTACCTCAGAGATGACGTATTTTTGTAGATTAACCAAGAAGTGCCGAGATGATTCCCTCTACTGAAAGCCTATGCATTTTTCCCATAGACACTTGGAAGATTGCAAAAAATAATACCTTTATAGTAAATAAAAAAAAATATCTTTACAAATTGACACCACATTTAAATACAATCGGCAGAATTATAAAGCTAAAGCGATGCTATAAACAGAATACACTAAAGGTCGCTGGATATCAACGTCCCTGCCACCAAGCCTCCGACAACTCTATTTAAATTTAATTAAAAATGTATTACCTGGTAAGTAATTACTACACGTCTAACGTCCCTGCTAAAGGAAGTAATCGCTCTTAGCAACTTGTTAGCAACCACTGTTTTAAAGACAAAATAAGGCTTAAAAAATAATACATAATTGGTATGTTTTATGTCATAGAATAAAACATGAAAATATTAAGAGGTTTTATTTACCACAGACCTTATTTCGATCGATTTACCAAAAACCCATTCAGAAAACCATAGACTTTGGAGCGATGGAACCGGAAAACCTAAAATGCAAACTCACTTCCGAAAAAACGTCATCTGTGAGGCTCCCTAAACTGGCTAATGAGTCCAAAATGAGTGGCAAATATTTGGCCTGGAGTGCCTCCTTGTGGACCTGCCGGGCACTCCTACTAGTGTTTGTAACAGCTTTACTCTAATGATACGTATACGGTTGTGTGCAGGACTGTTATATTTTGGACCAGGGGGGAGTGTCAATATTTGTGTGGAAAGGGAAGACAGCAAACAAAGCAGAGAGACAAGCAGCAATGACCAGAGCTTTGGTAAGTTTCAGCTGTACCATTGCAAACTCATGCGAAAACATAACATAACCTGGCCTGAATGCTACTCATAACCCTCACCACCTAAACATAACCAACCCCTAAATTCAGAGGGAAGTAATAGGCTAGTATAAATGCAATACAAGTCCCAAACCTAAAACTTTACCATTGACCCTAAAATCTGATTGCTTGATAGACATGTTATTGCAGTAAGAACAATGTTGAACCTGGAATGTCCTAGTTAATGAAATCATGTTTACCATTGTATGGTCGAAGATGTCATCTTACACATAACTAGCATGTTCTAGAGCTGCACCTGCAATGCCTTATGCACGCCACGCCCCTATTCTAAACACACCCACCACAAATAAAGGCAGCCCAAATTTTTGCCAGGATGAAATGCAGAATGACAGTGATGAAGTAAAATGACTGCAGATTACAAATATTAATACCTTAACGCCCAATAATTGAGAAACACTCTTTCATGTCCAATTTTTCAAACAATTTAATAAACAGGTTGAAATATTTCTAACCATTGAAAATCCCCCTTTATCACATTACCGGTGCATCGCAATGTACTGTATATGCTGCCATGTTTTTATTTTACATTAACGATTAACATGTCTGATTTACATTTTCTTACATTACCTACACATGATTTACATTTTTAATAACAATGTCAACACTGTTGCTGTTAGGTACAACATGATTCTTTTCTATGTCCTAGTTTTAGTCTGTGCTCATATTCATTAGTTCATTCACTCTTTTAGTTAACTTTGTTCATCTGTGTCTCTTAATCATCTCATTTTGTTTTCTTTGTTTGATTTGTCTATTTAAACTCACCATGAAACAGAAGTTGCAATTGACTTCTTTTTCGTATCTGTATATCTGAGTGAAATGGCTTCTGAAATTAGAAAAAAAGATAGGGCGGGGTTTTATTTTGCCCTTCACTTTTTGATTGGTTTGTTGTAAATTGGGCCTGGAGGGGAGGGGTTAAAATCCCTGGCCATTGGACAGTGAGTATAGTCCTAACTCTTTTTTTGTGGCTGACGGAGAGGACCTATGACATTTTGTGGTGCTTTTAACTCAAAACTTGCTCAGCAACACCAACTTTTCTGCCTTTGCTTATTTCACCTTAAGTACACTGATAAGCCCGACATAATCTTTCATTGACCCTACATTACCGTAATGACAGAAATAAGCATGCATATGAACAGATCACAGCCACAGCGGTTTCACACTTACACAAGTGTGGAGCATAATCAGAATATTGAAGCTAAAAACATTTATAAAAGTTAAACTTAAAATAATAAACATAACATTTTAAATTGTGTAACTGATAGTATTAATCTGTCAAAAATGTGACTATCGGTTAACAGTAACAGTGAAATGATTAGGCTTGGATTTCTATAGAATCCATCTGCAGAGATTTATTGAACGGAAAGGCAAACAGGTTCAAAACGTAATAAAAGAGTGAAACATTGGGTCAATATCCCAAAATGATCAGTCCAATCAGGCAACAATCCAAAAGGGTCAGTAAGTTAAAAGTTTATTTTAGTCTTGTTTAAGTGTAGTTAGTCCTAGTCCTGAAGTGTCTTGTTATCATATATCCCTCTTTTGTTATGTTACCCCCTCATAGTTTTTTCTTGTGTTAACCCCTTACCCGCTGTCTGCGCCTGGGTCCTCTGTCCTTGTCTTACCACCCTGTTCATGACAGACGTCACTTTCACACGTGAACATACCAGGACACGTGCCCCTCTGTGGTAAAACACTTATTAAAATGTCTGAGGAGAACAGGAGAAACAAATAATCCTGAAAAACTCAATTATTTGCTGAAATTACAAGCAGCTAGACTTGACGCGATCCTTACGGCTTCCCTATGAGGAATCAGCTGTTCCTGGAAACAGAAAGGTTGCACGGAATTGCGTTTCCTAATATTGTAAGCAGATATATTGCGAAGTGTTTTGCCACCCAGAAGGGCACGCTCCGGCGTGCTCACATGGAGTTCACTTGGTAAGGTGACGACACACCCATACCCTCTATATGGCTGCCAAACAGTAAGTGTCTGCAGAAGGAGCGGTAACCAGTCTGTGATGGCTACGGCCACACAGGGTAACATCACCTCAATTCTAAACATTTGATTACAGTTTTATTCGTTCGCTTTAGTTTGTTGCACTGATTATTTACAGTCATCTAAACTGATATTTAAATAACAAACACAAGACAGTTTCTTTGATTTGGTTTATTTTGCTTTACCTGACATTGATTTACAGGGAGTGCATTAATCACATGTTTCTTTGAGTTACCTGGATCGTTTGGGGCGGTCACTTCCTGGTTGGGCAAAAGGAGTGGCTGAGGAGGGCTGAGGAGACCTATATCCGGAAGCCAGCCCATTATGCCATACCATGTCTCAACATGTGCCAGGGGGGATTTTGCCTTTAGTTAATTATTGTGGTGTTAAGTGTTAGTTTTTTTACCCCTTCTATGTTATTTGGTTTTGCTTAGCCGTTATATAAGCTCCCTTCTGTGTCTTTGTTAGGAGGCAGTTTTTTGTTCAGTTAGTCTTGAGTTACAAGGCTATGTACATTAGCCTATATGCAGTCACTGTTTTGTTGATTGTTTTAAGGCCTAGCTATTAATTCTGGTCCTTATGTAACTCCTCAACATTTTGGGTAATAAAACCCCATTTGTTTAAAAGACAACTTCCTGTGTTCTCTTGCCTCACTGTTCCGGTCCCTTACACAGTCAGTCCTCCGTCGATGGCTCCATCTGCTGCCGTGGCTTTACAAACAGTCCATATGAACATCCCTAGTGGCAACAGACAGTTTCAAAGCATCAACATAAAAAAACATTTACATTTAGTCATTTAGCAGACGCTTTTATCCAAAACGACTTACAAAGAGTTCAGGGAGCAGTAAGCGGTATGTCATACAGGAGCAATAAGCTAGACCACTTCCTGTTGAGAGAAAGAGTGAGGGTTAGTGTAAATTATTATATATATTTTTTTCATTTAGTTAGGAAGAATGTTCCTGTAGCTCAGTGGTAAGAGCATTGCATTAGGTTGTGGGTTCAATCCCAGGGGATTGCACATACCTATGTATAAATGTATAGGATAACGCAATGGAAGTCATTTTGGATAAAAGCGTCAGCTAAATGCATAAATGTAAGGAGAATGAGCTGGAAAGAGATTTACTGCCATTATGAGAAGGCAAAGAAGGCCTGCTCGTTTGCCGAACACAGGGTTCTTGATGGGTTATAGGAGGGTGTGAAAGAATGCCGGTGCAGATCCAGTGATAGTCCTGTAGGCAAGCATCAGTGACTTGAATCTGATACAGGCTTCAACCGGTAGCCAGTGGAGAGCTCAGTACATGAGCCCTTTTGGGCTGTTGGAAGATGAGGCGTGTTGCTGCGTTTTGAACCAGCTGAAGTGGTTTGATAGCCTTTGCAGGCAGACCAGCAAGGAGAGCATTGCAGTAGTCCAACCTTGAGATTACCAGGGCCTGGACAAGGAGTTTTTCCGTATGCTCAATGAGATAGGGTCTAACTAGTTATAAGCAACACAATAACAAGAAACCTCAGAAAGCACAATCTTCCTGCATTGATGTGATTATAAAAGATGAACCAAGTTTTTTTATTTGTATTCTGATCATATTTTTGGGTTTCTCCAGGAGTTCATTAAAATAAAGGGTTATCCAAATACTACTAAAGTGGAAACTGTCTGTGATGGAGGAGAATCAGCTCTCTTTAAACAACTCTTCAAGACCTGGACTGTCAAAGAGCAGACCAACGGCCTGGGACGCACACATGCTGTAGGGAGAGTGGGTATGTGTTTTACTTCTGGCATGTTCATACTTCCACAATTCCTGTTTTAGTACATTGCTATGTCAAGGAACCAGAATAAAATGTGTAAAGAAAGAATGGGCTGGGTTGTGTTTGGAAAGGTTGAACACAAAATTTACATTTATGTAAATACTGTTTATTTATTTTCTGTCAAGAGAACAGTAGAGAGAGACAGGAAGCGATAGGAGAGAGGGTAGCAGGACTGGGAAAGCACCATGAGGTGGGACTCTGGGGCTTTGTGTCTGGAGCACTGTGTCTCAATGGTCACAGGCTCCGACAACAATCTAACATCAGATTGAGATATCCATCATTACATTTGGAGATATCTCAAGTGAGATCTTAGGTTTTGCCTAGTAAAAAATACAACTCAAGATATCAACAATTGTTATTTGGCTAGTAATAAATTACTTTCAGATATCTGCAGCACTTCATTCCTTGTTTAGTTTCATTAGCCCAACTTAGCCTAATGGCGGAGTGACACAAACGGTGAAGCGTTGTTTTGTGATGATACTGGTGGAATATCGCACGGCTTTCAGCTAATTAGATTCGAGAAGCAGAAAGAAATTTTGTTTAATTTTACATATCTCTTATTACAATAATGCCTAGTGCAAAATAAATTATAGATATTTGAATTATAGTTTGTTCTACTCAAAACAGCATTAATGGATATCTTGAAAGTACAATATGACAAGTCAAAATAACATTGTACTATAGATACCTTTATTGCATATTATGACTAGTCAGAATCACATTGTAGATAAATTAATCCAAATGGTGTTGAGTCAAAATTGCAGAATAGATATCTAGATGAAATTATGACTAGGACACCCGGTGGTATTCTATGTTAAAGATGGCGTATCACATGCAGTTTCTGCCAAACTCATATTAATCTTGAGTGCCTATACAGAGGGGAGGTTTTATTAATAATTTTGCAGTGACAGAGAGAAATCAGGATTATTCAGGTTACGGGGTGCTCCGGTCCAAGGGCTATCTCCCAGGTGATGCTGATTCTGGCTCCGTACCCCCGCCACATTGCTTTGATCGCATTTAAAAAGAGAGCTAGATCTGTACGATTATTTCCGGAAAAACGGGGTCTGCTGGAGGCTGGGAGTGGGACGGAACTACAGCACGAGCACACAATTATGCACATACATGCCGATTGCCAACCAAACAAAGACGTATGACTTAGTTTGACTTATTGCCGGCAGTTCATGCCCGGCATCTTTTAGCACTTGGACCGCTCCATCTATAAGTTTCAAACCATCTCCAAATATAGCGTTATATCCACCGTTTATATAACAGTCATCACTGAAATGCTGTGAACAAACAGACACGCCTCAACTTCACTATCACAAGAGTAACGAGCCGCAGCGCAGCCCCTCTTGACGCAGCACAGATAATCTAATCTTGATGGTAAGCGGGTCTCGCTCGTCGGTTGGGTGGACTCTGTGACGACACAGGGATCCAGAATTATAAAAAAACTTTCCGAAACAAGTTGGAGTGCTGGGGGAGTGTATTGAGTGCAGAAATACTACGTCACACGTCCAACTCGTTTTTTAACATGTCAAGCATGAGAAGACAACACGTTTAACACTGTAAAGAAGTCAGAATGAATGACATAGCGTGATACCCCATCTTTAAAACAGCTTGCCATAGTTTTCGAACACAACAGACACCTTTTAGAGGAACCTCTCCTTTAATGATTCCTTAATTTTGTTACTGATGCATAATTGATATCTTACCTGTAAAAAGATAAAATGTTGTTCAATGTGCTTTATTAAATTAGTAGTAAGTAGTAAGAGCATTGCGTTAACAACGCAAGGTTGTGGGTTGGATCCCAGGGGATTGCAGATGCATATGTATAAATGTATAGGATAATGCAATGTAAGTCGCTCTGGATAAAAGAGTCTGCCAAATGCATAAATGTAAATGTCAATTATTTTTGTGTGTGCATTTCGCCCTAGCTTCTCTTAAATTCCTACTTGTAAATCTAGTTTTAGTTTATTGTTGCTGCTTAGCAACCACTTTGCTGCATTTTAGCATCGGCAACTGTCATCAAAACCGACATAGAATTATTTGATTGTTTTAACATGTTTAATGTTAACATAAAGTTAGTTACTATCCAATGCACATTTCCTTTCAAAATGAGTCCACTTACACAAAACATATCTTCATTGCACAGCTGATGTGCCTCAAGAGAAATTTGACGCCACAAAAATGCATGTGATGCCTGAAGTTGCTGCACAGGAGCGCATGGTGGATGATGGCAGTGGCAAAATACAGGTAAGGATAGAAATAATACAATGAGCTATACAGAAGTAAAATGTCATGTACAGTAAAAGAACACAGAGAATAGTGATAGGCCGAGATATTTCTTTATTCTGCCGCGATATATAGCCAGTATGTGATGTAGTAAATGACCACAGTAAAATGGGTCACGTGAGGTGGATGATATGCAAATACTGTGTGGTAAGTACTAATAATACATTTAAATTCCTATACATTTTTAAAATATTTAGCCACATTAAAATGCCCGAGATTATTCGGTCACATGTTTATGGTTTCAAGTTTTTTAAACTACACAAAAATTATTCATTTAGTCTCACCAATTTTCTGTATGTTTCTCCTTTTCTGTAATTTCATTTGTGTTATACAGCCCTCACATTTTGGTCGTCCACTAACAAAGATGACTGTCAACTATAAATGAATGAAAAAAGACATCTCTTACATCCTCAGGTGTGGCGTATTGAGAATCTGGAGTTGGTTGAGGTAAATCCTGCGATGCACGGATTCTTCTATGGAGGTGACTGCTACCTCATTCTCTACAGCTATGAAGTAAATGGCAGGAACAGCTACATTCTTTACACATGGATGGTAATGCAACAGATTTCATTCTATACCTGTGAAACGGCCTACACTTCTGCACTCTTTGCCTTCTCCCAAATAGGCTTTATTGTTTCCAACTTCTCTTAAACAACTATTTTAAGTGTGCCCCGTTCTACAGACCTTATAATACACACAGAGAAAGGTTAAAAAACCACAGACTTGAAATACTTGCAGTGGTTTGATTTCAGGCAGGTGCTCAGAAGTATGATTCGTTGTGACCATTATTTTTATGAAGCATCATGATTTATAAACTTTGGATTGATCTTGTCCAACCATACAAATGAGACCAACACAGACATTTGGCCTTTTTCATGCAACACAGAGTTGGGGAATGCTGCTTGTGTTTTGTGGCATGATGTGGGTTGAGGAGTATGCCGTAGTCACCAGAACTGCCAGTACATTGAACCTTTAGGAAAGTCCATCAGTGTTACAGTCAGCCACCCTTGCCCAGCGAGTATGCAGAAAGATTCTTAAGAAGGATGAAGAAATAAAAGCAACACTCCAAAACATCAGGCACATGGGCATTGCGTTAGATGGACAGCACTCCAGACAACAACGCAAGAAAGTCTGGCAGATCGTTGGCTGAGTTCTCCCCTTCCGACCATCCGCATAGGTGAAGTCCCGATTGTCTTTGATGGTTGTACAGATTGTTCAGTAACAGATTTTCCTTGTGCTGTAGGTTAACACAAAGTGGGGTCACACCAATCTCCAATCATAAATATTCCACATGTTAAATACAAAACATCTGATCAGAAAGTGATCTGAGGGAAGCATAACTACCATGCTCAAGTAACGCATGTTGCTCCATCTCCACAAAGGTCACCCAATCCTCAGATTGTCTGTAAAAACACTATTCTCAAAATTTCTTCTTTGCTCATCGTCAACCGTTGTTGTTTACTCTAAAGTCAGGACTTTTGGTTGTATGGTGTGCTATCTTGGACTCATGGTGGAAAAATATAGAAGGAAAACTTTTAAATCTGGCATGTTTTTTGACACACAGTGTGGGCAATCCTTTATTTGATTAGAGTGATACGGAATTCATAGGAGAATGTTGAAACAGAGCAAAGGTTTTCTAGTTTTGTGTCAGGATCATGGAGGTACCCACGTGTTAAGTGTGGAGAGAGACATGGCATTGTCTTTGTAGCCGCTACGTGCCCAGTTAAGTCTGTTACCTGTCTAGTAGAGTCAGTCATTTTAGTTTGATTAGTTTATCTCCTGCCACGTGTGTTACCCTGTCCTCTGCTTTTTTATCCCCTGGGTTCTTGTTTTGTATGTGATTATTAAAGTATTTTGTTTTACCCCATTACTGTATGCGCCTGGGTTCTCTGTCTTCCCTCATGACAAATACCCAAGCCAAAGTACTGATAATGAAGTGACAGCACAGTACAGAATTCAGAAGTAATGTAAACTTTTTAAATACATCCCACAGGGACGTCATGCTTCTCAAGATGAAATTACCGCCTGTGCATATCAGTCTGTCACTCTGGACCAGCAATATGATGGTCAACCGGTTCAAGTGAGAGTCTGCATGGGAAAAGAAACTCGCCACCTCATGGCCATTTTCAAGGGCAAAGTGGTTATTTTTGAGGTAACGCATTGTTTGTGCTGGCATTGTGTTTATGTTTAAATAGAGTTTAGATATACTCATATACCTTCAGTCAATTACAGTTATTTCGAAGTAAATGCTAGATTGAATAAATAAACATTGAATGACATGAATAAACTACAGTGCTCTTCAAATAATTCACTGTACCCCAGATGATATGTTATCTTGTATATCTTGTGTCTAAAAGGGTGAGTTACAAAAAATAGAATCATTGTCAGATTAGCAGTGGCAGTCTTTGTTCCATTGACTTCCTTTCATATGCAGGAGTATGCGACAGACTAAAAAAGCATGCTCGTGCATTCCAAAGGTCTATTTCAAAGGGGTCAAACTCCTGGAGAGCCAGTGTCCAGCAAAGTTTAGCTCAAACCACACTTGCCCGCGAAGGTTTCTAGTGAAGACCTTGATTACCTGGATCAGGGGCCTCATTTATAAAACTGTGCGTAGGAACCTTACTAAAAGTGTACGTACGCACAAAAGCCAAAAATAGCGTACGCAAAAAAAAAATTAGATTTATAAAACTGTGCGTACGCACAACTGCACGCAATTTTCACTTTATAAATCACAGTCTACCTGATAATTTGCGCACGTGAAAAAAATCGACACCCCGCCCTCAACCCACCCCTTTTCAACCATATATAGCACATGCAAATCACCTCATGAATGGCCGTGCATCTTAATGAGCAAGAGGTTCTGTATGCGTGATAATAGCAGCAATGGAAACTAAGGGGAAAAAGAGAAATTTCACAGACACAGAAACAGAGAGGTTCTTGTGACTGAGGTGGAGGAAAGGAAATTTATTTTGTTTGGTAGCCATAGTATTGGCGTCACGAACAACTTGCACATTTATGTAATGCACGTTTCGATTCACATAAATGTACTCGTTCTCATGTGGAGATCTTATAGCAATATGAGTGCAGTCAATTGCACCGATTACATTTGGGAATCCGGACATTGCTGCAAATGGCCTTTTGATATTGGCCTGTTCCCGAATAGTGTAAGGAAACTTTATGTATCGATTTGTCATTTTAATAATCCCTTTCAAAACAGCAGGCATAAGGAGCTCAGTGATGGCTGTGAAATCCCAGACTTATGTCAAATTAACAGAATTATAAATTTCCAAATCAAGCTTTGCGCATGAAAAAAATCCCGGGATGGCGCGGTTTCGTGTAGTTTGCCTTTGTAATGTTGGCCCCAATTCAGCACACAGATCCAAAAGCATGGCTCTAGGGAATCTAAATCGGCTTATTAGTCAGTCATCATCGTGGGCTGGAAAATCTTCGCGGTCTCTAAACACCCTTTCCCTCCTAAATCTGCCATTGGCATAGTCCTCCAGCAATGCCAGTGCATCCATCATGTCGTAGATGGGGTTTCACCGTAGTATTTATGTTTACAGCGATCACATTCAAGCCTTTACACCTGTCATAGCAATCAGACAATGAGTGGTAAACCCATACGCCCACCCTTAGATCATTAGCAAATGAAAGTAAAATAAATTAAATTGATGCACTTTTATTTGATAGATTATTACCATTTATTTATATAAATTGGAATTGTGGACATGCATGTTTTATGATTAGGACGCATAATGAGGGTTGAAAGTGATTAGTATGTTTATGGTTATATGGATAGGTCTATATGCGCAACTTTTCAAGTTCAATGTGTTTAATTTCATTAATCTACCGTCAATCCCTCAGCTCACCATCAGTGTCGCCAAACTGCTTAGTCTTCAAAATGTGCGTACGCATGGGTCACAGTTTGCGTGGATGTGCGTATATTTTCACGTCAAGTTTTTCTTTATAAATCCCACCTGTTGCGCAGGAACTGGCGTACGCATGTTTTCAGCCCCGTTTTGTGCGTACGCAAGCTTTATAAATGAGGCCCCAGGTGTGTTTGATTAGGGTGAAGATAACTGGTGTGTTGGACATTTGGCACTGCAAGAACCCACAGGCGTAGGCTTTGACATCAAAGTACTGCGAGAGCGATTTTAAACCACTTTGATGTCATGCGTTCAGTCAGGAACATTTTCCAATGACCGAATACATGACATAAAACGTGTGATCAACAGAGAATTGATAATTCATGGTGTAACCTTTTCCGGTAAAGTAAACAGTTCCATTTTGTTTCAGCTCTAAAAGAACAGTAACAGTGATAAAAGATGGAATACATTAAGTGTACATGACAACTTTTTTGTATCAACGTTTTTTCAGGGTTTATTTTTAACTCAAGTGTGACTGTGGCATAAGCTAAAAGGACTAGACAACCTAGTCAAATCAATGAAAGATACTTACAATTTATAGACTTAAAACCACAAAATCAAACCAGGATGAAGTTGACTGTCAAGAGAAATTAAGCACCAATACTGAACCGTTCTTATAGATATTTGTGTGTTGCGATTTCTTATCTGAAAGTGTCCATCGGTGTATAGACAATCCAGTTAAGTGATAGTCCAGAGCCTTAAAGTTTATATTAGACTTCTTATATGAATATTATGCGATTGATCACAGTCTTACAGAACATCTAGGTTTTGTAAAATGCTTGTTTGTTTTCCAAATACATGAGTTTCTTTATTTCCATTCTAGGGGGGGACTTCAAGAAAGGGGGTCTCTGAGCCGGAACCCCCTATTCGTCTTTTCCAGATCTGTGGCACTCACCCAACCAATTCAAAAGCAATAGAAGTCCCAGCTCTGTCTGCCTCTCTCAACTCTAATGATGTATTTCTTTTAAAAAGCCAGTACGGAGTCTTCCTGTGGTATGGCAAAGTAAGCAGACAACTAGTCTTTTTCTTATGGACATGATGGTTGGGAAGTACTACTTTTAATGTATCTAATTGCAACGTTTTTTATCAAAGACAGTTTAAAACCTGCATTTGATATCACCCTGGTTTCCAATGTCATAAAACTGTCGCCTGTCAATTATCCATAGATATGCAAGGATGGCGCATGAACTCGGTTCTGAAACGATAATTTCACTGCTGTTTCAGCTCTACTTCTGCAACCTATTGCTCACACATGCATTTGTTAATGCTCTAACCTATTAGGGTGACAAAAAATATGTGTTGCTAACATTCAGATCAAGTGTGCATTGAGAAACCTTCAAGCTATTTTAGTAATTTTAAGTTACTTGAAAAAACTTTGATGCTCAAAGACGTGTTTTAAGGGATACAATTATCAACTGCCGTGGTACTTTCATCATTAAGGAAAGTTTAACATGAAGTTTATGTAACAAAGTTTGCATAATCAAAATGATCATGTAATCCAACTAATCAGTGAAATCAGACAGTTAATCGGTGGTTAGCACTGTTGTCTCACAGGAAGGTTGTCTCCGGTTTGAGCCCAGGCTGGGATAGGAAGCCTTTCTGTGTGGAGTTTGCATGGGTCAGCATGGGTTTACTCCGGTTTTCAACCACAGCTCAAAGACATGCAAGTTAGGTTAATTGCAGTATTTAAACTGTCCATCCCCCAACTTCTGTGTAGACTGACTTGTGAATAGATGAACCGGTTCTCACCACTCATTTGCCTGCTTTGGAACTTCCTCCCCGAGGGCCCCCTTGGTATTGATACCCTGGCGCAAAGCTGGCCGCGGTACAAGCAGAAATATGCCTTTCCCCAGTCAGCCTATTCACACAGATTCTGTACAAGGTCAGGGAAGAGGAGCATCAAGTCTTGCACCCTATTGGGGCAAACAGACTTGGTTCTCAGAGCCGGTGCTTCTGACAACGATTCCACCCTAACTGATTCCCCTGATAAAGAACCTTCTATCTTGTTCTGGTGTTGTTCAGGAAGACCCGCAGAAATGTGTTGAGAAGTGCTGTTCTTCCTCCAAGAGAGACTTGAGAACAATCTCTCCCCTTCAACACTAAGTTTATGTAGCTGCTATTGCTGCTCATCTTGAGGCTAAGTCTCTAGGACAGCACGACCTGGGGTCTCATTTATAACATTTTGTGTAGATCGTCCTTAAAGTGTGCGCATGCACAAAAGGAAAAACCTGCTCATAATTTTCTTTCCCAGTCAGGGAAAGATTGTGCATACGTATATATCTCCTCCCCATCTCCTATATATCCTAGGATGGCCAAAGGTCCGGATTTTGGCTGGACAGTCCGAATTTTAAGCCCCCTGTCCGGCGTCCGGCGCAGCCTCAAGTCGGACACTCATTTGTCCTCCTTTTCTGAGTTGCGCTGAATCTGCCTTAAAAAAAGCGCTCTAAAACCTTTATTGGGACGCAGCAGCATAGCGTCTGACTCCGTAAGATCTCCGGTCAAACAAATGATTGGCTGAAAGAGGTGTCTGATAAATATCTGATATATAATTGGTTAAAAACGTAAACAAGCCTCCACGACGTGGAGGTGGAGTCCACATAGTGGTTACGTCACATCATAACGTTAACATGCCGAAATGTCAGACATCATTTAATCCGGAATGAACAAAAGACCACGAATTCATATCAAAAAGCAGTAGAGATGCTTTCCATGGATTTTGCACACTATGTCGCTGTGAAGTAGACGTTCCCTTTCTGTCGGTCTCACGACGTTGTGTCGCCCTTGAGAACCAATCATCTCTGGTGGTTAGAGCGTTGGGCTTGTGATCAGAAGGTCGCCGGTTCTAATCTCAGTGCCAGCAGGTCATGACTGAAGGGCCCTTGAGCAAGGCACCTTACCCCTGATTGCTCTGCAGTAATGTGCCACTGTATAAAAACTACTTGTAAGTCGCTTTGGATAAAAGCGTCTGCCAAATGAATAAATGTAAATGAAATTTGTCGAATGAAATTTGCATGCCGGGCTCCGCCCCCGGATATCCAGGTATAAAAGGGGAGCCGGCGTGCTCATTCATTCACCTTTTGTTCTTCGGAGCCTTCGCTCGAATGACTGAAAGAGCTGAATTCTTGACGTGGTGCAGCGGATTGTCCCTTCCAAGCGATCATCCAAAACTGACCCAGCTCTCTGTTCCTAGCTCTATCTGTCAGTGGATCACCAGCTTTCTGACAGATCGGCAACAGTTAGTAAAACTGGGGAAATTCATGTCAAACAGCTGCTCCACCAACACGGGTGCCCCTCAGGGATGTGTTCTCTCCCCACTGCTCTTCTCACTGTACACCAACGACTGCACCTCTAAAGACCCTTCTGTCAAGCTCCTGAAGTTTGCAGACGACACTACAGTCATCGGCCTCATCCAGGACGGTGACGAGTCTGCTTACAGACAAGAGGTTGAGCAGCTGGCTGTCTGGTGCAGTCTTAACAACCTGGAGCTGAACACGCTCAAAACAGTGGAGATGATCCTGGACTTCAGAAGAAACCCCCCTGCACTCCTCCCACTCACCATCATGAACAGCACTGTGGCTGCAGTGGACTCATTCAGATTCCTGGGAACCACCATCTCTCAGGACCTGAAGTGGGACAATCACATTGATTCAATTGTGAAAAAGGCCCAACAAAGGTTGTACTTCCTTCGCCAGCTGAGGAAGTTTAACCTGCCACAGGAGCTGCTGAAACAGTTCTACTCATCCGTCATTGAGTCTGTACTGTGCACTTCAATAACTGTCTGGTTTGGTTCAGCTACAAAATCAGACATCAGAAGACTACAGAGAACGGTTCGGACTGCTGAAAGGATTATTGGTACTCCCCTGCCCACCCTTCAAGAACTGTATACATCCAGAGTGAGGAAAAGGGCTAGGAAAATCACTCTAGATCCCTTACATCCAAGTTACCCCATCTTTGAACTTTTGCCATCTGGCCGGCGCTTCAGAGCCGCAAATACCAGGACAGTCAGGCACAAGAACAGTTTCTTCCCCCAGGCAATCTACCTCATGAACAGTTAAATGTTCCCCACTTATGCAATAAAAATGTGCAATATCCTTATATTTATTGTTAACCCCTCCATCCTAGTACATCTCTGCATCTACTTAATCCTATCCCATTATAATTTCTAGCACAATTGTTTATACACTTATTTATTTGCCTATTTCTTGTCTGTGTGTTGTTGTCTCTGTGTACTGGAAGGTTATGTCACAAAAACAAATTCCTTGTATGTGCAAGCATACTTGGCAATAAAGCTCTTTCTGATTCTGATTCTGATCATCCCCCCGGCGTGTCAGCAGTTCCAGAGGTGTTTTCTGAAAGAGATAAATTTCCTAAAAGAGCAAATTTCTCAGCGTGGCATGTCCCGCTGCTCTCGTGGTTGCGGTTCCCTCATTGAGGAGGGGGACGGACACGATGCTTGCGTCAGGTGTTTGGGGGTCCAACACGCTGAGGCAGCCTTCGTGGCTATACAGACGTTGCGGTCACGGGCCGGCCACCACCTCGTCTGCTTCCCGCTCTGCGACCGCGGTGGCCGCGGCCCCGCCCGTCAGCGGCGGTGAGCAGCTTGGGTGGCATGGTGATTTCCGTGAGCGTAAATCCGTCAGCCGATGGCTCGCGGACCGTTCACGCCCCGTCACGCTCGTCTGACCGTTCCCAGGGAGACGGTACCACACCGTCTTACTCCTCCGTCACGCAATCGGGCTCGATGCGTGACGACGATGAGATGTCCCTCGCAGCATCGGAGGGCGACCTCCTGGCATCCGACCCTGACGATTCCTTACACATAGGTCTACATCAAGATATGTCGTAGGTCAAATTCTTGCCTCACTAAATGTCGCAAAGTGTCCTCCTTTTTGGTGTTATGGAAATTGCCACCCTAATATATCCATATATGGAGCTTGCAATGCCTAGTTTAATTATGCATAACGTAATCTGCATAACATTACCATATGCATAATTCCATTCACGTGACTGTACGAGACGTGTGGAAGATATGAGCCAATGGACCACTCCACCACCGGATTGTGCAGTGTCCACAATGATATCAAACATCATTGATCATTGTTCTCGCTATAAATGTTTTTATTTACAGTATATTAAATATTTTTTAATACAAATATGTTCCATAAAATCCTCATCATCAGCAAAGAATCTTGGTGTTTTATTCGATAGTACTCTGTCATTTGAGAAACAAGTAGCCCATCCATCCATCCATTTTCTACCGCTTATCCGTGGCCGGGTCGCGGGGGCAGCAGTCTAAGCAGAGATGCCCAGACATCCCTCACCCTAGACACTTCCTCCAGCTCTTCCGGGGGGACACCGAGGCGTTCCCAGGCCAGCCGGGAGACATAGTCCCACCTAGGTCTTCCCCGAGGTCTCCTCCCGGTCGGACGGGCCCAGAACACCTTCCGGGGAAGGCGTCCAGTAGGCATCCGTAACAGATGTCCAAGCCACCTCAGCTGACCCCTCTCGATGTGGAGTAGCAGCGGATCGCCCAGCCACCCTGCGGAGGAAGCTCATTTCAGCCGCCTGTATACGGGATCTTGTCCTTTCGGTCATGACCCAAAGCTCATGACCATAGGTGAGAGTAGGAACGTAGATTGACCGGTAAATTGACCACGACGGACCGGTACATATATAAAAATTATTACAGGACCGGTGACAAAGGGCAGCCCTACCGGAGTCCGACATGCACTGGGAACCAGTCCGACTTACTGCCGGCAATGCGAACCAAGATCATGCTTCGGCCGTACAGGGACCTGACAGCCCTTAGTAAAGGACCACAGACCCCATACTCCCGAAGCACCCTCCACACCCAAACAAGTAGCCAACACCTGTAAAATTGCGTTTTTCCATCCTAAAAATATATATAAACTATGTCATTTGCTGTCACCATCAGCAAATGCCACCCCTGGTCAGACAAAAAAGGGTTAATTGTTCACACTGTGCAGGTGTAATCCATTCTTTTCACAACCTGGCAGGGCTCTAGTGGAGATGAAAGGGCTATGGCAAAAGAAGTGAGCGGCTTCATTGGTCAAGGTGCAACTGAAGAAATCATGGCTGAAGGACAGGAGCCAAATGAGTTCTGGGAACTCTTGGGTGGAAAGACGCCTTATGCAAGTGACAGAAGGTATACCGTTTAAAGAAGACCGATCTTCTAGCTATTTACAGTCTGAAAAGTACAGAGACAAAACCTTTGTTGACATTTTTGACAGCATTCATAGCTGTGTACTCTCTTCTTAAAGATTACAACAGACTGCTCCAGATCATCAACCCCGTCTTTTTGAATGCTCCAATAAGACCGGTCGGTTTATTGCCACTGAGGTAACCCAGTTCACACAGGATGATCTGAGAGAAGATGATGTCATGCTTTTGGACATATGGGATCAGGTAGATCAAAAATCATGTGACATCAGTCTGACTTGTATTTGATAAAATGTAGTAATTTTATCATTTGTTTGTTCTGTATTGTTGTCATTTCTTGTGATCTTTTGCCTCCTCCAGGTATTCCTTTGGATAGGAAATGAAGCCAATGATGTGGAGCGTAAGGAATCTTTGACCTCTTGCCAAGAATACCTGCGGACCCATCCTGGAGTGCGAGACACTGACACGCCGATAATGCTTGTGAAGCAGGGCTTTGAACCCCCGACCTTTACTGGCTGGTTTACAGCCTGGGACCCGACAAAATGGAGCGTAAGCTTGATTTGAATTTTAAAAGCAGGAAGTCTTTCTCTCCTTATGTGAACACGCTCGCACACTAGCTTCACTTCAACTTGCACACTCTTTTCTTCTCACGCCAGGGTGGCAAAACCTATGAGCAACTAAAGGAAGAGTTGGGAGAGGTCACATTACCAACTCAAGTTGAATCCGTATGTTTGTATATTCTTGTATACGACAAATATAAAATGCTTGTATTAATATAACTGTTCTTCTCAATTACGACTTGTAATATCTCACAACAGACATCCAGTGAGGCAGAGCATGAGGCTGTTTTCGAATATCCACCAGAAATGCTGATAAACAAACAGGCTGGGGAACTTCCTGAGAACGTGGACCCAACCAACAAAGAGGTGTGTACAGCTTTAGCTGATTCGCAGATTCTCCAGGACACTGATGTAGACAAACTCAAATATCTTCAGTCCATCGTCTATTTTTCCACATTTTCGTCCCATTTCCTGTCAATTTTAAGCATACATTTTCATAAATTGTTAAATACAAAACATTTCGTTTTTTTGCCATGTTGATGTTTACCTTAAGCAACGTAACGTTTTCTGCTCCCTTTTCTGTTATTCAGAGATTTCTCTCTGATGCTGATTTCCATGCCATCCTTGGAATGTCCAGAGACGAATTTAACACTTTGCCTCTGTGGAAAAAGAACAACATTAAGAAGGGAAAAGGGCTGTTTTAAAGTATATATGGAATACACAATGTTGTAATGTAACGTCTCTGCAGCACATAAAAAGATGCAGTGTATTTAAAATAAAAAGAGCGTCTAGGAAACCATGTTTAGACTTTAATGCTTAGATAAGCAAATTAATAGTACAAATAGTTTTGGAATAAATCAAATTTATAGTAATATGATTTTTTACTGTTTTTATCTTTGTTTACTGAATGTTTGATGATACCGGTGATGAATACAGTAACTTATGTTGTTCATCCACCTGGACAATTTTATTGTTTTCTTCTGTATGTGTAGATTAATGTATTTCTTCACCAGTAAAGGTTCAAATGTTTAGGGTAAGTGTATTTGATATTTGTGGACATTTATAGCGACTCTCAAGCTTAATTCGAGAAATAATTAAAAGAAATAAATAAAATCCAATAAACATATGCACTATTTTTATAAAGTAAGACATCTAGTGGCTTTGTGTAAGGATTAAAAGTCATCATAAAATCACAAATGTTAATGTATAAATGCTTTATCTGTGCTGGTCATTGTTTTTTTTTGTGTTTATTCACATAATCATATGTCTTCATAATCTTTCATCAACATGATAAACTCCCCCTCCAAAGCAACATCTCTTCTCTGCATTACATATTTTTTGGCCTGATGGCAGGACTATACTGACCAGGGCCGGCCCAGTCTCTGTTGGTGCCCTAGGCAAGGTTTTAGTTTACGCCCCCTATACAAAAATAAATGAATGCAAATATCTGAAAATTGACTTTTTTAAAAGCAAAATTAATTTTTGTCTTTTATTTTCACATAACATGAATTGTGATTAATAGGAATAAATGGGAAGTAAATATATAACAACTATAAATATTAAATGTTATAATAAATGTTTTTAATGACCATGTTTCTTATTGTTCGAAAATAATGCTGAAAATGAAATAAAACAGATCGTCCCTGTTTTCTCTATAATACTGTATTTGAATATTAGAGCTCATAAAACAAATATGTCATTATTATTATTTAGATAAAGGTTAATAAGCAAATGCTGTAGGGACACAAATAATAGTTTATTGTATTGGTTTGGATTTTCTTAAATAAATGGCATGGGCTACTCACAGTGCCAGTAAACACACTTAGCAGTTCATTTAGTTGAAAGCAGTCAAAAACAGCACACAGCGTGGAACTTGAAAGCGATGATGAGTCCAGCATGGTAAGCACACATCAAGGCCACAGACACTAACATGAGTTGAAGGAACATCTTTTGAAGTCGTTGAGTGAAGTTTACCTACAGAGATCACACTAGCTAGTTTCCGTTACATGTGGATAATTAACGTATTAAGATGATTAATTATAATCACGTCATAATGCAAGAAGCTGTTCACATGTCGCTCAGGTCATTTTCCGCCCTTGGTTGCCTATGCCAGCGGTGTCCAACCTTTTTTAAACCATGGACCAGTTTTGTTTTTAAATTATTTACACGGACGTAGAACATAGAAAGTCTCATCATTGCTTAAAAACGCGCCCTCTGTTTAAATTTTAATTGTCACTCTTAAAGGGCCAAGGCATAATAAAAATATTCAGTGACGTAACAGGGAATTTCAGCACATTCTTTCACGGCCTGCTACTGGGTCGCGACCATAGAGTTGTGGACCTCTGGCCTATGCGATCTGCCATTGTCGCCTATGCTTTGTCGGGTAGGCCCTGATACTGACTGTCTAATGGCCAGGCTTTCCACTACTAACAATCCAATCAATTCCCAAAGCATGAAATCATGCCCTGCCCTATATTTTACTCCTTGAAAGAGCTATTACACTCAAACATGCAAATTATCACAAATTATATTAGCATTAAGGGAATAGCTTTGAAATGGCTTAGATCTTATTTATCCGACCGTTTTCAATATTTAGCAATAAACAATGAGATGTCACGCCAATAGCAAGTCCAGTACGGTTTACCACAGGGCTCCGTCTTAGGGCCTATGCTCTTCGCATTATACCTGCTGCCAATAGGAGATATAATAATGCAACAGTTAGCTTTCACACATTATGCTGATGTTAAACAACTTTATATTTCCTCGAAGCCTCATGAAACACAGCAATTCCATCGAATAGTGGAATGCATAGTCGATATAAAAAAGTGGATGAGTAACAATTTCTTATTACTGAACTAAGACAAAACTGAAGTGTTACTTATTGGACCGAAAACCGGCATAGGTAACAAACAAGAATACTGCTTAACTATTGATGGATGTTCCATAAAATCCTCATCTTCAGCAAAGAATCTTGGTGTTTTATTTGATCATTTGAGAACCAGGTCGCCAACACCTGTAAAATTGTGTTTTTCCATCTTAAAAATATATCTAAACTACATCATATGCTGTCACCATCAGATGCAGAGAAGCTAATTCATGCCTTTATGACATCAAGACTAGATTACTGTAATGCACTATTAGGTGGTTGCCCTGCAGGCCTATTACAAAAACTCCAACTGGTCCAAAATGCAGCAGCTCGAGTTCTTTCACGTACAAAAAAGTATGAGCATATTAGCCCGGTTCTGTCAGCATTGCACTGGTTACCTATAAAGCATTGCATTAACTTTAAAATCCTGCTTATTGCCTATAATGCCCTACATCAGGGTGTTACGTAGAAATAAGCGGATGCAAATTGCAAGAAAATAGTCTCTTTATTGAGATGACAGTGACAGTGATGACCTTGATGGGTATCCAGTGAAGAGGTGTCCTGATGGATTGAGGAAGCTCCCGGAGTGAGGCGTGGTAACTGGAAGAAGTTCCCGGAGTGAGGAGTGGTAACTGGTGCGGGATCCAAAAGAGACTGGAACGGGTATAACACGACCCGAAGAACTAGACTTTACACCAGGAGATCAGGAAACAACACGGGATAACTCCAACAACGATCTGACAAACATGAGACGAAAGATAGGGCAATAAATAGGAAAAAGCCCATTCTCTAGCAGCCTCTCAAGCTCTCGCCTGACATGCTGAACGTGTTTCTGGAGAGAAGATGAAAGGATCAATATGTCATCCAGGTAGACATATAAGAACTAATCTACCATATCGCTCAACACGTCATTAACGAGTGCCTGAAAAACCGCCGGGGAGTTGGACAGCCCGAAAGGCATCAACGAAATGACCCCTGGGGGTGTTAAATGTGGTTTTCCATTCATCCCCCTTCCGAATGCGAACCAAATGATAAGCATTACGTAAATCCAATTTTGTGAAAACAGATGCTCCTTGCAACCTCTCGAAAGCTGAAGACATCAACGGTAAAGGATAGGTATTCTATACCATGATGTTGTTCAGTCCTCGATAATAAATACAAGGTCGCAAGGAACCATCCTTCTTCCCCACAAAAAAGAACCACGCCCCCGCTGGAGAAGAGGAAGGTCAGATGAACCCCGAATTTATAGTCTGTCTGATATTTGACCTGTGTTTTTACTTGTGTAACCTTATATGTTTTGCCTACAAAAGTAAATTCCATGGCAACTTCCACTTTAAGTCGACATTTAGAAATATGCATGTTTAAAGCCACAAAATGTTATACTGTATAACCTTTCTATTTTTTAAACTTGGCACAGTGATATGGAACTGTAATGCGATCGCCAGACCTGAAAAACCTTCATAGGTGTACATTTACTGAAAGTTAATGCATACCCATTAAATGTTTGTCAACCAATCAGATTGAGGCATTTAACAGCCCCGCGGTATACGAAATGATAAAAATGAAATACACCTGTGGCGAGCAGGATGGGACGAGAGCTGTGAGTGATAACGAGTGTCGGCTGCCTCGCATCTCTCACGGAGGAGCTCAGGAAGCATAAGAGAGGAGCGACAGGAGTTTATGACGAGAGAGGACCGGGCCCGGACATATGTTAAGTTTGTGTTTATGTTCTTGTGGCCGGCAGTCTACTGTGAGGTGGCTGCCGGCAATTTAAGTTTGTTTGATTGTCTGTTTATTTAATTTAAGTTCCTCCTTTTTTCTCTTTTATGGATCTTTGTAACAACACCATTTGAAGGAAATGATAAATACACCTTTTAAAAGAAATGTTGAAAAATGAATACACATAAAAATTTACGTTTTACACAGACGACGGTTCTGTTTCACAGAGACAGTGGCATTCCTGAGAGAGGCTCTGACAGTTATATTTTAACTTGTTTACTTCCAGCTTAGCGACAGCGTAGGACATTTGAATATGCTATGTGTTGTTTTATGTCCAGCACCGTGACATTGCACGGACTATGACCGGGTCATTTGAAGCGATGCGGGTGCTTTTACACAGGGCCGTGCACAGACATTTTGAGGGGCAGTTGCCTTAACCAAAAAAAGGGGCACTAAGTGGGTACTTATCCAGTTATTAAAAAATATACAATTAAAAAAGAATTCAGCACACGCTCAAATACATTTTAGACTTTATTGTATATGTTTTGATAGAACATCACAATAACACATTGCTGATTAACAAACTATTTTACATTTTGGTTTGGTTTCCTTTTACAGCAAAACCTTTCTATTTGGTACCATTTGCTGAAAGATCTTAATGACCTCATCTTTTATGATTGGGATGTCTTTTTCAATGGCCAGAAGCAGAAGATCAGAGAGTCGTTCTTGTCCACACACATTACGAAGTTTAGTTTTCACCAGCTTCAACTTCGAGAATGAGCGTTCAACAGTGGCTGTTGAGACAGGGTGTTGCAAAGATTTTCAGCATCTTAAAAAGTGTTGGAAACACAACATGAGCATCAAACTCCTTAAATGTTTCCAAAATGGCATGGGCACTTTTTTGTGAGCATGTGAATGAAGAGTGGAGAACTCTAAGCTCAGTTCGTAGCTGTTCCTCCTCCTCTTGAAAGCCGTAAAACTCACATAGAGTATGGGCAGCATTAAGGGCTTCAGCATCTGCAGTGTCTTTCCACTTTGATGGCTCAATCAAACAATGCAGTGACATCACAATTTTGTCAGTGTTCCCCTTTCCTTGAAATCGCCTGTGGAGTTCCTGAATCAGGGAATCCAAAAAAGTGAAGTACATCCTTCCTCTGTAGTACTCCTCTAAAGTTTGTGGCTGGTGGTCCTCTGTTGCTGATGTGGAGCAGTACTTAAACTTTGTTGGTACTTTTCGCCGCCTTGCTTGTCCTGGAATCTCTTCAGGCACATTGATCCCTCTTGTCTCTGCTTGAATGGTAGCATAGTGAAATATTTCTTTGAATTTCTCTTCAGTCCTCAGTGTGTTCATTCTGCTAATGACACCGTTTACAACAGTGTATGCTGCTGCCAAGTCCAAGTCTTGCAGCTGAAGAGCATTTGAAGCAACTGCTGTTTCCATGAATATTGGAGTTGTTATCTCCAAGCAAAGAATAAATTCAAAGTTAATGCTGTGCAACAGCATGTGTGCATCCCCTGCAGCTAGATCAGGTGGCTCAGACTTGGTCAGATCTTCGAGGAATTGCACAACTGCAGGGAGGCATTTTCTGAGAGTCCTGAGTGCTGTTTCCCTGCAGGTCCATCGGGTGTCTGAGAGCTTCTGTAGCTCAAGGGCACGCTGGCCAGGATTCATGGCTTGCTGTGTTTGAACAAAAGCTGCATGTCGTTTTGTGGAGTTGGCAATGAAGGTGTAAAGTTTTTCAACTACTGTAAAAAAACTAACAAAGTGAATGCTTGACTTTGCACTCTCCACTAATACAAGATTCAAACAATGAGCATGGCAATGAACATATAATGCCTTTTCATTTTGCTTTTGAATTCTGGACTGTAGTCCTTTGTAAGGTCCACTCATGTTGGCTGCTCCATCATAACCCTGACCATGGATGTCCTCAACTTTCAGTTGGTTCTCCTTCAGCAAGTTCATTACTAGGTTTTCAAGCTGTTCTCCTGTTGTTGACTGAACATCACAGAGCTGAATGAAGCGCTCCTTTATGGTCATGTCATGTACATAACGCACCACAAAGCACACCTGTTCTATGTGTGATACATCAGTTGTCTCATCAAGTAAAATTGAAAATATTGACGCTTCCCTTACTTCCTTCAGTATTTCCTGTTTTACATAAATAGCTATTGCTCTAATTAGGTCATTTTGTATTCGGTTTGAGAGGAGAGACACCTGAGGTTTTTGACATGATGCTTGTTTTTCTTTGATGTTGTCAAGATGAAGCTTAAGGACACTGTCGTAATGGCTAACCAACTCTACAAGCTCTAAGAAATTTCCTTTGTTTGAACTTGCAAGGCTTTCATTGTCACCTCTGAATGCCATGCCTTGTTTAGCTAAGTACAATATAATATCAATCAGTCGGTAGATAATCTCCCTGTTGTTTTGCCTTTCTCTTTCTTTGGCTGCTTGCATCTCAAAGTCAGCCTTTTCCAATGCTGTATCCAATGCTTTTCTTTTAAAGGCATTCCACCGAATCATGCCTAGCATGTGTGACTCTGTCTTGCTATGCTCCTTTATTTTTCCTTTAGCTTGCTTCCACAGACTTAACCCCACTGACTTCCAACCTGTCCTGCTCTTATACTTTTCATCATTCATGAAAAGCCTGCAGCTGAAACAGTACATTGCATCATTCTCAGGAGAATACTCCAACCAGGGGTGTTCTTCATACCACTGTCCCTGAAAAGAACGTCCTTGTTCATTTTTTGGGAACTGCATAATTGGACGACAGGGTCCTACCGAATTTGAAAATTTTCTGAAGGCCACATTGTACATTATATTGTATTTCTTTACATGCGCAGGATCTGATGGATTTTTTAACTGAAGCAAAAACTCAAAGTCTTCTGGCTTTTTCTCCCTTGTGTACATGGCTGTGGCTGCCTCACTCTCCATTTCTTCCTGTTCTGCGTCTGTCTCTTCCCTCTCTGTCTCATTGCATTGCCTTTCTTTCTCATTCTGAACTTTCTCTGTCTCTGGCTCAGTTCCAAGACCTTCACTTTTACTCTGTTGAGTTGATTCTGAGGCAGTTTCATCTTAATATAGAGAATGAATAACAATCATATTTTAAATACAATTGTTAGGCTTAGTGCTAATTCAATTTATGTTCTTGTAATATAACTACTCTTCCATTCAAATAATTAAATGTCTATCTTTCTTGTTAACAAATTCTAGCATATTCAGAATCCTTTACTGTCAGCCAGTTTAACAACACTTACCTGTAAGTGGCTGATTTGGCTGATGCGCAATGGGCTCTCCCTCACTCTCTGAGCCTACCTCTGCCTCATCTTCAATGGAGTAATAAGTAATAGACATTTAATTTCATATTAGCATAGCATTAATCTATATAGCCTACTTTGCTAATATACAACTCATTTAGAGCCTATGATGTGTTAGTCAGAACTAAGACAAGTGATTACAATGGGTAAACTGACAAACTGTGTCTGCTAACTGTTCTAACTTCTATTTGATTTACCTGCTGGCTTGCTGGAGCTTTGAATCCATGTTTGCAGTGTTGAACTGCCTTTAGCAGCCTCCCTTCGCTCTTTCTCTCTCTGTATCTGTCGTCTTTTTTGTGAAGGCATTGTTGTACATTGTTTTTTTTGGGGGGGGGGTTGTCTACAAAGTGTGCCAACAACAGGACATTTAGTTCTTTAGAACTTTAATTCTAAGAACGTGGATATGTTGTACAAGTTGTTAGCACTAGTACAATACCAAGAGCAAAACATTACCGACATACAAAAAATGTATAATACCTAATGACAAATTTTGCAGATTCAACCACTGTCTCTTGCATAACCGACCTGTTAATGCGCCAGCTTTCGTTAACTGTCGTGTTCACTCTCAGTTTCAAGAGACAGAGAGCGCGCGCCGCAGACACTGTGAGTGATGCTGCGGAGCGAGCGGGAAAACGTGGAGCGGAATAGTGGAATCAGTGGAATACTTTGAGCGGAGCGGTGGGGGATGGGAACGGGCACCTCAGTCGATGAGGGCAGAGGGGCAGTGGCTCTAGCCACCGGGCCACCCCCCTGTGCACGGCCCTGCTTTTACGTCCTGTATGTGACCTGCTATGAGCGGAATGTCTCAACACGTGAAGCATAGCTTACTACAGCTCTCTCTGTCTTGTTTCTCACCTGTCTCTAGTGAAATCTATGGTTAATGACAAACGCTGGACCGTGCCTCTCGTTATATCTTTCACTAAACAGAAAACAACTTATACTACCAAATTCAAGTAACATTGTTAACATCTTTTGAAAGACAAAATTCATAATTTTCTGTTGTGGTTAAAAGTTATCTCATACAATTTTGACATGCGGATGTGCCCCGCACGGAATGTGCGGTTAATTAGAAAGCTATCCCTCCATGAAAATGTCAAGGCCATGTGGCATCTAGATAGGTATGTTTGTATGCGTGCACCTTTGTTGACCAAGGTTATTTCCAGAGTTCAGGTTTCAGAAAAATCACGGCATGTTGGGTGATTCCTTGAAACACATAGAGCAGATTGTGGTTAAACAGTACAAAATGACGCAGCCCGGTCTCGTCAGGCTCACCTCCTTTGTGGACTTCGCCAAGGGGACTCCGATGTCATGGGGTTCGCCAGCAAGTTCCAGGATGCTGCAGAGGAGATGGTCCTGGGGAGTGGAGCTAACGGTCTCACATTTTTCACAGCCAATGTTTTGTTATTGTTTTGTTTTTTCTCCCTTAAAACTTCTGGAATGTGATGGCGAAAGGACTAACGGCAGGAGAACCTCCAGAGAAAACAATCGCAGGTCTCCCGGAATTTGGGACCCAAATGTTAACATGTAACTTATAGCAAAGGGTTTCAGCTGTTTTTACACATACAATGAATTTGCAGTGTAAAGAACATCTGAACACCCCCCTTGCTTCCATCAATTCCCCTCTGCTCCCCATCCCCCCCGTAGTTCTCCGAACGCCCACTGGAGGGCGGTACCGTTGAGAAAGGCCTAAAGCAAGTGTTGATTTTGGACACAGCTTCCTGTGTATTACGTCATTACGTCGGCGACGCGCCTGACGCCATCGCAACTGATACTAATCTTGGACGTGACAGGGAAGTGTTGAGTTTTACTTCAGGCCTTTGGCAAGAAAACAGACGTGAAGATCGACATTTTCACACCGTATGGTAACAGTTTTCTTTATTCCCGTAGAGCTTTACGAAATGACATGTTTAGTAAATAACTGTGATGGGTTAGGCCTAAGCCGACAGAACAGACGAGCACGTAACCCGTAAACAAACACGCAACGAAAACATCATTTTGTAGCCTACAGTTGTCATAGAGTCATACCGTATGCGCTTAACTCATGCGTGTAACGTTAACTTAACAACCGATGTTTTGTCAAACACACACATTACATGTAAACATATTGTGCGTATGTGCGTGTGTGTGGGGGGGGGAGGGGCGTTATAGTTAAACTGCACTGTAGCTCGAGACGGAATAAGTGAAGAAGTTCGTTCTTAACTTCCCTCTTGTAAATAAATACTCCGACATGAGTCCGCTTAGTTATTTCATGCAAAGTTATTCCGATGGTTTTCACTCTCTGTCTCTCTCTCTCTGTCTCTCTCTCTCTGTCTCTCTCTGTCTCTCTCTCT
>NC_136783.1:1361221-1516221 GCF_947034865.1 Barbatula barbatula
CCATGGCACCTCTTCGAACCCGCATTGTTACCTTTACAAAATCTTCCCCCTGGTTCACACCTGGACTCCGTTTATTGAAACAAGAATGCCGTCGTTTGGAACGTCTCTCTAATAAAACTGGACTTATTATCCATCAACAAATGTACTCTGACCATGTTTCCAACTATAAAGACGCCTTGAACTCTGCAAAATAAGAATTTTATACACATGTTATTAATAATCATGATCATCTTCAACATAACAATCTGTTTGAGCCATTTCAATCCGGGTTTCGTTCCAAACATAGCACTGAAACAGCCCTAGTTAAAATCACCAATGATCTCCTCTGTGCAGCTGATTCTGGCCTTCTCTCTATCCTTATCCTCCTTGACCTTAGTGCCGCCTTTGATACAATCTCCCATCCAATTTTACTTGAGCGTTTGGCTGGCACTGGGGTCACTGGTACTGCTTTAAAATGGTTCAACTCATATCTCACCGACAGGAAACAATTTGTACAAATGAAAAACATAAAGTCATCTTCAGCCCCATTACACCATGGAGTTCCCCAAGGCTCAGTGTTAAGTCCCCTATTATTTATCATTTACATCCTCCCCCTTGGTAATATTTTTTGGCACTTTGGTATTTACTTTCACTGCTATGCTGACGACACTCAACTGTACATTTCCACAAAACCCAATATTGCATCATGCCCCACTGCACTTGCTAACTGTCTACAGGCCATTTTACATCCTGGATGACAAATAACAAACTTAAGCTTAACGGTAATAAAAGTGAAGTTCTTCTCATTGGTTCCAAATCTACACTCTCCAAATCCCCATCGATCAATATAAGCATTGAAGGCTGTCTGGTCCCCATTTCCTCTCAGGTCAAAAGTTTAGGTGTAATTCTGGACTCTACTCTTTCTTTTACTTCACATATTAACAATATTGTCCGCATAGCTTTTTTCCACTTACGTAACATTTCTAGACTTCGCCCATCACTCACACAGCACTCAATCGAAGTACTTGTTCATGCCCTTGTCACCTCACGCCTCGACTACTGTAATGCCCTTCTTTACGGTTTGCCCAAAAGTTCTCCAACGACTTCAAAATGTTCATAACTCTGCTGCAAGAATTATTACCCGTACAAAATCAATTGAACACATTACACTGATCCTCATCCAACTTCACTGGCTCCCAATACCCCAAAGAATTCAATATAAACTCTTTCTCCTAACCTTTAAGGCCCTTCGAAACATTGCTCCCACATATCTGTCTGATCTACTACAGCCTTACACTCCCTCTCGTGTCTTCCTTTCCTCCTCTTCTGGTCTTCTGTTCGTTCCTTCGGTTAAAATGGCCACTATGGGGGCCAGGGCCTTTAGTTACGCTGCCCCCAAACTTTGGAACTCATTACCCTTGCATATCCGTCAACAGGACTCTATCAACATCTTTAAATCACAACTCAAAACCTACCTCTTTAAATCATCTTATTCATTATAATCCTCTGTGCTTTTATTTAATTGTATGTATTGGTGTTTTTTGATTGTGTTTCTGTTGTAAGGTGTCCTTGAGTGTCCTGAAAGGCGCCATTAAATAAAATGTATTATTATTATTATTATTATAGAAGCAGTCTAGTGCTAGACGTGTGCTCATGTATGTCAGTGTCCTAATGGACGCCATTGAACAACGCCAGCCGGCTTGTGCCAGGTTCACTGCAGGATTGGCAAAAATCATTGAAAAGACATCACACATTGTGATGGGTCATCAGTTAATGGTCCTGACCACGCACTTTGTGATGTCGTTTGTCAACTCTGAGTCATTTACATTTTCACCATTGAGGCAGAGAAAACTGTCCAAATGTCTAACGGCACCAAACATAACATACAAACACGACGGCATTAACATGGCAGATTTGTTCACCAAAGGGGAACCACATGACTGTGCACCAATCACTGACCTGGCATCTCGTGTTCCCCAGGACTTAACTGCAACCCCTATCCCTGAAGCCTCGGACGTGATTACACTTTTCACGGACGGGTGCTGTTTCAGAGCTCATGACGGCTCTTTGGTCTCGGCTTACTCTGTTGTGCAGCAAACAGACTTAGGTTACACCACTAGGGAAGCACAAACAATAGAAGGCAAACAGTCAGCACAGAGAGCAGAACTAATTGCGGTCACACAAGCACTAAAACTTGCAGGCTCTGGTAAAGTCAACATTTACAGTGACTCAGCTTATGTCGTGGGTGCTGTCCATGTCAAACACGCAGTTTGGCAAAGGAGTGGGTTCGTCACTACGTCTGGTAGGCCCATAGCACATGACGCAGAAGCATGTGCACTGTTGGACCTATTGAAAATCGCACCAGCTGTTGCTGTCATAAAATGTCAGGGCCACTGTAACAGACAGTGCGGTAGCACAGGGAAATGAGGCTGCTGACTTGACTGCCAAAACAGCTGCAGGCTATCAGGTGACCATGATTGTACAGACTGACTGTTCATATGTGAAATTGTTACCATCTTTCAGCAGGGAAACACTTGTGGCCGAACATGGCAAATGCACACCAGAAGAACTGTCAACGTGGACAGAGTATGGGGCCCTGTGTGCACCAGATGGTCTGTGGCAGGCCCCAGATGGCAGACCGGCATTGCCCATGAGCCTGTCACGCTCTATCATGATCCAAGCACACACTATGTCGCACGTGAGTTCAAAACAGATGATGAAAACATTGCAATATTGGTGGCATCCTTTTTTGACGGCTATGGTGTCTAACTTTGTACTTTCATGCGACATTTGTCAAAAACATAACATAAAACCAACCTTAAAACAGTTAAAGGGCACATTTTTGCCATTGCGAGGCCCAGGAGAGGAAATCGTGATTGACTTCACAGACATGGTAGAGAGGGTGCAAGGGAAACGGTATTTGTTGGTGACAGTTGACCAATTCACAGGTTGGCCTGAGGCTTTTCCTTGTGGGAAAGAAGACAGCACTGCAGTCATTAAGTGTCTCATAAATCATTACATCCCACATTACGGTTTTCCCAGGCATATCCGTTCGGATAACGGATCGCATTTCAAAAATGAGCATTTAAAGATCGTAGAGAAATCGCTGGGCATGCGTTTGGGGCTGTCTACCATCCTGTATCGCAAGGTAAGGTCGAACGGATGAACCTAACGCTGAAACTTAAATTGGCTAAAATCTGTGCACAGACCAAATTATCATGGCTATCAGCTCTTCCGTTGGCTCTAATGTCTGTACGTTCCTTTGTTAACAGAATCACTGGCTTTACACCTATTGCATTGCTTACAGGTAGATCTTTTCCAGGACCGTCGACGCCGCTGCAGCCGGACACCTGTGTACCACTGTCACATTGTGTATATTTTGACTGCTATGATTCAACTTTTCTCTCAGCAGACTCCCTCTGACATTGAAGAACCTGTCGAGCCCCGTTCACAGTGGGTTCGCCTGAAGAATTTTCGAAGGAAGTGGAATGAGCCACGCTGGACCGAGCCTCTGAAAGTGACGGCAAGGACGTCACATTGTGTCCGCCTATCTGGCAAGGGCGACACCTGGTATCACTTGTCTTCTTGTGTTTACTGTGATCCACCAAACAGGTCACTGTCAGAGACTGCTGTGGACCTGAGGGCTCAGGTCCAAGAGAGGGAGGGTATCCCTGGAGCAAAAAGTGAGACACAAGCATCAACAACAGTGGCATTAGAAAGCATCAACAACAGTGGCATTGAAAATCCAGTGCAAAAAGTGACATTTTTAAAACAGGTACGGAGTGGAGAAAGTGAGACGACAAAATAAAAGAACAGGTGATTGTGCAGTAACTAACGAGGAAGACGCTAGAAATATCTTCCATTTAGTCACAAAAGCAAGGTGCACGGACCATCCAACTTATGAAGATTTCACCAAGAGCTTAAAACAAATGAGAAACTGGCGTGTAGACAATAAGGTCAAGAGTGTTTCAGTACCCCGGTTGGGGTGTGGTTTGGACAATTTAGATTTTCAAAAAGTCAAGAGTATATTGAGACCGGTGTTCACAGGAGTACAGATAGTGATAACTATATACTCATTATAATCAAGGGTTATCAACATTTTCATATTAATTTTTATCGTAATCTCTATATCTCCGGGGTCTCAGGATAACGTGAGATTGACCAGGCCCGAACTCTAGGCAATCCGTGGCCACGGAAAATGCTTGTAGGTCCCCTACCCTCTTGATGGAAGTGAGCGCCACTAGGAGAGCCGTCTTCATCGAGAGATGAGAAAGAGCGGCATCTCCGAGGGGCTCGAAGGACCACATTGAGGTCCAAAGAGGGAACGGAGCGCGGACGGGCCGGATTCATCCTTCTCGCGCCCCTCAGGAACCTAATGACCAGGTCGTGCTGTCCCAGAGACTTCCCACTAACTGGTTCGTGATGAGCGGCAATTGCGGCTACATACACTTTCAGCGTGGAAGGGGAGAGATTGTTCTCGAGTCTCGACTGCAGGAAGGACAGCACGCTCCCGATCGAGCATATCCGTGGGTCTTCTCCACGAGAAGAACACCAGGACGAGAAGAGGCGCCACTTAAATGCGTATAACCGCCTAGTGGCCGGGGCCCTAGTCTGAAAAATGGTTTCCACCACCGCTGGGGGTAGACCACTCAGGATCTCCTCGTCCCGTCCAGGAGCCAGACATGAAGGTTCCAGAGGTCTGGTCTCGGATGCCACAACGCGCCCTTCCCCTGAGAAAGAAGGTCCTTCGTCAGGGGAATCGGCCAGGGGGGAGTTGTCGTCAGGAGCATTAGCTCCGAGAACCAAGTCCGGTTGGGCCAGTAAGGCGCAACTAGTAGCACTTGATGCTCCTCTTCCCTGACCTTGCACAAGACGTGTGCAATGAGGCTCACTGGGGGGAAGGCGTACTTCCGCTTGTCCCGCGGCCAGCTGTGCGCCAAGGCATCCGTGCCGAGGGGGGCCTCGGTCAGGGAGTACCAAAGCGGGCAATGGGTGGTGTCCAGAGAGGCGAACAGGTCCACCTGTGCCTGCCCGAACTGCACCCAAATGAGCTGGACTGCGCGGGGGTGGAGCCGCCACTCTCCGCGGGGCGTCGACTGACGAGAGAGCACATCGGCTGTCTGGTTCAGGTCGCCCGGGATGTGAGTGGCTAACAGAGACTTCGTCACCTGCTGGCTCCACAGGAGGAGGCGTCGGGCGAGTTGCGATAGCTGCCGTGAACGAATACCACCCTGTCGGTTGATATATGCCACGGCAGTCGTGCTGTCCGACCGGACCAGCATGTGCTTGTCCTGCACGAGGGGAAGGAACCTCCTCAGTGCAAGCAGCACCGCCAACAACTCTAGGCGATTGATATGCCAGCGCAGGCGGGGGCCCGTCCAGAGACCTGACACTGCGTGCCGCTGCACACAGCACCCCAACCCTGCAGGGAGGCGTCTGTCGTCACCACGACGCGCCTCGAAACCTGCCCAAAAGGGACCCCTGTCCGCAGAAAGGTCATTGAAGACCATGGGGTTAGGTTGCGCCGGCAGAAGGGCGTGATCGCGACGCGCCTGTTGCCGGTGTGCCACGCACTCCAAGGAACTCTGCTCTGTAGCCAGTGCTGTAGTGGTCTCATGTGCATCAACCCGAGGGGGGCCACCCCCGTCGAGGACGCCATGTGTCCCAGGAGCCTCTGAAAAAGTTTCAGCGGGACCGCTGGCTGCTGCCTGAAGCTCCTCAGGCAGGTCAGCACCGACTGGGCACGCTCGGAAGAAAGACGTGCAGTCATGGAGACAGAGTCGAGTTCCATACCGAGGAAGAGGATGCTCTGCACAGGGGAGAGCTTGCTCTTCTCTCTGTTGACCTGCAACCCCAAATGGTCTAGGTGCCGGAGCACCAGGTCCCTGTGTGTACACAACAGATCTCGCGAGTGCGCCAAGATGAGCCAGTCGTCGAGATAGTTGAGTATGCGCACTCCCTGAGGGGAGTGAGGGCGGCCTCCACGACCTTCGTAAAGACTCGAGGAGACAGGGATAGACAAAATGGGAGGACGCGATACTGATATGCCTGTCCCTCGAAAGCGAACCGTAGGAACGGCCGGTGACGAGGCAGGATGGACACATGGAAGTACGCGTTCTTCAGGTCGATCGCCATGAACCAATCCTGACGTCTGACGGACGTCAGAATGCGCTGCTGCGTTAGCATCCTGAACGGCAGCTTGTGTAGGTGCTTGTTCAGGGTACGCAGGTCCAAGATCCACTTTCCCTCGTGCAACTCTTTCAACGCCTTGGCCTGATGGACCTGCAGGATGGCCAAGGCGTGAAGAGCCGAGGCAGCTTGACCCGCAGCGTTGTAAGCCTTCGACACCAGCGATGCCGAAAACTTACAAGCCTTGGAAGGGAGCCTTGGTCGATCTCTCCAGGTGGCAGCTGTCTGCGGGCACAGGTGCACCGCGACTGCACGTTCCACCTGAGGGATGTCGACATAGCCCTTAGCTGCCCCGTCATCAAGGCAGTGCGGGCAAGATGTATCCACAAATGCTGCCTCAGCGTGCTGGAGTCCCAGACACTTGAGGCAGACATCGTGTCCGTCCCCTTCCTCGATGAGTGCGCCGCACCCACGAGCACAGCGGGACATGCCGTGCTGAAGAAATTACACCAGGCCCTGAAAAGGGCCCGCTGCTCTTTTAGAGAGAGGCTTTGGAAGTTGCCGAGACGCCCAGGGGAAGTCACAGGAGAAGGGACAGTCCACTGCACCACGTCGTAAGACCAGCAACACGTAGAGAGTATCTGTTAAGTCGTCAGCATCAGGATGCTCAGGCTCCGAAAGAACAAAAGGTGAATGAATGCGGCACGCCGGCTCCCTTTTATACCCGGATATCCGGGGGCGGAGTCCAGCATGCAAATTTCATTCGCCAATTTTCTTTGGCCTGTTCAAGTCAGTCAGAGATGATAGGTTTTCAAGTCAAACCCCATTCTGTCGACACAACGTCGAGAGACCGACAGAAAGGAAACTGTAAGCTTCTGGAGCGCCTGCAAGTTCACCACCTAGTTCCCAAAGGGGGGCGTGGAACTTTGGGCACGTAAGTCGGCCGGGGTCTCAGGATCACGTGAGAGTCACCGGGCCTGAATTTTGGCAATCGGTGGACACGGAATGCTTGCAGGTGCCTCACCCTCTGGATGGACTCGAGCCCCAGCAGGAGAGCCAACCCCCCTCGCAGAACGAGGAAGGGGGCTCTCCGCAGGGCCCGAAAAAACCTTAAGGTCCCATGAGGGTACGGGGCGTGGACGAGGCCTTAGCCCCTACCGCCCTAGAGGAACCTAATAATCAGGTCATGCCGCCCCAGAGGCTCACCAGCAACTGGTACGTGATAACCGCTCCAATACCCACGCTCCAATGTGGAAGGGGAGATTACTCCCCAGCCTCTCCTGCAATAGGACAGCACGTTCCTGAGCGAGCAATTCCGCGGGTCTTCTCCTCGAGAAGAGCACCAGGACGAGAAGGGGCGCCACTGAAAGGCATCCAGCCTTGTGGGCATGGCCCTTGCCTGAGTGATAGTCTCCACCACTGTGGGGGGTAGATCATCCAGGAACTCCTCGTCCCATCCAGGAGCCAGACCCAAAGATCCGGCTCGAATGCCACAACGTGCCCATCCCCTGCGAGTAGGCCCTTCGCCAGGGGATTTGGCCAGGGGGAGTTGTCGTCAGGAGTATTAGCTCCGAGGACCAAGTGTAGTTGGGCCCGTAGGCGCAACTAGCAGCACTTGATACTCCCTTCCCAGACCTTGCACAGGAACTGCGCAATGAAGCTCACTGGGGGGAAGCGTACTTCCGCTTGTCCCGCGGCCAGCTGCGCGCTAGGGCCTCGGTGTCAAGGGGGGGGCCTCGTCCAGGGAGTGCCCAACGGTACTGGGTGGTGTTCAGGGAGGCAAAAGGTCCACCTGTGCCCGCCCAAACCACACCCAAGCCGGCCCGCAGGGGTGGAGTCGTCACTTCCCACGAGGTGTCAACTGACGAGAGAGCGCTTGGCTGTCTGGTTCAGGACACCCGGTGGGCATGTGACATGCAGGGGCTTTGCCACCTGCTGTCTTCACGGGAGGAGGCGTTTGGGCGAGTTGCGATGACTGCAGCGAGCGAATGCCACCCTGAGGTTTAGTACGCTACGCCGGTCGTGCTGTCCGGGCCAGTATGCTGGCTCTGCACGAGAGGCCGGAGCCTCATCAGTGCAAGCAGGACAGCTAGCAACTTGAGGGCAGTGATATGCCAACGCAGGCGGGGGCCCGTCCAGCGACCCGACACTGCGCGCCCGTTGCACACCGCACCCGCACCCCGTAGGGAGGCGTCTGTCGCTACCACGACCGGCCTCAAGACCTGCCCGGGGTTAGGATGCGACGGCAGCAGGCGTAATGACGATACGCCTACTGCCAGTGCGCCACGCTCTCCAGGGAACTCATCTCTGTAGTCAGTGCTGTCGCGGTCCCATGTGCGTCAACCCGAGGGGGACAGGCCACCCCCGAGGACACCATGCCCAGGAGCCTCTGAAACTGATTTCAGGGGACCGCTGGCTTCTGCCTGAAAGTTCAAGCAGCTCAGCACTGACTGTGCGTGCTCGAGAGCGAGCACGCCGTCATGGAGACAGTGTTGAGTTCTCTACCAGGAAAAGGGGGAGCTCTGCGCCAGGGAGAGCTGCTCTTTTTCCCGGCTGACCCGTTACTGACATGCCAGCCCCTCGACAGTGCCGAGGGGACTGGACATGAGAGAATGCAGTCAGTTGTCATGAACCACTCCTGGCGTCTGACAGACACCAGGACGCGCTTCTGCGCCTCCTGAACGGCATCCTTGCAAGGTGCTGCACAAGGTATGCAGCGACCCCTGGTTTTGGGGATGATGAAGTGCGGCTCTAGAAGCCACTGGACATCTCGGCCGAGGGGACGGTTTGATCGCCTTCGCCAGAGGGGTGGCAGCCCCGGCCTGGAGCACTGCCTCTGCTGAGGTAAGAGGATGCCCGAAGTCCGGCGGAGGTCTGGTGAACTGGATCGAATGCCCAGACGGACCACACTCCCAGCCACCGTAATGGTTTGAAATGCTAACCAAGCACCCAGGGACCTCACAGGGGGGGCTACGATCTGCTTCATCAACCCGCGGGGGTTGGTTCAATGACTAGCAGTGCTGGTCCCACCTGGGGGGAACAGCTCCGCTAAATCACCTGCCAGGCAATGGCGCAGCTCGACGCACCGTCGAAGCGAGAGTGCTGAGGGCTGCTTTATACTCGCCATTGCGTGCCGCCACGACGCAACGTCGAGTTGCCGAACACCATCTTTCAGAGAGTGAGAGCGGCTGCAAGTGGGACCCAGAGAGAGACCTCTCCTTGTGAGAAGGCGGGCACTAGGCCCCCGAAGGGGCCCAGAAGATGTTGGGACGCGGCAGGGACCGCCCCAGTCCGACCATCCAGCTACCAATGCTGGGTCGGGCCTGATGGTTCAATCTCTCTAGGTGGTCCTTCTCTCGACGTCTTCCTCCGGGGGGCCACCTGCTGGGGCACCAGAACCGGAGTCGACACTGGAGAAGGCCGGGGCTGCTGGGGGCAGACCACGTGCGAGACCTCGACGGCCGAAAGGCGGCCGGGTCACAGCAGGCCGGTCTGTTTCTACACTGTCAAAAGGCTGCTGGAGCAGTCCTTGACAGCGCCACCAATCAGCCGACCTTGCGAGAGGGGAGTCGGGAAAGTGGCCTTTCTCGACATCGCCCACCTGCGCAAGATTGAGTCAGAGGCGTCTTTCCGAGCCACTGATGTGGACATCGTCCCCGGAGGGCCAGTGGGCGGCGGTACTACTCGGGTCGGTCTTACCCCGTGGGGCTCTCTTTAGCGCCCTGGCCTGCAGGATGGCCATGGCGTAAGAGTGGTGGCAGCTTGGCCCACGGCACTGCCAGCCTCAACACCAGAGATGTCGAGACCTTACATGCCCTGGACGGTGAGTCTAGGTCAAGCTCCCCAGGTGGCCGCCGTCTGCGGATACCCGCGACTGCATGCTCCACCCAGGGTGCATTGACATAGTCCCTAGCTGCCTCCCCGCCCCGAGGGAAGAGAGGGCGATAGAGTCAGCTAGACGGAAGCGCGCCGAAGGGGGCGCTCCAGGTCTTACTGAACTCCTTATGCAGCTCGGTAAAACTTGGCACTTGAGCCGGGCACGGCTTGGAGTCGCGCCCTTGCCCAATGTGCGAAGTACCCAGCCGTGAGCGCCAGGGCTGCGGCGCACCGCAATCCGACACTCACGGCGGTCCGAGCGAGCATGGCTGACATCTTGACGTCTGCTCTCACCTGTGCTCAACCTCCCGAGGGAGGGAGCTTCAGGGAATCGCCAGAGTCTGATGTCAGCAGGTCGCGCTCCGATGTTGCAAGAGACACCTCATCTCCACGGCTAATGTCCGAGCGCGTGGCTGAGGAATAAGATGGCTTAGGACCATCCTTGGGGAACTGCTAAACAAGCGAGACGGGGCGCGAGCGGTCCGCGAGCCGACCGGCTGACGGATTAACGCTCACGATAATCCCCACATCACCCTCGCTGCTCGCCGCCGCTGACGGCAGGGCCGTAGCCGCTGCGGTCACAGAACGGGAAGCAAACGAGGTGTTGGCTGGATCTTACAGAACACAGCCACCATGACGCAACGTCTGAATAGCCATCCGCCCGCAGTGACGCAACGTCTGAATAGCCATCCGCGCGCAGTGCGGGCAGGACGAATCCACGAGGCTGCCACAGTGGTCCGACCCCCGAACACCTGCGGCAACCACCGTGTCCGTCCCCGTCCTCGATGAGTGTACTGCACCCAAGAGATCAGCGGGCAATGCCATGCTGAGGAAATTGCTCTTTTAGAAAAATACCTCTGGAACTGCCAGGACGCCCTGGGGAATCTCCGCTGCACCGCGTTGTAGAAATCGGCAATTCGAAGAATGTCATCAGATGCGAAGGCTCCGAAGAACAAAAGGTGAATGAATGAGCACGCCGGCTCCCCTTTTATACCCGGATATCCGGGGGCGGAGCCCGGCATGCAAATTTCATTCGCCAATTTCATTGGCCTTTTCAAAATAGTCAGAAGATGATAGGTTCTCAGGGGCGAACCCCATCTGTCGGTTCAACACAACGTCGAGAGACCGACAGAAAGGGAACTAAAATAATTATGTATTAGTGTTATGATCTGAGTGAGCTGAAACTATATTTAATCAAAGATGGTTGATTTAATACTATAATTTGATCATGTATTTACACTTATTAAGCATTATGTTTTAAGAACACAGCTAAGTAAACTCCAGCAATGTCTGTAAGATCCAAGCTTGAAACTTGACCAATGCATACATCTATTGGTGGAATGACAATACAAAAGAAGGTAACAGGAACAGATCTGATTGGTTTAAGAGAGACCCCCTTGTAATGGAAATTTTCTAATCTCGCTTCTTGATGTGTCTGTCTATATGTTTATGAAGTGTTTATCTATGTTTTCTATAAAATGTTATCATGTTTTTCTCAATACGCCTCATACCGCTCTGCCTTTGCCCTCGAGCAGGGGCCAAGATGTTCTGTTTGGAATAACGAGCATCACTTCTCGTAAACCAGCTCGGGATTCTTGCTGGGGGCAAAGGGAGGGGATGTCACGTTTTAATCATATATATACTCTGTGTGCAGGAGGAAAGAGCGCTTTTTCTCTGCACCATCTCATTGCTTATGATGCAGATTAAACGACAATAAAATACTTTGTAAAGTACTTCCTTTTTTCTCTGTGTATTGCATTTGTCAAAGTTGACTCAACCTAGATGAAGGAATGTGAAAATTCCACAACAATTTGGCGAAGATGATGGGATCACAAGGATGACGGAGAACGGACTAGAGTTGACTGATCATCCTGGACATAGCAAATCCAGCTCTAACCCCATACAGGGACGAAAGAACTCTACGACCGACTCCATGATGACGTGATCCCAAAAGAACTCGGTGAGTCAAATATATATTTTAAAGAGTCTGAAAAGAGAAGTGACTACTCAAAATCGAGAAAGATTTTAAAAAGTCTGAAAAGAGAAGTGACTACTCAAAATCGAGAAAGATTTTAAAGAGTCTGAAAATAGAAGTGACTACTCAAAATCGAGAAAGATTTTAAAAAGTCTGAAAAAAGAAGTGACTTCTCAAAATAGAGATAGATTTTAAAGAGTCTGAAAAGAGAAGTGACTACTCAAAATCAAGATAGATTTTAAAGAGTCTGAAAGAAAGGAGAAGTGACTACTCAGAAATTATACATGCAGAGAAATTAGGAAAAATTGGGGAACAGGAAGGTTACAAGGTGTACCCTAATTAAAAGAAAAAGCAAACTTTCCAGAAAATGGTACATTTAGTACCACAAAATTAGTGATGATAAGAGAACACAGAAGACATTTAAAATGTCTAAAAAAGAAAGAGAAAAATATGATGAAGCATGTAAATGTTTAGAGTTATGGGAGAGGGAAGCAAATAGACGTGACTATGTTTTTAAAGAAAAGGCATTGGAAGAACTGCCACCACCGAAAACTCCATTGTACCCTGTTTTGCCTGAATATAATGATTTAACCCCTCTGTCTCCTTTACCCCATCTATGACTTGTTACAATCACTAACCGGAGGATGATTGTGTCCCTCCTCACCGACGTCTGAACCCGATCCCAGACCCGATCGAGGCAGCTCCAGTGCCCCCACCAGTGTCTCCACCAGCACCAGTGCCACACATGCCACAGCCTGTGGTGCGTCCAAAGCAAGAAAGAGCACATCCAGCACCGACGAACAAACAACTTTTGACATTTTGCAAAGAATTCTTATCCTCAACGAAAGAATTAGAGAGACTGTTGAAAGTCAAACTGAAACCATCTGACCTAAGAAAGCTACAGGGTAAATGGCCTGTGGAGGATTATAGAAGGGAATATGTCAACTGGTTGCATGCAGGCAATGCTGAGTACAGTAGGATTCTGGAAGAATTCTTAGAAGGGCTAAAAACTAAGTTTACCAAATCTCTGAACCTGGATAAGATCGCCGCTTGTGTGCAAAAAACGGATGAAAGAGTGGAGGATTTCTTGGCCAGAGTGGAGGAGGTATTTGAAGAACATTCTGGACTTCAACCGGATGCAGAGGGACCAGACATTGGTCCGTTCGAAGGACATCTCAGGTCCGCCTTTCTGCAAAACCTCAGAGGAGAGCTGGGACGAGAAGTGGAAAAATCATGCATCGAGCCAGATCGCGCGAGAATTAATGAGATCGTTCATCATGCTGTACATGCCGAAAGACAAACAGACAAGAAAGAGCTTCATAAGAAACACACACAAGATAAAGAACTCCACATGGCTCTAATGAATATTGGAGGAGAGCATGGCGGAAGAGGAAACTGGAGAAGAGGAGGTCAATGGCATGGATGTGGAAGAGGGAGAGGAGGTTTTAAACCCTCTAGTAATTATGATCCAGAGAAGTGTTTCAAATGTGGGAACACGGGGCACTGGCGCAGTGACTGTCCTGAGCCTCTGAGACCACTGAGGTCTAAAGAAAAGGGAGATTGAAGTGAGGAGGTGAGGAGGTGAGGCATCATTCCGAGGGTGGTGAGTATGATTTCCCCTAGCATATGCAATGAAGAAATGCTTTTCCTACTGTATGCAATGAAGATCTGCTTAGCTCACATTCCATGATGAATGAAACCGCTTTCTGAACTTTGCTAAAATGCACAATGCTTGTGTGCAACAAACTGCATGAATTTTTGACAGATTCAGGGGCAACAAATAGCCTACTGTGATTCACAAGAAGTGTTTAAATTTGCCAGAGTCTAAACTAGCTGTGTTCCCTTTCTGTCGGTCTCTCGACGTTGTGTCGAAGCCGACAGATGGGGTTCGCCCTTGAGAACCAATCGTCTCTGACTATTTTGAAAAGGCCAATGAAATTGGCGAATGAAATTTGCATGCCGGGCTCCGCCCCCGGATATCCGGGTATAAAAGGGGAGCCGGCGTGCTCATTCATTCACCTTTTGTTCTTCGGAGCCTTCGCATCTGATGACATTCTTCGAATTGCCGATTTCTACGACGCGGTGCAGCGGAGATTCCCCTGGGCGTCCTGGCAGTTCCTGAGGTATTTTTCTAAAAGAGCAATTTCCTCAGCGTGGCATTGCCCGCTGATCTCTTGGGTGCAGTACACTCATCGAGGACGGGGACGGACACGGTGGTTGCCGCAAGTGTTCGGGGGTCCGATCACTGTGGCAGCCTCGTGGATTCGTCCTGCCCGCACGGCGCGCGGATGGCTATTCAGACGTTGCGTCACTGCGCGCGGATGGCTAGTCAGACGTTGCGTCACTGCGGGCGGACGGCTATTCAGACGTTGCGTCACGTTGGCTACGTTCTGTCAAGAGCAAGCCACCACCTCGTTTGCTTCCCGTTCTGTGACCGCAGCGGCTACGGCCCTGCCGTCAGCGGCGGCGAGCAGCGAGGGTGATGTGGGGATTATCGTGAGCGTTAATCCGTCAGCCGGTCGGCTCGCGGACCGCTCGCGCCCCGTCTCGCTTGTTTAGCAGGTCCCCAAGGATGGTCCTAAGCCATCTTATTCCTCAGCCACGCGCTCGGACACGAGCCGTGGAGATGAGGTGTCTCTTGCAACATCGGAGCGCGACCTGCTGGCATCAGACTCTGGCGATTCCCTGAAGCTCCCTCCCTCGGGAGGTCGAGCACAGGTGAGAGCAGACGTCAAGATGTCAGCCATGCTCGCTCGGACCGCCGTGAGCGTCGGGTTGCGGTGCAGCCCTGGTGCTCGCGGCTGGGTACTCGCACATTGGGCCCGGCTCAAGTGCCAAGTTTTACCGAGCTGCATAAGGAGTTCAGTAAGACCTGGAGCGTCCCTTTCGGCGCGCTTCCGTCTAGCTGACTCTATCGCCCTCTCTTCCCTCGGGGCGGGGAGGCAGCTAGGGACTATGTCAATGCACCCTGGGTGGAGCATGCAGTCGCGGGTATCCGCAGACGGCGGCCACCTGGGGGGCTTGACCTAGACTCACCGTCCAGGGCATGTAGGTCTCAACATCTCTGGTGTTGAGGCTGGCAGTGCCGTGGACCAAGCTGCCTCCACTCTTACGCATGGCCTTCCTGCAGGCCAGGGCGCTAAAGAGAGCCCCACGGGGTAAGACCGACCCAAGTAGTGCCGCCGCCGACTGGCCCTCCGGGGACCGCGGTGGCAGCGCAGGCTGGGTCGGACGATGTCCACATCAGTGGCCCGGAAAGATGCCTCGGACCCAATCTTGCGCAGGGGGGCGATGTCGAGAAAGGCCACTTTCCCGACTCCCCTCTCGCAAGGTCGGCTGATTGGTGGCGCTGTCAAGGACTGCTCCAGCAGCCTTTTGACAGTGTAGAAACAGACCGGCCTGCTGTGACCCGGCCGCCTTTCGGCCGTCGAGGTCTCGCACGTGGTCTGCCCCCAGCAGCCCTGGCCTTCTCCAGCGTCGACTCCGGTTCTGGTGCCCCCGCAGGTGGCCCCCCGGAGGAGGACGTCAAGAGAAGGACCACCTAGAGAGATTGAACCATCGGGCCCGACCCAGCCTGGGTTGCTGGATGGTCGGACTGGGGCGGTCCCTGCCGCGTCCCAAACACCTTCTGGGCCCCTTCGGGGGCCTAGTGCCCGCCTTCTCACAAGGAGAGGTCTCTCTCTGGGTCCCACTTGCAGCCGCTCTCACCCTCTGAAAGATGGTGTTCGGCAACTCGACGTTGCGTCGTGGCGGCACGCAATGACGAGTATAAAGCAGCCCTCAGCACTCTCGCTTCGACGGTGCGTCGAGCTGCGCCATCGCCTGGCAGGTGATTTAGCGGAGCCGTTCCCCCCGGGGAGAACAGCACTGCTAGTCATTGAACCAACCCCCGCGGGTTGATGAAGTAGATCGCAGCCCCCCCTGTGAGGTCTCTGGGTGCTTGGTTAGCATTTCAAACCATCACGGTGGCTGGGAGTGTGGTCCGTCTCGGCATTCGATCCAGCTCGCCAGACCTCCGCCGGACTTCAGGCATCCTCTTACCTCAGCAGAGGCAGGGATGTTCCTGTGCTCCAGGCCGGGGCTGCCACCCCTCTGGCGAAGGCGATCGAACCGTCCCCTCGGCCGAGATGTCCAGTGGCTTCGACAGCCGCACTTCATCATCCCCAAAACCAGGGGTCGCTGCGTACCTTGAGCAGCACCTTGCAAGGGTGCCGTTCGGGAGGCGCAGAAGCGCGTCCTGGTGTCTGTCAGACGCCAGGAGTGGTTCATGACAACTGACCGCATACTCTCATGTACAGTTCCCTCGGCACTGTCGAGGGGCTGGCATGTCAGTAAACGGGTCAGCCGGGAAAAAGAGAGCAGCTCTCCCTGGCGCGGAGCTCCCCCTTTTCCTGGTAGAGAACTCAACACTGTCTCCATGACGGCGTGCTCGCTCACGAGCACGCACAGTCAGTGCTGAGCTGCTTGAACTTTCAGGCAGCAGCCAGCGGTCCCCTGAAATCAGTTTCAGAGGCTCCTGGGCATGGTGTCCTCGGGGGTGGCCTGTCCCCCTCGGGTTGACGCACATGGGACCGCGACAGCACTGACTACAGAGATGAGTTCCCTGGAGAGCGTGGCGCACCGGCAGTAGGCGTATCGTCATTACACCTGCTGCCGTCGCATCCTAACCCCGAGCAGGTCTTGAGGCCGGTCGTGGAACGACAGACGCCTCCCTACGGGGTGCGGGTGCGGTGTGCAATGGGCGCGCAGTGTCGGGTCGCTGGACGGGCCCCCGCCTGCGTTGGCAGATCACTGCCTTCAAGTTGCTAGCTGTCCTGCTTGCACTGATGAGGCTCCGGCCTCTCGTGCAGAGCCAGCATACTGGCCCGGACAGCACGACCGGCGTAGCGTACTAAACCTCAGGGTGGCACTCGCTCGCTGCAGTCATCGCAACTCGCCCAAAACGCCTCCTCCCGTGGAGACAGCAGGTGGCAAAGCCCCTGCAGGTCACATGCCCACCGGGCGTCCTGAACCAGACAGCCAAGCGCTCTCTCGTCAGTTGACACCCCGTGGGAAGTGATGACTCCACCCCTGCGGGCTGGCCTGGGTGTGGTTTGGGCGGGCACAGGGGGACCTGTCGCCTCCCTGAACACCACCCAGTACCGCTGGGCATTCCTTGGACGAGGACCCCCTCGACACGGAGGCCCTAGCGCGCAGCCTCCAGTGGAGACAGCAGGTGGCAAAGCCCCTGCAGGTCACATGACCACCGGATGTCCTGAACCAGACAGCCAAGCGCTCTCTCGTCAGTTGACGCCTCGTGGGAAGTGACGACTCCACCCCTGGTGGAGACAGCAGGTGGCAAGGCCCCTGCAGGTCACACGCCACCGGGTGTCCTGAACCAGACAGCCAAGCGCTCTCTCGTCAGTTGACACCTCGTGCGAAGTGACGACTCCACCACTGCGGCCGGCTTGGGTGTGGTTTGGGCGGGCACAGGTGGACCTGTTGCCTCCCTGAACACCCCCCAGTGCCGCTGGGCACTCCCTGGTCGAGGCTCCCCCCTCGACACGGAGGCCCTAGCGCGCAGCTGGCCGCGGGACAAGCGGAACTACGCTTCCCCCCAGTGAGCTTCATTGCGCAGGTCCTGTGCAAGGTCTGGGAAGGGAGTATCAAGTGCTGCTAGTTGCGCCTTACGGGCCCAACTACACTTGGTCCTCGGAGCTAATACTCCTGACGACAACTCCCCCTGGCCAAATCCCCTGGCGAAGGGCCTACTCGCAGGGGATGGACACGTTGTGGCGTTCGAGCCGGACCTCTGGGTCTGGCTCCTGGATGGGACGAGGAGTTCCTGGATGACCTACCCCCCTCAGTGGTGGAGACTGTCACTCAGGCAAGGGCCATGCCCACAAGGCTGGATGCCTTTAAGTGGCGCCCCTTCTCGTCCTGGTGCTCTTCTCGAGGAGAAGACCCGCGGAATTGCTCGCTCAGGAACGTGCTGTCCTATTGCAGGAGAGGCTGGGGAGTAATCTCCTCTTCCACATTGGAACGTGGGTACCCGCTGTCGCGGTTATCACGTACCAGTTGCTGGTGAGCCTCTGGGGCGGCATGACCTGATTATTAGGTTCCTCTAGGGCGCGAGGGGCTAAGGCCTCGTCCGCGCCCCGTACCCTCTTGGGACCTTAAGGTGGACCTTTGGGTCCCCTTTTTTCGGGCCCTGCCGAGAGCCCCTTCCTCGTTCTGCGAGGGGGGTTGGCTCTCCTGCTGGGGCTCGAGTCCATCCAGAGGGTGAGGCACCTGCAAGCATTCCGTGTCCACCGATTGCCAAATTTCAGGCCCGGTGACTCTCACGTGATCCTGAGACCCCGGCCGACTTACGTGCCCAAAGTTCCGCCGCCCCCCTTTGGGACTAGGTGGTGAACTTGCAGGCGCTCCCACACCGGGAGAAAGACCCAACCTGTACGTGGGGTGTCCAGTAAGCGCATTGCGCCTCTACTCGAACCACACTGAGGGCTTCAAGGCCCTGAGCAGCTCTTGTCTGTTATGGAGGTCAGCAACGGGAGTGCTGTATCCGAGGAGAGTTGTAGCGCTGGGTCGCACACGCCGTCACTACGGCGTGCCGATCCTAGCCCGTGCCCATTTGAGTGACGGTACACTCCGCTCGGGGTGTGACCTCCTCGTGGGCATCGGCTTAGTGCGCCTCTCTGGCAGACATCTGTAGAGCTGCGGGTTGGGCTACGCTATACCTCGCAGAGGCTTACAACCTCCGTGGGGAGTCGGCAGCTCGAGTCTTGCCAGCAGGTGAGACCAGCAGTCGTGGGGCGTACGCCTGCGCATAGCGCCATTCCCCTTCTGAGGTGGACCAGTGCGCTATGGGCTGCCTCCCTTCTTTCCCCAAGGGTGAAGAATAGGCAGTCCGTCCATCCATCAATAGCACTCAGGGCGGCGGGCTCGGCGGAGCAGCCCTGCCGCCTATGGCCGGGTATCAAGCTGAGTTATTACATATAGCTCTAACCGGACCTAGTGCCCCACACGTAGTAACCCCCCACTAGGGTGGTTCCGTCTGAGGTGTCGTCATGAGATGGTTCCCCGCGTGGCAACCCATGACCTCCCCAGGTGGACATCCACCTTGCGGCATTCCGCACATACCTCCCATGAGTTCTCCCCTATTTGGTGAGACCATGTTGGTGTCTCCACTGTATTCCCCCCTAGGGTGGGAAGTGGTCTCCGTAGCGCACGTCCTCATTGAAGGAACAGCGCTTACCCAGTAGCCCTACGACTGGATGGCCCTCGCCAATGGGGCCGTCTGAGTTGGCAGAGGGCAGGGGCTACTCATCTTTGCCAAAAGCTCTGGGAGCCCCTGCCTGCCCACTGGAAGGTTACAAATTTCGCGATAGCGCTCACGTGTGGCTCGCCCAGGCCGGTCAACGTCGCTTCGCTAGAGATTGTGACGCGGCTAGTGCCGTGGCGTTTTCCATAGGAACCCCATCTGTCGGCTTCGACACAACGTCGAGAGACCGACAGAAAGGGAACGTCCCGGTTACGTATGTAACCTCTGTTCCCTGATGGAGGGAACAAGACGTTGTGTCCTTCTTGCCACGACAATAGCCGTCCGCTGCAGCAGTCACGAGATGCTCTCAGGCTCCTCAGCACAAAAGGTGAATGAATGAGCACGCCGGCTCCCCTTTTATACCCGGATATCCGGGGGCGGAGCCCGGCATGCAAATTTCATTCGCCAATTTCATTGGCCTTTTCAAAATAGTCAGAGACGATTGGTTCTCAAGGGCGAACCCCATCTGTCGGCTTCGACACAACGTCTTGTTCCCTCCATCAGGGAACAGAGGTTACATACGTAACCGGGACGTTTTCCCTAAATGCTAGTAGCTCTAATGTAAAATAATTTATGTCAAAAGGGTGCAATGCGAGTTGGGGAGTGTCAAATTTCAACACAGGTTTCTCATGTTTGACTGCTGCCTGATTAATTTGCTGGGCAGAGTCATAATGTGTTTGATGACAGATTGAGCATGATACCAACACGACCCGAGTGCAGCGCTTGTACAGCTGTACGATGTAATATTGAATTACGTAAGTACGGTGTAATATTGAATAACGTAAGTATGATGTTAAGAATGTTTTGCCTCACAAAGCCTCACGAAGTTGATTGCAGCGGCGTGGGGAGCTGTGGGTGTTTTGCTGAGAGATATGCGCACACCATAGAATGGGTTAAAAGGGATGACGTGCAATATTCAAATTTGTTGCACGCCCATCGTGAGAGTCATGCCTGTCTGTCAGCAACAAGGGGACTTGAAGTGTTTTTACACTTTTACCTCAAGTGATGTGGTGGATAATGCAATAAAATTTGAAAATGTGGGACATTATGTCCCCTGGGATGGCAAAATAAAAAGGTTTTCGACCTAGCTCTAACTCAGAAAAATTTAATATGAGGGGACGGGAGGGACTCCCCAAATGAGAGTAAGAACATGGAATCTGACGATGGAAGATGCAGGGAAGTATTGGTGTATGTGATCAACAGAGGGGAAAGAGACAGGTTAGAAGGTTCATATATCAGTGCAGCCAAGGAATTTTCAGGCCGCAGAGCAGGCAGAAGAAGAGGCTAGAACGTGGATAGACCCAGGAGAGACAAACAGAGACACGAGAAAGGCAATATATCAATGCAAAGGCAATAGGGCATGTGCATTGGCACTGATGCAAAAGAAGAGGTTGGAGTGAATGACAGTTGTTGGTGGTGTATGCGACTCGAGCAGGCATGGAAAGTCAGTCCTCTGAGATTAGAGGACCGGAAGAGGCTGAATGGTCAATTACCCTGCAAAGTCACAACCCTGTTGACAGATGCAAACAGCACCAACAAGGCCGAAGAAAAGCCAGTGTGCAGAGAACCAGGTGGTAAGTAAAGTACAGAAAATGTAACAGATGATATGACTCAACAACCTGTTGAAGTGGTGGAATAGCCAATGTTGGGGGGCGTGGATGATACAGGTGGCATTACCCATTCTAGTGGGATTGTTGTTGCTTATGATTATGTTACCATGTTTAATTTACTGTTTTAAGAACTGTTTAGATAGAAGAACTGTTGTAGAACTGTTGTAAATAAAGCTGACTTGACTTGACTTGAGAAGAATGAAACCTGTAAGAGAAAGGGCGATGCTCATCTTACATGGTCAAAGTATAAAGATTTTGGTTTTCATATATGATAAAAGGGGGGAATGTAATGGAAGTTTTCTAATCTAGCTTCTTGATGTGTCTGTCTATATGTTTATGAAGTGTTTATCTATGTTTTCTATAAAATGTTATCATGTTTTTCTCAATACGCGTCATACCACTCTGCCTTTGCCCTCGAGCAGGGGCCAAGATGTTCTGTTTGGAATAACGGGCATCACTTCTCGTAAACCAGCTCGGGATTCTTGCTGGGGGCAAAGGGAGGGGGTGTCACGTTTTAATCATATATATACTCTGTGTGCAGAAGGAAAGAGCGCCTTTTCTCTGCACCATGCTCATTGGTTATGATGCAGATTAAACGACAATAAAATACTTTGGAAAGTACCTCACCTGTGTGTCGCATTTGTCAACCTAGTAATAAGGAATAAGAAAATTTCACAATAGCAGCAAGTGATTTTCTGTATAGGGAATTCACTATCACAAAGTCAAAGTGTGTAAGCCCCCTCCTCCTGTCCCACCCTTTTCTAGTGTCCCCAAGGTTTGGCCTCCCATTCCCCCACCCCCCTCTCATGTTTGTTGTTTGTTGTTTTTGTTGACCCACCCGAACCTCTTCATAGCCTCCCTTATGTTCCCTTTAGTTTGTTCTGTGTTGTGTTTGTGGTGTTTGTTTTTGTGCTTTTGTGTTTTGGCCCGCTGAAGTTTCTCCCTTTAGATGCCATGGGGCATTTCTGGGGGCGGGGGTAATGTTAGGACTCTGTCCTTCCGGTCTCAAGCTTTCGAGCTCTCTGGGCAGAGTCATGACATTGCCACGTCTTTTGGGTTTCTGCTGTATTATGTGTGGAGACACGTGGCTTTATGTTGTTACTTGGCGCCACGTGTCTTCCTGTTATGTCTCTCAGCCCCGCCCTCCTTTCTCCCGAAATTGTTTCATTAGGGTTTCATTCCCATCATCTGCTTTGTGTTTCACCTTCGTTAGGGTTTTATTCCCATCACCTGGTCTGTAAATCACTCTCGTTAGGGTTTCATTCCAATCACCTGTCACCACTCTCCCCATGTAATCAATCCTCGTTAGTGTCTCCCTTTATTTGGTCCCAGTTTCCCTCTGTTCAGTGTTCGGTGCATTGTCTAATGTTTATGTTTGTTGATGAACACTTGATGTCTTGCGCTCACGGTAGTATCCCCTGTTTCTCGTTTTGTTGGATTACCCTGTTTCATGGTTCAGTTTTGTGAACATTTTATTTCTATTCTAAGATCCTTGTTTTGTTTTGTCCCCCTCGTGGGAAGTGTTTGTTTGCTACTGTGTTTTTGTTCACGTGTTTTCCCCATTGTGGGTTTTTCATTTAATACAAGTTTTTACGTTAACCCTTCGTCTGCCTGCATCTGGGTTATGTCCAAGCCATTTTGTGACAAGGATGGATCCATGCTTTCATGTTGTTGATGCCAAACTCTGACCCTGCCCTGAATGTCGCAGCAGGAATCGAGACCCATCAGACCAGGTAACGTTTTTCCAATCTTCTATTGTCCAATTTTGGTGAGCCTGTGCGATTTGTAGCCTCAGTTTCCTGTTCTTAGCTGTGTGGTCTTCTGCTGTTATAGCCCATCCGCCTCAAGGTTCGACATGTTGTGCGTTCAGAGATGCTCTTCTGCATACCTGCATACCCTGTTGCCTTTCTATTAACTCGAACCAGTCTGGCCATTCTCCTCTGACCTGCATCAACAAGGCATTTGCGCCCACAGGACTGCCGGTAACTGGATATTTTCTCTTTTTCGGACCATTCTATGTAAACCCTAGAGATGGTTGTGCTTGAAAATCCCATTAGATCAACAGTTTCTGAAATACTCAGACCAGCCCGTCTGGCACCAACAACCATGCCATCTTCAAAGTCACTTAAATCACCTTTCTTCCCCATTCTGATGCTCGGTTTGAACTGGAGCAATTGTCTTGACCATGTCTACATGCCCAAATGCATTGAGTTGCTGCCATGTGATTGGCTGATTAGAAATTTGCGTTAACGACCAGTTGGACAGGTGTACCTAATAAAGTGGCCAGCGAGTGTATATGTGCACCTTTTAGTGGGCAAGAATAAGTATTGTTTTGCCCTGCTAACTTACTGAGCGGTACCCACATGTTATCGGTCTGTTTGCGAATACCAACCATCTGTCTCTGGCTACCTTGACTTTGGACTTTACCCTGGCTATCGATCTCTCTCTTGCACCCTTGATCCGAACTCAGATGATTCTCCGCCTGGCCTGAACCTCAATGCCTGTGTATCTGATTACACTTTGCGTTTCCCCTTCGTCTGATTGTCTACTTATAATTAATTAAGCTGCAAATGGATCTTACCGACTCAGAGCATTCCTTACAGGAGAACTTTCTAAATGGTTAACAAGGTTTTGCAACGACCAGGGAGAAGTCTCAAAAAGTCTGATCGTCCATAAGAAAACAGCTTAACAAAGCTTACCGAAACAATGACTATGCAAAACCACATTTCTATTAAATTATGGTAATAAACACTAGCTACTAACACTTATTCCAAGGATAACAACAGTCTGTTACGTGAAAGCTTGTTTATTTTAAAGAAACCACATAACGTGGCTCAAGGTAGCAACAAACTGTGAACATAAAAATGTTCTGTTATCATGTTTATGTTTGATTTCAGTGATAAACTAAATGTATTTAATTTGGTTTACGCTGGTTATTGTTTTGGTACGTTAAGTGATCCTTAAAATGGATTTTGGGAAACGCTTAGCACAAGAGCTTTTACTTTATCTGTTTAATACAGGCTTGTCTTTTAACAGAAGCTGGTGTTTATTTTAAGTAAGGTTTGACAGAAATTTGGGCTTACCTGGTCGTTGTTCAGGTCATTAAACATAAGTACTGAGTTTGTCATAGTGAATTCCAATGGAGAAAATCACTTGCTGCCATCCATTGATAACAAACTGTCAGTGAGCTATTTTAAGAGTGTGCAGGCGTCTGCTCGGTCCTACTTCTCTGTGGCGATGACGGCGTACGGTTAAAAATCATAAACAAATTTGAAAGTGGACGGGACATGGGATTTTGAAAAGTGGACATATCCCCCTTGTCCCCAGTGGAATGACACCCCTGAAACCATATCAGCGCTACAGAGGGGTCCCAGCCAGCATATGACCGACCTTCAACGTTGAAATATGGTTGAAATAATGTCAGTTGTTATTTTAACGTTGAAACAACATTAAATGCAGAACGTTGAAATTAGATCAAGATCTAAACTTTATATCAACATCATGTTACCACTTGACAGGGTAATCCAAAGACAGCGCACAACTAGGATGACACGCAAGGGTACACGGCATAACATACAAGATAATAAATCTTTACAACAGGATAAATGCACGGCAGTCAAGGAAACTATGACAGGGACCTTGAAACAAAGAACGAGCACAAGACAATAGACATGAGGGCATTAAAGAGGTAGACTAACAAAGCAGATAACAATGGGCAGGTGTGGGTAAAGACACAAGTGGAAAGCAATACTAGGAATGAGAGGGGCGGGGCCAAATTACGAGACTGGAGAGAACGCATATTATGTCCTGATTGACAATAATATGTTTCTTTCCACATAAAACACGTGGGTCTGTCGTGATTCTGCCCCTAGAACAGAAAATCAAGACAAGACAAGAGAAGGCAGAATCATGACAGCCATTTGAAGTGAAAATGTGAATAGCCTACTGTAAATGTGAAGCGGTGACATGTTTTGTATTGGTCCATATGTTAATTATTAAATACACAATTTCACTATATTATCAACCACACTGATTAATTTTAACAATGCTAGGCTTTTATTTAAACTTACAAGTCTTCTAATTCAGGTGTGGAAGCTGGGGTTTTGTGTGGCATTTGCGCACCCTCATGCCTAGGCATATTAACGTTAACGAGATGTTAAATAAATGAAAATCGATTTTAGGAATTTCTCTAAATTGACATGATGGCAAAGACTTAGCAAGTGATTTATATTTTATAATAAAAAAATTTTTTTAATAGATGACGTACCATAAAAAATGGAGGCGGCAAAATGCTGAATTGCATGCAATGACACTGTCTAGCAGTGAGTCAGAGGAGGATCATTTATTTGCTGCTGGGGATGGCCTGAGTGAAAATAGCGGCTGTCATGCTGGAAGAACGGAGTGAGGCCCAGATGCGGTGAAACAGATGGTTTTATTAACTCTGCCCACAGGGGACACGAGAGCATACAAAACCCCGAAGGGAGAGACTAATAACCCCGATGGGAGAGACTAATAACCCCGAAGGGAGAACTCTCAGGAGATCCTCTAGCGAAGCGTCTGCAGCACAGGAGGGTGTCACACCCGGAGAATCCGGGTTCTAGAGGGCGGCTGCGGAGCGCAACGGTTGAGGCAGGGTCTGGTGATAGGCAGAGTATGCCCCCAGGGGTCCCAGACGGCGTGGCTGGGCAAGGTCCCGGGGAACTGGTGGGAGAGCTTCGTGAGCAGCAGATGCAGAGGGTAACTGGAGCGCCAGCGGGGAACTAGCGGGCAGATGAAGACAAAAAGTAATAGGAAGAACACAAAACTAACTAGGGAAATAAACTAAACTAGAAAAAACAAAACTAGACTAGACTTGGAAAATAACACTAATGAAAGATAGCAATATGCTAGCAGCGCAGGACACGACTGGACTGGACAAGAAGTCAGCTTAAGGCAGTACTAGGGTACACACACAACGGACTGACAAAGAACGAGAGCACACAAGGGAATGAAATAGGAAACCTCTCAATAACATAATGAGCAACAGCTGCGTAGCGCAACCCGCGAGCGGGAAGCACTAGCGAAACTCGCTAAAGGTGACAGGGTGAGTCATGAGGGAAACCCAGTGAGGGAGACACGAGGGCGAGGCTGGTGACGCAGACACAGAACACGCGGAAAACTGTTAAACAATTCCCCACGTGTTCAACATAAAAAACAAAACAAAGTCACGCAGGCAAAAAACTGAACCACAGACGCAGAGTCATGACAAGCGGCGGTATAGCGACAAGTGAAAATAGCGGCAGTCTGAGAGAAAACCGTGCAGAGAGTACTGTTGACATCAATGATATTGTGTATAAGGATGGCCTACAGTATACCAGTAAAAGTGATGACGTTGAAACATGCACCTCTTTAGATGAATTAAGTGATTTGGGGAGCGATTTGGCGAAATGGGCTGTGAAGAATAAAGCAACACGGCCATCTGTTGATGAGCTCCTCTCCGGGTTAAGAAAACATGGTCATCGGCTGCCAAAAGATGCGAGAACATTGTTGGGAACTCCACACCAAGTTGAAGTACAAGAATTATGTGGGGGTCAATATCTATATTTTGGTCTTGAGTCTGGAATTTTTAAAATATTTTCCCATTATTCAGATGAGTTCTCCAAAGAAAAGAAGTTGTACTCCTTAATTTCAAAATACACGGCTCGCCTTTGCTTAAGTCATCAAGTCTCCAGATTTGGCCAATTCTTTGTAGTATTTAAAGGTACCAGCCTTTTATTGTAGCCATATTTTGTGGCAATGAAAAATCAAATTCTGTGAGAGATTTCCTGGCAGAGTTCCTTGAAGAGCTCAGTTCTTACTATACACTGGACCTGGACCTGTTGTTCTATGTTCAGTGTTGCCTCAGAGCTTCTATCACCACTTCCTTACACTTACTGTTGCCATGTCTATACTGTTGGACTCTGATGATTAAGCGAGGAATGCATATACTGCCTATGCAGAGGAACTACTGATGCATTTTTGTAAAACATCTACTAAGCTCTACAGCCACATCTTTACTTCCTACAATGTCCATTCTCTTGTCCAGCAGAAGATGTTAGGAATTTCTGAACGTCTTTGAATGAGATCTCTGCTATCCGTTTGAGAGCCATCTGCACAAACTGAAGAAAAGTGTTAAAAATGCTAAAAATCATATTTCACAACTTTTCAAGAGAATAGCAGAAATGGATAATGCCAAAGTACGCATTGCAACAGCACCCTACCAGACATTTGTTTCGACCAAAAAAAGGACTCCTGCTTTCTTATTGGAGATGGTTTTGCCTTTGTGAATGAGAAGCGAACCGATAAGAGGTGTGTGTGTGTGATGTCTACCACCTTGACAGCTTGGACAGTTTTTTTGAGCACCCTTGTAGCTCTGAACTTATAAATAGCACTTCTAAGAGATGGAAGAAGATCAGGAAAACGAAAGCTCATTGAACAGAAAGACCTTAGGAAAAAAGCTGTCTGTCTTCCATATGAAAATGGATTTGTTCTGATACCAATGCTTCATAGCAGTGAAAGGCACTAAGGAGCTGCCCAGGGACTCTAGATGTCCAAGCCATACATGTTGTTAAAGAAATTGTATTTATTTATATTACATGTAATTATAATTTTTTTATAAAATGTATCTAATTTCAAACACAGTTACTCAAATATGAAGGTGTGTAGCCTACACCTGGCATTGCAAATTATTTTCTAGATCAGATCACATGTGTGGCTAGTGCTAAAAAAGAGGCGTTAATTGTACTCCATCCAAAATTGCTCATTGATACTTAATGGAATCTTATGTGTTTTGGCTGACCACTTGTGATTGGATCACCAAAAACACACTGTTGGACAAATTTAGTATCTAATACTTAAAGGGATAGTTCACCCCAAAATTAAAACAGTTGTCATTTACAGTTTTAAGTTACAAACTTGTAGTAATTTATTTTTTCTCCTGAATGCATTTTTTTAAAGATTGTTGGTAACAGAGCAGGTTTGAGCAGAACATTTATATGGGTTTGGAACAACTCAAGGATAAGTAAATGATAAAATTTTTTGTGAACTATCCTTTTACTCTCAGACAAGAACAATGAACAATGTGGGCCAGAGCTGTATGGAGAGAAGGCAATGCCGAAATGGAGGAAGTCATTCCATTCCGTTGGGTCAAGTCCTGGCCTGATAAATAAGTCAAAAAAGCAATGAGTGCCTGAGGATGTGTGGATGAAATTTCCACTTATAAAAGTTAAAATTCAGTCAGGTATGTAATTTTTTATTCTTTACATTAGGGCTGGAAAATTGGAATCAGAATTTTAATTATCATCTCTATAAACCCTCATTTATTCTTATATAAATGTTTATATCACATGACAAGTAATATTACATTTAATAAGGTAATATAAGTAACATGATACCTGTGCATAACACTGGCTTTCAGATAACAGGCAGGAATGTGAAAAGTATGATTTGACCACCGCTGACGAAGTGAGCTGCCCAGAGGGAGAGCCTATAAAGGTTCCTGAAAAGAGCTACCCTGACTACCAAATGGGTAGATAGCTTTCAATTACTTCCCAGCATTTGTTTTTCTAAGTAACCATCCAGCACTAGCTATTTTTTTAATTCTCATAAAATGTGATGGCCCCAAAAATATTAAGTTGTATAAATAACTTTGTAATTATCAGATTTCAAACAGGGGTTTTGCAAATATGCAGAGTTGTGTACCTCTTTGTGGGTTTGCCATTTCCCTCTGTAACAGAAATTTTCTTTTCCAATGTAGATGATCACCCTCCGCCCTGTGTACCCAACAAAGTTCAGAAGAATGTGCAGTCTGGTTGGTATTTTAACTTAAATTATTAAGTAAAGTTAAGTGTAAAATATAATCAAAGGATTAAAGTGCATTATTTGCTTACTTTATTTCTTTCATATTGCAGAAATGTATCAGTAAGGTTATTTTTTGTCCGCAATCAATTTAATATTGTATATATTTAGAATCTGCTTGTAAATAATTCTCTATTTTTTGTAATGAATTACAGTCCTTTATTTTCAGTTTTTTATCCCCCATTAGACTTTTGAGACATTATTGCATTACACATCGCATCCCTTTTCTTTTAAAGGTTTTTGACAGATATCTTAGTTTTCCCCTTAATTTGCATGCTAAAATGTCACACTAATAATAAGTGGATGCACATCATTTCTAAACTCAACATCATTTAACCATCTCTAGAATCGTATTTTAAATTATATATGTATCTAAAGTTAACTAATCAATTCGATAAACTGACCAACTATTCAATATAAAAAGGTTATAGAAAAAAACTGTCTATAATTAATATAAAGGTTTGAGCAATTAACATTCGTTGAACATAAATGTAAACCTAAATATACATTAAAATAAATACAACTTTATATATAAAAATCAATTAAACTGAAAATAAATAATAGTTGTGCTGCTGCTGCAGCAAACTTTCTATCAACTAACAACACATCTTTAAAATTGATTCTGGCTATTGTATATAGGCCTGCAGGGCACCACACAGATTGTATTAAAGAATTTGGTGGGTTCTTATCAGAACTAGTACTGGCTGCAGACAGAGTCCTTGTTGCTGGTGACTTTAACATTCATGTAGATAATGATACAGATGCTTTAGGAATGGCTTTTAAAGACACTCTTAACTCCATGGGCGTTAGACAACATGTGTCGGGACCTACTCACCTTCGTAATCATACTTTAGATTTAATATTGTCTTACGGTATTAACGGACTTTTGAAACTTCAGCCCTGCATGTTCAAAAATTTGAAGAAAGTCAAAGAGATCGTTGTTCCCAATAAGTTTAAGTAGAATTTATTATCAGATGTAAAAGCTTCTTCCCAGCTGGGGGTTGTCTCTCAACATATATATGAGCGAACAACTGAAACACACACTTCCGGGTTACAGATATTTATAATATATGTGACGTCGATTCTCTCTTCAGGCTCCTCCCCTTCATTGGATGGGCGTTCAATCCTCCGGAACCAATCACCTCGGGACATGTTAATCTGACTCCATTCTCCCCCAACCATTGGTCCCTGCAAAACATTTTGAAAATAGCCGGTCCTGCCGAAAGATGCGATTGACGCACACACACACACTCACACACTTGTTATCTGAGACCCTGCTTCTGCATTCCTCAGAGCTGTGTTACACCCTTCTGCCAACTAGTTTTCAAGACAAAGAACCCAGCACAGCATGGACATACTCATATCATTATATTTAACAGTAAAACAACAGTAAACATAAACTTATAATACATAGAACATCGTAACCCCAATAGTATAAACGTGGGCGACGTAAAAATCCTTCAGCAGAGCGAAGACATTTCGGATCATTATCTGGTATCATGCTTGCTTCACTACCCAATGGTGGCAAATCAAACTCAAAGTTACAAATATTGTAGAACATTAACTTCGACTACAAAAGATGCGTTTCTTGATAATTTGCCTGAATTGTCTCAAATCTCTAGCACGAGTAATAACGTTGAAGATCTTGACTTTACCATTGAAAATATTAGTGCCACCTTCTCGGAAACGCTAGACATAGTTGCTCCTCTGCGCTTAAAGAAGATTAAAAATGACAGACCGACACCGTGGAAAAATGAACTCACTCAGGCTCTAAAGAAATCGGCACGAAAAATGGAGCGCAACTTTAAGAAAACTAAATTAGAGGTATTTCGTATTGCCTGGAACGATAGTATGAAAAAATACAGGAAAGCCCTAAAAACGTCGAGATCTGCCTACCTTTCATCACTAATAGAAGAAAACCAGCATAACCCTAGGTTTTTATTTGATACAGTGGCTAAATTAACCAAAAATAAATCGTCAGCGACTTCTGATTCTGTATACCAGCATAGCAGTGATGATTTTATGAACTATTTCACAAATAAAATACAAGATATTAGAGAAAAAATTATAACTATGCAACCAGAAGTGAATCCCGCTGAACAAACGACTAACTACAGCGCCTCTAAAGACAAATTACGTTTATTTTCTACTATAGATCACGATGAACTCTCTAAAATCATTAGATCATCTAAATCAACTTCATGCATGTTAGACCCTATACCTACAAATCTACTGAAAGAGATGCTCCCAGAAATTATAGATCCTCTACTTAGCATTATTAACTCATCTCTGACATTAGGACATATGCCTAAAGCATATAAGGTGGCTGTTATAAGGCCCCTTGTCAAAAAAAAACATCTGGACCCTGGAGAACTAGTTAACTACAGACCTATTTCGAATCTACCTTTCTTATCTAAAGTTCTGGAAAAAGTAGTCTCAATTCAAATATGCTCCTTCCTCCAAAGGAATGAGATTAATGAAGATTTCCAGTCTGGATTTAGAGCACATCACAGTACAGAGACTGCTCTGATTAGAGTTACAAATGATCTGCTTATGGCGTCCGACCGAGGTTGTATCTCCTTATTGGTGCTGCTAGATCTTAGTGCTGCATTCGACACCATTGACCACAGCATGCTCCTACATAGACTCGAAAATGATGTCGGTATTAAGGAAATAGCTTTCAAATGGCTTAGATCTTATTTATGCGACCGTTTTCAATATGTAGCAATAAACAATGAGGTATCACGCAAATCGAAAGTCCAGTACGGTGTACCACAGGGCTCAGTCTTAGGGCCTATGCTCTTCGCATTATACATGCTACCTCTAGGAGATATAATAAAGCGACAGGGAGTAAGCTTTCACTGTTATGCTGATGATACGCAACTCTATATTTCCTCGAAGCCTCATGAAACACAGCAATTCCATCGAATAGTGGAATGCATAGTCGATATAAAAAAGTGGATGAGTAGCAATTTTTTATTATTGAACTCGGACAAAACTGAAGTGTTACTTATCGGACCGAAAACCGCCCTACGTAACAACCAAGAATACTGCTTAACTATTGATGGATCTTTCATAAAACCCTCATCTTTAGCTAAGAATCTTGGCTTTATATTCGATAGTACTCTGTCATTTGAGAACCAGGTCGCCAACACCTGTAAAATTGCGTTTTTCCATCTTAAAAATATATCTAAACTATGTCATATGCTGTCACCATCAGATGCAGAGAAGCTTATACATGCCTTTATGACATCAAGACTAGATTACTGTAATGCACTATTAGGTGGTTGCCCTGCAGGCCTATTACAAAAACTCCAAATGGTCCAAAATGCAGCAGCTCGAGTTCTTACGCGTACAAAAAAGTATGAGCATATTAGCCCGGTTCTGTCAACCTTGCACTGGTTACCTGTAAAGCATCGCATAAACTTTAAAATCTTGCTTATTACCTATAAAGCCTTGCATGGTTTAGCTCCTCACTACTTGAGAGAACTTCTAACGTATTATAGTCCATCACGTGCACTACGCTCTCAGGTGTCAGGTCAGTTGGTAATATCTAGAATTTCAAAATCAAGTGCAGGCGGCAGATCATTTTCCTATCTAGCGCCTAAACTTTGGAACAGTCTTCCCTGCACTGTCCGGGAGGCAGACCCACTCTGTCAGTTTAAATCTAGACTAAAGACGCATCTTTTTAATCTTGCATACACTAGACTATCATAATATATATATTTCAAAGATCTAGGCTGCACTAGTTAGATCAACCGGAACCAGGGACACTTCCAATAACAACTGATGCATTTGTTGCATCAAAGAGTGCAGAACAGTACTCTACTCTCAGCCAGTCTTGTCTCATTGTTCCAAGGTTACCAGAGCGGGCAGGACACAGTCCAAGGTTACCGGAGCGGGCAGGGCGCAATCCATTCCCAGACCTGACAAATGCTGGACGAAGGACGTGGCGACTCTGCAAAACTTCAGTCGCTATTAGATTATAAATGATAATTTTAAATCTAACTTTGTTTTTTATTTTGCCTTGTTGTGCAAGCACTGTCGAGCTTGTGCAGAGGCTGCAGTTTTTGCCAGAGGGGAACTGGAATCCCCTGGTTAGGCCTGGTCTCCCTCTGAGGTGTTTTTTCTCCTCCAATGGAGTTTTGGGTTCCTCGCCACCGTTTGCATACTGTTTTGCACTGTTTGCCTGGCCGGGGGGGCTGCTAGAATTTGATAGTCTTATTTAATTAACACTGCATATAGGAATTTATTGTGTGTCTGATATTTGACCTGTGTTTTGACTTCCATAACCTTTTATGTTTTACTTATAGTCAATGTTTTCTTGTACAGCTGCTTTGTAACAATGAAAATTGTAAAAAGCGCTATATAAATAAAGCTGACTTGACTTGACTTGACTTGTTTGGTAAATGAGATCTATAGTGCATTCTAAGTTAACCATCTGCTTTTTGCAACTTTTTTCAGCCATCAGACAGCAATTACTAAACAGAAAAAACATTTGTGGTTAGCATTTTAGTAGTGCCTTCATCTTCAATTCAGTCTATAATTCCAATATACTGATACACACATTAAAACAATTACACTCTAATTGAAAAAAGTGTAAAAGAACCAAAAACCATTCACTAATGTGTTGTTAACAGATTGTTAACAGACAATTTTCAAACCAAATCACCATGATCTAGTAATCATAAAAATATATTTTTACTTTGTCATGTTGCACAGCCTTGTTATGCTAGGACAGTGCTTAACCCTTAATGATTTCTGACATTCTTGATGGTTAACAGAGTATGTAAGAGGAAAGTGATTTTATCACACTGTCAAGCATTTTTAAATCACTGACCAAACCCTCATTTCAGATCCTTAAATGTCTTACATTTTACTTTTTTACATCTGTAGACACCTTGAAGTCCCCCGGTAAGCAAAGAAGCCCCAGCGAGTCCCTCTCACGCAGCCAGAGGAGAAGCCCCAGCGAGTCCCTCTCACGCAGCCAGAGGAGAAGCCCCAGCGAGTCCCTCTCACGCAGCCAGAGGAGAAGCCCCAGCGAGTCCCTCTCACGTAACCAGAGGAGAAGCCCCAGCGAGTCCCTCTCACGTAACCAGAGGAGAAGCCACAGCGAGTCCCTCTCACGCAGCCAGAGGAGAAGCCCCAATGAGTCCCTCTCACGCAGCCAGAGGAGAAGCCCCAGCGAGTCCCTCTCACGCAGCCAGAGGAGAAGCCCCAGCGAGTCCCTCTCACGCAGCCAGAGGAGAAGCCCCAGCGAGTCCCTCTCACGCAGCCAGAGGAGAAGCCCCAGCGAGTCCCTCATGCAGCCAGAGGAGAAGCACCAGCGAGTCCCTCTCACGCAGCCAGAGGAGAAGCCCCAGCGAGTCCCTCTCACGTAACCAGAGGACAAGCCCCAGCGAGTCCCTCTCACGCAGCCAGAAGAGAAACACCAGCGAGTCCCTCTCACGCAGCCAGAAGAGAAGCCCCAGCGAGTCCCTCTCACGCAGCCAGAGGACAAGCCCCAGCGAGTCCCTCTCACGCAGCCAGAGGAGAAGCACCAGCGAGTCCCTCTCACGCAGCCAGAGGAGAAGCCCCAGCGAGTCCCTCTCACGTAACCAGAGGACAAGCCCCAGTAAGTCCATGGTTCCCACAGGTCCTTAAATAGTCTTAAAGTTTTCCTAATAAAAGGTCATAACTTTAACTTGTCCATATCTGTAGACACCTCACACAGCTGGAGAAGAAGCCCCAGCAAGTAAAATTCTAACGGCAAGCGGAGAAGAAGCCTAAGTGAATCCCTGTCAACTTGCCAGATAAGAGGCTTCAGTAAATCCCTCTCACACAGCTGGAATAGTTTTTCTGAGTTACACAGCAACTGGAATCCAACCAAGTCTCTCTCGGGTTCCTCCGACACCCAGGCATGCAGAAAAAAGAGACATTCCAAATCTAAAGTTGTCAGTAAAAGGTGAGCCATCACTTAGAACACCGTTGACAACAAACCTTATTGAAGTTTGGATGCATACCAGATATTTGTAGAAGCAAACTTCATGGATATTTTAAATATTGCTTTGTTGGGGTAGGGATATAATTATTCCACTCATTACATAAAATATTAGAAGTTCACCCATACACAGTTCAGTTTTATACACAGTTTTATTTACAAATTTACATTTACATTTATTCATTTGGCAGACGCTTTTATCCAAAGCGACTTACAAGTAGTTTTGTTTTACAGTGTCACATTACTGCAGAGCAATCAGGGGTAAGGTGCCTTGCTCAAGGGCACTTCAGTCATGACCTGCTGGCACTGAGATTTGAACCAACAACCTTCTTTACCAAGTTGTAAAAAAGTAAGTGCAGTGTCACAGGGTTTATACACTGTCTAAAGATAATAAATTATTTATTAATATAATATTAAAACGAGTATAATAATAAAATGTCTATTTCAAGACAGAAAAATTTTCCTTTTTAAGTAACAGCAGAAGAACGTCTCGGTTACGTCTGTAACCTCGGTTCCCTGATGGAGGGAACGAGACGTTGTGAGAGACTGACTGGGGTTTGATCTTGAGAACCTACCTTCTCTGAGATAATTAATTATAAAACGCCAATGGGCTTGGCGAATGGCACGCGCACGCCAGTCTCCGCCCCGTGCATACGGGTATAAAGGAAGATGGCGGCGGTCATTCACTCACCCTTTGTACTGAGGAACCTGAGAGGGCACTCCCGTTCACTGCAGTGATTCGGTGCAGCGTTGTGGCATGAAGTCACAACGTCTCGTTCCCTCCATCAGGGAACCGAGGTTACAGACGTAACCGAGACGTTCCCCTTCAGTCGGTCTCTCGACGTTGTGAGAGACTGACTGGGGATCAATCTTAAACGCCACAGCGCTTGCACCGATATCACGACCTCTAGCGGAGCGACCCTGACTGGGCTAGCGAGTCACAAGAGTGCTACCGCGAGACGTAATCTTCCAGTCATATAGTATTGGTCATACTGTGAAGCCTCTACTGACGGCCTCACGGACAGTGGCGTACGCCTCTAGTAGCGAGGAGCTGTCCGGAGCCGAACACTGGGGAAACACTGCTCTCCTCTTAGAAGAGTGTGTTACGGAGGCCACATCCTACCCGGAGGGGAGGTACATGTGGAGACATGACATGGTCTCCCCGGCGGGGAGAACAACATGCGGAAAGGTGTTAGCCCGAATAGGGGGACAATCCAGGTGGGATTACCACCGACGGGGAGGTCACAGATTCACCAATCGGGAAATCCTGAGTGAGGAATTCAACACACGGGACGACCCAGAGGGGAGTCACTACGTATGGGGCACTAGTCCTAATACAGGGGTCTGCCTGAGCAGGGATGACTCCACCTATAACGGACCTGGTTCTAACAGACGGCTCCGCTCAGTCTGTTACCAAGTGCAATGCTTAGTGATGGATGGAATGCCTATACTTCGCCCGAGAGGGGAAAGTAGGTAGGCTACAATAGCGCACTAGTCTCACCTGGTGAGGGGAGAAGGCGCTTTCGCAGGCGTACGCCCAAACCAGGAGCCCACCCTAAACGTTGGCGGCGTTTAAGGGCATGTGCTGCAACTGGTTCCACGTGGAGATTGTAAAATCTCGTGAAGGTACTGGGCGTAGCCCAACCCGCAGTTCTACAAATGTCTGCCAGAGAGGCGCCCTGTGCCAGTGCCCACGAGTGGAGTGGGCTCTCACTGCCAGCGGGTACGGCGATCCTGGGATTGGTACCCAGTGCGCCACCTCTGTTTGGAGACAGCCCCCCCCCGGGTGCCGTCTCCCAGAACAGACAAAGAGCTGCTCAGAGCTTCTGAGGCTCTGTGTGCGGTCCAGACCGAGGCGCAGCGCGCGTACTGGACACAACACATAAAAAGGTTGGGTCTTCCTCTCCGGAGGGGAGCACCTGCAGGTTCACCACCTGGTCCCGGAAGGGAGTAGTGGGAAGCTTGGACACGTCGTCGGGATAGGATCTCAGGACCACGTGAGAATTACCAATCCCGAGTTCCAGGCACCTTTGGGACACAGAGAATGCCTGTAGGTCCCCCACCCTCTTGATGGAGGTGAGCGCCACAAAGAGTGCATCTTTCATCCAACTGAGGAAGATTGGCAATTCTTAGGGGCTCACCAGGGCCGTACCAAGGCCCTGTAGGACCACATTAGGGTCCCAAGAGGGTACGGAGCGCGGCCAAGGTGGCCCTTCTCGCGCTCCTGAGGAACCTGGTGACCAGGTTGTGCTGACGGGGATACTTACCTGCGGGTCAGCACTGATCCGATCAGGCAACTCCGCGGGTTCTCCTCCAGGGGAGAACACCAGGACAAATTGGCGCCACTTATAAGTGTATAACCGCCTAGAGGCGGGGCTCTAGCCTGTAAGACAGTCTCCCGGACCGCTAACGGGCAAGCCCTCATCCCGTCCAGGGGCCAGGCATGAAGGTTCCAGAGGCCTGCGTTGGGGTGCCACAATGTGCCCTTCCCCTGCGGAAGGTCCTTCGTCAGGGGAATGGGCCAGGGGGGGCTGTCGTCAGATCTACCAGATCCGAGAGCCAGGTCTGGTTGGGCCAGTATGGCACCACTCACCAGAACCTGATGCCCCTTTTCCCTGACCTTGCACAGGACCTGTGCAAGGAGGCTCACTGGGGGGGAGGCGTACTTCCGCTTGTCCCGCGGCCAGCTGTGTGCTAGGACATCCGTGCCGAGGGGACCCTCGGTCTGGGAATACCATAGCGGGTAATGGGTGGAGTCCGGGGAGGCAACAGGTCCACCTGTGCCTGCCGAACCGCTTCCCACATGAGCCAGGCTGCACGGGGATGGAGTCGCCACTCTCCACGGGGAGTACACTGTCGAGAGAGCGCATCGGCTGTCTGGTTCAGGTTGCCCGGAAGAAACGTGGCCCGCAGGGATTTCACCTGCTGACTCCAAAGGAGGAGGCGTCGGGCGAGTTGTGATAACTGCGGTGAGTGTATGCCGCCTTGCGATTGATGTACGCCACGGCAGTCGTGCTGTCCAACCGGACTAGCACGTGTTTGTCCTGCACGAGGGGCTGGAGCCTCCTCAGTGCCAGAAGGACTGCCAACAACTCTAGGCAGTTGATATGCCAACGCAGTCGGGGACCTGTCCACCGACCCGATACTGCGTGCCCACTTGCACACCGCACCCCACCCTTGCAGGGAGGCGTCTGTCGTTACCACGACACGCCTCGAAACCTGTCGGAGCGGAACCCCCGCTCTGAGAAAAGGTCAAGTCTGACCAGGGTAAGAGAGTGCGAAGGCACTGAGGCATTACCGTAATCCGACTGGTGCCGGCATGCCACGCCGTCCAGGGAACCCAACTCTGTAGCCAGTGCTGAAGCGGCCGCATGTGCATCAACCCGAGAGGGATTACCCCCGTCGAGGACGCATGTGCCCCAGAAGCCTCTGAAAATTCTTCAGCGGCGTCGAGGGATTCTGACTGATCAACCTCAGACAGCGCAGCACTGATTGTGCACGCTCGTTGGTGAGACGTGCTGACATACGGACAGAGTCTAGTTCCATACCGAGGTAAGAGGTGCTCTGCACGGGGGAGAGCTTGCTCTTCTCCTGGTTGACCCGGAGGCCTAGACGGTCTAGGTGCCAAAGCACAAGGTCCCTGTGCGTGCACAACACATCTCGCGAGTGTGCCAAGATAAGCCAGTCGTCGAGATAGTTTAGCACTCGCACGCCTTGCTCCCTGACAGGAACTAAAGCAGCCTCCACTTGTTTGGAAAAAACACGTGGAGACAGGGCCAGACCGAATGGCAGGACCTTATACTGATACGCCCTTCCCTCGAACGCGAACCGTAGGAACGGCCGGTGTCGGGGGAGAATAGAGACGTGAAAGTACGCGTCCTTCAGGTCGATCGCCACGAACCAATCCTGGTGACGTACCGAGCCCAGGATGCGCCTCTACGTCAGCATTCTGAACGGCAGCTTGTGCAGGTGCTTGTTCAGGCGCCGCAGATCCAGAATGGGCCGCAGCCCCCCCGCCTTTTTGGGCATGATGAAGTACTGGCTGTAAAACCCGGACGACATCTCTGTTATAGGGACGGGTTCGACCGCACCCTTCGCCAGAAGGGCGACGACCTCCTGCCGAAGTACGGAAGCATTCTCTCCTCGCCCCGAGGTGTACAGAATACCCCGAAACTTGGGGGGGCGCCTGGCGAATTGGATCGAGTAACCGAGACGAACTGTCCTCTCTATCCAGTGTGACGGGCTGGTGCGCTACCAAGCGCCCAAGAACCGCAACAACGGGACCAGAGGGACAATCTGCTTCACCGTGCCGGGGAAGGCTGGTTCGGTGGCTGACAGTACGGTCACCTCGCACAGGGGGGACCCCCGGGAGGTTGACGGCTCTGTATGTTTACCTGCTTCAGGCGGCCTGACGCAATGTCCGGTGGGAGATTGCTGTCGGCGGCCCGATCCATCCAATACACCGTCTGGACGAGAGTGTTGTGGAGGAAAACCCAGGGGAGATTTGTCTCTTTGTGAGTATGTGGGCGCCGGACCCTGAAAAGGGCCCAGACTCGATGGAACGCGGCAGGCAGCGTCCTTCTCCGATCCGGCGTTGGAAAGGCCGGGATTCGGGCCTAGAAAAATCTCCCCCTGGTTCATCCCGTCAGGGCCGCTTAGAGGACCTCTTGGCGGGCTGCTGACGGGGAACAGATGCCCTCTTCCGCGGGGGCTACGTCTCTGGAGGGTCGTCCTCTGGGAGGTTCCTCAACCGGAGGGCCGCCGTGGGAGGGCAGGGCTGCTGGGAACCAGGCTGTGCCCGAGACCATGCCGACCTGTTGGCGGGCACGTTGCGGCGTGGTATGATCTGTTCGATCGCCTCAGTCTGCTTCCAGACCGCGGAGAACTGCCGTCTTCCACGGTATCACCAAGCATCCCTGCTTGCGAGATGGGCGCATCCAGAACGGGCGTTCTGGGCGCCGCTCACCCGCGCAAGACTAAGCCACAGATGCCTTTCTTGGACCACCATTGTGGACATCGGCCGACCCAGGGCACGTGCCGTGGCCTTCGTCGCTCGTAGCGCGAGGTCTGTGGTAGTACGCAGCTAACTCATACGAGTTGGGTCGGACTTCCCGCCGTCCAAATCCTTCAGGACTTTCGCCTGAAAAACCCGGAGGACGGGCTGGTGGAAGACGATTCCAAGATGGCGCCGCGAATGGCTGCCTCGGTGTGGAGCTCTCCAGTAGTCTTGCTGTTTTTGTTAGTTTGTCCTGTTTTATGTCTGTCAAACACTATCAGTTTTACAAGGAACGAACTGCTGAACATTCGGCAGTGGATACCAACTAATCTGCAACCAGTTTTTGATTTTTCTGACGTTTTGCTGGATATTTTAGTCAGTACAGTCGCGTGGAGAGGACGCCGGAAGAAACGCAAGCGCGGGAAGCGAGCCGGCGCGCTCGTCAAGCTCAGACAGCGCGGTCTAAGAACGCCGTTGCCAAGCATTCATCTTGCGAATCTCCGCTCTCTACCTAACAAAATGGACGAACTTCGCCTGCTTTCAAGCAAAAACGAGGTTTTTACAAACTCTGCTGCTCTGTGTTTTACGGAAACCTGGCTGAACGAAACCATTCCGGACAGCGCGTTACATCTGCCGGACTTTCAGCTGTTCAGAGCGGATCGCGATACGGAGACAACGGGGAAAACGCGCGGTGGTGGGACATGCTTTTACATCAACAGAAGGTGGTGTACGGATGTAACTTTGTTAAAGAAGATGTGCTGTCCTGATGTGGAAGCGCTTTTCATTAACTGTAGACCGTTCTACTCGCCGCGGGAGTTTTCATCAGTCATCCTCGTAAGTGTTTACATTCCACCACAAGCACACGTGCGGACTGCGCTGCAACAGCTGGCTGATCTGATCACAGACACAGAACAACAACACCCGGATTCTGTCTTTATCATTCTAGGAGACTTTAATCAGGCAAAACTCACACGTGAGCTGCCTAAATTTAAACAACATATCACATGCCCCACAAGAGACAATAATATTTTAGACCATTGCTACACTACTATAAAAGGTGCATATCGCTCTGTCGCCCGAGCAGCTCTAGGACTCTCTGATCACTGCCTGGTTCATCTGCTACCAACTTACAGACAAAAACTTAAAACTGCTAAGCCAGAAATAAGGACTGTAAAGAGATGGACCAACGACTCAGAGCAGGTCTTACAAGCCTGTTTTGAATGCACTGACTGGAGTGTTTTTGAAGCTGCTGCCACCGATTTGGACGAGCTCACAGAAACTGTTACATCATACATCAGTTTCTGTGAGGATTTATGCATCCCTACAAAGACTTATTTATCATTCAACAATGATAAACCATGGTTCACACCAAAACTCAGACAGCTGCGTCAGGCCAAAGAGGATGCCTACAGGAGCGGGGACAGGATCTGGTATAATCAGGCCAGAAACACTCTGACAAAGGAGATTGGGGTGGCTAAAAAGAGCTACGCCAAAAAGCTGGAAAACCAGTTTTCTGCCAACGACCCTGCATCAGTGTGGAAAGGCCTGAAAGACATTACCAACTACAAGACACCATCCCCTAGCATCGAGAGCAATAAACAGCTTGTTGAAGACTTAAATCACTTCTATTGTAGATTTGAGACCCTAGACCAGACACTTTACACCCACCCTGACCATCTCTATACACAGCCATCAACACCTCCAGCCATCCCCCTCTCCTCCCACCCTGCACTTCAGATCAGTGAGGATAACGTACGCCATATCTTTAAAAAACAAAAGAGAAGGAAAGCACCAGGCCCAGACGGTGTTTCACCAGCCTGTCTGAAGACCTGCGCTGACCAGCTGGCCTCCATCTTCTCACTGATCTTCAACAGATCACTGGAGCTGTGCAAAGTCCCTTCGTGCTTTAAACGCTCCATCATCATCCCAATCCCAAAGAAACCAAAGATCACTGGACTAAATGACTACAGACCTGTGGCTTTAACATCTGTTGCCATGAAGTCATTTGAAAGACTGGTGTTGGCTTATTTGAAGGTCATCACTGACCCTTTGCTGGACCCCCTGCAGTTTGCCTACAGAGCAAACCGGTCTGTGGATGATGCAGTTAACATGGGACTGCATTACACCCTACAACATCTGGACAAACCAGGGACTTATGCGAGGATCTTGTTCGTGGACTTCAGTTCTGCCTTCAATACAATCATCCCATCACTGCTCCAGACCAAACTGACCCAGCTCTCTGTCCCTAGCTCTGTCTGTCAATGGATCACCAGCTTTCTGACAGCCAGACAACAGTTAGTCAGAATGGGCAAAATCATGTCAGACAGCCGCGCCATCAGCACTGGTGCCCCACAGGGATGTGTTCTCTCCCCACTGCTCTTCTCCCTGTACACCAACGACTGCACCTCTAAAGACCCCTCCGTCAAGCTCCTGAAGTTTGCAGATGACACTACTGTTATCGGTCTCATCCGGAACGGTGACGAGTCTGCGTACAGACAGGAGGTGGAGCAGCTGGCTCTATGGTGCAGGTACAACAACCTGGAGCTGAACACGCTCAAAACAGTGGAGATGATAGTGGACTTTAGGAGAAACCCCCCTGCACTTCCCCCACTCACCATCATGAACAGCACTGTGATTGCAGTAGAGTCATTCAGGTTCCTGGGCACCACCATCTCTCAGGATCTGAAGTGGGACGCCCACATCGACTCTATTGTAAAAAAAGCCCAGCAGAGACTTTACTTCCTCCGGCAGCTGAGGAAGTTCAACCTGCCACAGGAGCTGCTCGTACAGTTCTACTCAGCTGTCATCGAATCCATCATCTGCACCTCCATCACCGTCTGGTTCGGCTCAGCCTCCAAAACTGACCTCGGAAGACTACAGCGGATAGTCCGGACTGCAGAGCGAATCATCTGCACTACTCTTCCCACACTTAAAGAACTGTACTCATCCAGAGTGGGAAAAAGGGCTCACAAAATTACCCTGGACCCCTCACACCCAGCACACTCTCTGTTTGAACTCTTACCATCTGGTCGACGCTACAGAGCACCGAGCACTAAAACATCCAGACACAGGAAGAGCTTCTTTCCTCAGGCCATCTACCTCATGAACAGTTAAATGTTCACCTTTTGCAATAAATGTGTGCAATATTTTTTTGTGCCAGATTCTTCGTATATAGCACCTTAAAATGTGTATATTTTAAACACCTGTAGATATCTCATATAATCTGTATATACATATCATACACCCTACAGTGCAATAAATGTGTGCAATACTTTCCCTCGGACATTTCACATATATAAACTCATGTATATAAACTTATAACTTGTATATTCTAAACAAAAATTCTGGAGCTCTTCTGTCACACTGCACTTTCACCTTTGTGTGCTTAACTTTTATTTTTATTCTGTACTTTCGTTGCCTTTGTTGATTGTTACTTGTCTTGTAACCTTACTCGTGTACTGGAAGCTTCTGTAACCAAGACAAATTCCTCGTGTGTGTAAGCACACCTGGCAATAAAGCTTGTTCTGATTCTGATTCTGATTCTGATCAGGACCGCCATGGCGTGTAGAGCGGAGGCGGTTCGTCCAGCAGCACTGCAAGCCTTCGACGAGTGTCGAAGAGAGCTTACATGCTCTGGACGGGAGTCTAGGTCGAGCCCCCCAAGTGGCAGCTGTCTGCGGGCACAAGTGGCCCGCGACTGCACGCTCCACGCGGGGAACGTCAACATAGCCTCTAGCCGCCCCACCAACCAGGCAAGTCACAGCCACAGAGCCCTCCGGCCTGAAACGCGCCGAAAGGGGCGCATTCCAGGACTTGGCGAGCTCGTCATGCACCTCCGGGAAGAATGGTAACGGAGCGGGGCGTGGCTTTTGACCACGCCCCCGAAACCGTGCATCTAGCCGCGAGCGTTCCGAGGAGGATGTTGTTACACCCTGCAACCCGATGCACGCGGCTGCCCGGGAAAGCATGGCCGACATCTCAGCGTCAGTCTCCTCCGGAGCTCGACTGCCTGACGACAGGAGATCAGGGGAGTCTTCCGCATCCGATGCCAGCAGGCAGCTGTCCGACGCAGCGATAGAGATAGCGTCATCATCCGTGTGCGAAGTCTTACCACTATGAGACGGCCGTCTGCCGCTCGTAGGGGACGAACCAGGTGAGCGTGAAGGGGTATAGACGGTCCGCGAGCGTGAAGCTGACGGAGCAACATCTATCGGAGTCCCCGGAGGCCCCCGAAGCAGATCGCAGCCCCCCCTTGTGAGGTCCCTGGGTGCTTGGTTAGCATTTCAAACCATCACGGTGGCTGGGAGTGTGGTCCGTCTCGGCATTCGATCCAGCTCGCCAGACCTCCGCCGGACTTCGGGCATCCTCTTACCTCAGCAGAGGCAGGGATGTTCCTGTGCTCCAGGCCAGGGCTGCCACCCCTCTGGCGAAAGCGATCGAACCGTCCCCTCGGCCGAGATGTCCAGTGGCTTCGACAGCCGCACTTCATCATCCCCAAAACCAGGGGTCGTTGCATACCTTGAGCAGCACCTTGCAAGGGTGCCGTTCGGGAGGCGCAGAAGCGCGTCCTGGTGTCTGTCAGATGCCAGGAGTGGTTCATGACAACTGACCGCATACTCTCATGTACAGTTTCCCTCGGCACTGTCGAGGGGCTGGCATGTCAGTAACGGGTCAGCCGGGAAAAAGAGAGCAGCTCTCCCTGGCGCGGAGCTCCCCTTTTTCCTGGTAGAGAACTCAACACTGTCTCCATTCCGCTCACGAGCACGCACAGTCAGTGCTGAGCTGCTTGAACTTTCAGGCAGCAGCCAGCGGTCCCCTGAAATCAGTTTCAGAGGCTCCTGGGCATGGTGTCCTCTGGGGTGGCCTGTCCCCCTCGGGTTGACGCACATGGGACCGCGACAGCACTGACTACAGAGATGAGTTCCCTGGAGAGCGTGGCGCACTGGCAGTAGGCGTATCGTCATTACGCCTGCTGCCGTCGCATCCTAACCCCGAGCAGGTCTTGAGGCCGGTCGTGGTAACGACAGACGCCTCCCTACGGGGTGCGGGTGTGGTGTGCAACGGGCGCGCAGTGTCGGGTCGCTGGACGGGCCCCCGCCTGCGTTGGCAGATCACTGCCTTCAAGTTGCTAGCTGTCCTGCTTGCACTGATGAGGCTCCGGCCTCTCGTGCAGAGCCAGCATACTGGCCCGGACAGCACGACCGGCGTAGCGTACTAAACCTCAGGGTGGCATTCGCTCGCTGCAGTCATCGCAACTCGCCCAAAAACGCCTCCTCCCATGGAGACAGCAGGTGGCAAAGCCCCTGCAGGTCACATGCCCACCGGGTGTCCTGAACCAGACAGCCAAGCGCTCTCTCGTCAGTAGACGCCTCGTGGGAAGTGACGACTCCACCCCTGGTGGAGACAGCAGGTGGAAAAGCCCCTGCAGGTCACACGCCCACCGGGTGTCCAGAACCAGACAGCCAAGCGCTCTCTCGTCAGTTGACACCTCGTGGGAAGTGACGACTCCACCCCTGGTGGAGACAGCAGGTGGCAAAGCCCCTGCAGGTCAAACGCCCACCAGGTGTCCTGAACCAGACAGCCAAGCGCTCTCTCGTCAGTTGACACCCCGTGGGAAGTGATGACTCCACCCCTGCAGGCTGGCCTGGGTGTGGTTTGGGCGGGCACAGGGGGACCTGTTGCCTTCCTGAACACCACCCAGTACCGCTGGGCACTCCTTGGACGAGGACCCCCTCGACACGGAGGCCCTAGCGCGCAGCCTCCAGTGGAGACAGCAGGTGGCAAAGCCCCGGCATGTCACACGCCCACCGGGTGTCCTGAACCAGACAGCCAAGCGCTCTTTAGTCAGTTGACACCTCATGGGAAGTGACGGCTCCACCCCTCCGGGCCGGCTTGGGTGTGGTTTGGGCGAGCACAGGGGGACCTGTTGCCTCCCTGAACACCACCCAGTGCCGCTGGTCACTCCCTGGTCGAGGCTCCCCCCTCGACACGGAGGCCCTAGCGTGCAGCTGGCCGCGGGACAAGCGGAACTACGCTTCCCCCCAGTGAGCTTCATTGCGCAGGTCCTGTGCAAGGTCTGGGAAGGGAGTATCAAGTGCTGCTAGTTGCGCCTTACGGGCCCAACTACACTTGGTCCTCGGAGCTAATACTCCTGACGACAACTCCCCCTGGCCAAATCCCCTGGCGTACTCGCAGGGGATGGACACGTTGTGGCATTCGAGCCGGACCTCTGGGTCTGGCTCCTGGATGGGACGAGGAGTTCCTGGATGATCTACCCCCCACAGTGGTTGAGACTCAGGTCACTCAGGCAAGGGCCATGCCCACAAGGCTGGATGTCTTTAAGTGGCGCCCCTTCTCGTCCTGGTGCTCTTCTCGAGGAGAAGACCCGCGGAATTGCTCGCTCAGGAACGTGCTGTCCTATTGCAGGAGAGGCTGGGGAGTAATCTCCCCTTCCACATTGGAGCGTGGGTACCCGCTGTCGCGGTTATCACGTACCAGTTGCTGGTGAGCCTCTGGGGCGGCATGACCTGATTATTAGGTTCCTCTAGGGCGCGAGGGGCTAAGGCCTCGTCCGCGCCCCTTCCCTCTTGGGACCTTAAGGTGGACCTTTGGGTCCCCTTTTTTCGGGCCCTGCGGAGAGCCCCCTTCCTCGTTCTGCGAGGGGGGTTGGCTCTCCTGCTGGGGCTTGAGTCCATCCAGAGGGTGAGGCACCTGCAAGCATTCCGTGTCCACCGATTGCCAAAAATCAGGCCCGGTGACTCTCACGTGATCCTGAGACCCCGGCCGACTTACGTGCCCAAAGTTCCGCCGCCCCCCTTTTGGGAACTAGGTGGTGAACTTGCAGGCGCTCCCACACTGGGAGAAAGACCCAACCTGTACGTGGGGTGTCCAGTAAGCACATTGCGCCTCTAGTCGAACCACACAGAGGGCTTCAAGGCCCTGAGCAGCTCTTGTCTGTTTTGGAGGTCAGCAACGGGAGTGCTGTCTCCGAGGAGAATTGTCGCGCTGGATTGCACACGCCGTCACTACGGCGTGCCGATCCTAGCCCGTGCCCATTTGAGTGACGGTACACTCCGCTCGGGGTGTGGCCTCCTCGTGGGCATCGGCTCAGTGCGCCTCTCTGGCAGACATCTGTAGAGTTGCGGGTTGGGCTACGCTATTCCTCGCAGAGGCTTGCAAACCTCCGTGGGGAGTCGGCAGCCCGAGTCTTGCCAACAGGTGAGATCAGCAGTCGTGGGGCGTACGCCTGCGCATAGTGCCATTCCCCTTCTTAGGTGGATCAGTGCGCTATGGGCTGCCTCCCTTCTTTCCCCAAGGGTGAAGAATAGGCAGTCCGTCCATCCGTCAATAAGCACTCAGGGGGGGTGCTTATTGACTTATTCACTCATTCTTATTGATTTACGAGATACCGTAAAAACTGCTCTGAGAACCACTGATGAGACTGCATTTAATTTTAAGCACGCCAACAACAATGTGGAATTCCTAGAAATGGAGAGTCGTTTGGAAGACAAAAATGAAAGAGCAACCTTGGTAAGTTTGAGATGATCATTATAATTAATTGGTGTTCAAACCACAAATACTTTCTTAATGTTATAGGGTTCATACATCATTTTGGCTCCATTACAATTAAACATTTTTAGGGCTGGGGTGTTACATTAGTTAATCAATAATGCTTAACAATAGGTAAAACTGGCATATAGTATTGCAAATTTAACATGTGCAACCTTAAAATATACTTGGTAGCATTCGTGTAATTGCCCGTTGTGTTGTGGTACAAACTGTACATTTACATTTATTCATTTGGCAGACGCTTTTATCCAAAGAGACTTACAAGTAGTTTTTTACAGTGGCACATTACTGCAGAGCAATCAGGGGTTAGGTGCCTTGCTCAAGGACACTTCAGTCATGACCTGCTGGCATGATTTTAGGAAACAAAGCTATGTAAAACATTACATGCATGTTTTCAGGTCATATCTCTCCGGCCCTTTATTTGAGATGCTTTTCATGAACTGGTCCCCATCCATCCATCCATCCATTTTCTTCCGCTTATCCGGGACCGGGTCGCGGGGGCAGCAGTCTAAGCAGAGATGCCCAGACATCCCTCACCCTAGACACTTCCTCCAGCTCTTCCGGGGGGACACCGAGGCGTTCCCAGGCCAGCCGGGAGACATAGTCCCACCAGCGTGTCCTAGGTCTTCCCCCGGGGTCTCCTCCCGGTCGGACGGGCCCGGAACACCTTCCGAGGAAGGCGTCCAGTAGGCATCCGTAACAGATGCCCAAGCCACCTCAGCTGACCCCTCTCGATGTGGAGGAGCAGCGGCTCTACTCCGAGCTCCTCGCGGGTGACCGAGCTTCTCACCCTATCTCTAAGGGATCGCCCAGCCACCCTGCGGAGGAAGCTCATTTCAGCCGCCTGTATCCGGGATCTTGTCCTTTCGGTCATGACCCAAAGCTCATGACCATAGGTGAGAGTAGGAACGTAGATTGACCGGTAAATTGAGAGCTTCGCCTTGCGGCTCAGCTCTTTCTTCACCACGACGGACCGGTACATCGACCGCATTACTGCAGAAGCTGCACCGATCCGTCTGTCAATCTCCCGTTCCCTCCTCCCCTCACTCGTGAACAAGACCCCGAGATACTTAAACTCCTCCACTTGAGGAAGGAACTCTCCACCAACCTGAAGTGGGCAAGCCACCCTTTTCCGACTGAGGACCATGGCCTCGGATTTGGAGGTACTGATTTTCATTCCAGCCGCTTCACACTCTGCTGTAAACCGTCCCAGTCCATGCTGAAGGTCCTGGTTTGAAGGGGCCAACACGACGACATCATCCGCAAATAGCAGAGACGAGATCGTGTGGTCCCCAAACCTGACACCCTCCGGCCCCTGGCTGCGCCTAGAAATTCTGTCCATAAAAATTACGAACAGAACCGGTGACAAAGGGCAGCCCTGCCCGAGTCCGACATGCACTGGGAACAGGTCCGACTTACTGCCGGCAATGCGAACCAAGCTCCTGCTTCGGTCGTACAGGGACCTGACAGCCCTTAGCAAAGGACCACAGACCCCATACTCCCGAAGCACCCTCCACAGGATGCCGCGAGGGACACAGTCGAATGCTTTCTCCAAATCCACAAAACACATGTAGATTGGTTGAGCAAACTCCCATGCACCCTCCAGCACCCTGTAGAGGGTGTAGAGCTGGTCCAGCGTTCCACGGCCTGGACGAAAACCACACTGTTCCTCCTGAATCCGAGGTTCTACTATCGGCCGTATTCTCCTCTCCAGTACCATGGCATAGACTTTCCCGGGAAGGCTGAGAAGTGTGATCCCCCTGTAGTTGGAACACACCCTCCGGTCCCCCTTCTTAAAAAGAGGGACCACCACCCCGGTCTGCCATCCCAGAGGCACTGTCCCCGACCGCCACGCGATGCTGCAGAGGCGTGTCAGCCAAGACAGCCCCACAACATCCAGAGACTTGAGGTACTCAGGGCGAATCTCATCCACCCCCGGTGCCCTGCCACTGAGGAGTTTCTTGACTACCTCAGTGACTTCGGCTTGGGTGATGGACGAGTCCACCTCTGAGCCCTCAGCCTCTGCTTCCTCAATGGAGGACGTGACGGTGGGATTGAGGAGATCCTCGAAGTACTCCTTCCACCGACCGACGACATCCCCAGTTGAGGTCAACAGCCTCCCACCTCCACTGTAAACAGCGTTGGTAGGGCACTGTTTCCCTCTCCTGAGGCGCCGGACGGTTTGCCAGAATCTCTTCGAGGCCAGTCGATAGTCCTTCTCCATGGCCTCACCAAACTCCTCCCAGGCCCGAGTTTTTGCCTCCACAACCACCCGGGCAGCAGTCCGCTTGGCCTGCCGGTACCTGTCAGCTGCCTCAGGAGTCCCACAAGCCAACCAGGCCCGATAAGACTCCTTCTTCAGCTTGACGGTTTCCCTTACTTCCGGTGTCCACCACCGGGTTCGGGGATTCCCGCCTCGACAGGCACCGGAGACCTTACGGCCACATCTCCGAGTGGCCGCTTCGACAATGGAGGCGGAGAACATGGTCCACTCGGACTCAATGTCTCCAGCCTCCCTCGGGATCTGGTTGAAGCTCTGCCGGAGGTGGGAGTTAAAGATCTCTCTGACAGGAGACTCGGCCAGGCGTTCCCAGCAGACCCTTACAGTACGTTTGGGTCTGCCGAGTCTGTCCAGCTTCCTCTCCTGCCATCGGATCCAACTCACCACCAGGTGGTGATCAGTTGACAGCTCCGCCCCTCTCCTAACCCGAGTGTCCAAAACATATGGTCGCAGGTCAGATGAAACGACCACAAAGTCGATCATCGACCTGCGGCCTAGGGTGTCCTGGTGCCACGTGCACTGATGGACACCCTTATGCTTGAACATGGTGTTCGTTATAGACAAACTGTGACTAGCACCGAAGTCCAATAACTGAACACCGCTCGGGTTCAGATCAGGGGGGCCGTTCCTCCCAATCACGCCCCTCCAGGTGTCACTGTCGTTGCCGACATGGGCGTTGAAGTCCCCCAGTAGGACGACGGAGTCCCCAGTCGGAGCACTTTCCAGCACCCCTCCCAGAGACTCCAAGAAGGTCGGGTACTCTGCACTGCCGTTCGGCCCGTAGGCACAAACAACAGTGAGAGACCTAACCCCGACCCGTAGGCGCAGGGAAACGACCCTCTCGTTCACCGGGGTAAACTCCAACAAATGGCGGGAGAGCTGGGGGGCTATAAGCAGACCCACACCAGCCCGCCGCCTCTCACCATGGGCAACTCCAGAGTGATGAAGTGTCCATCCTCTCTCGAGGAGTGTGGTTCCAGAGCCCAAGCCATGCGTAGAGGTGATCCCGACTATCTCTAGTCGGAACCTCCCAACCTCCCGCACCATCTCAGGCTCCTTCCCCGCCAGCGAGGTGACATTCCACGTCCCTAGAGCTAGCTTCCGTGTCCAGTGATCGGGCTGTCGAGGCACTCTCCTCCGACTGCCGCCCGATCCACAATGCACGACCCCCTATGGTCCCTCCCGCACGTGGTGAGCCCACGGGAAGGCGGCCCCACGTCGCTCCTTCGGGCTGAGCCCGGCCGGACCCCGTGGGGAAAGGCCCGGCCACCAGGCGCTCGCATACGAGCACCGACCCCGGGCCTGGCTCCAGGGTGGTGCCCCGGTTGCGCCATACCGGGCGACGTCACGGTCCTTGTTTTTGTAAACATCATATGGGGTTTTTGAACCACTCTTAGTCTGACCCGTCGCCTAGGACCTGTTTGCCTTGGGAGACCCTACCAGGGGCATATAGCCCCCGACAACATAGCTCCTAGGGTCACTCGGGTACTCAAACCCCTCCACCACGTTAAGGTGGCGGTTCAAGGAAGGGTACTGGTCCCCATTATAAACAAATTGAAAAGCCCTGGCATAGAATTACATGAAATACACTAAATAATGTTCTTTATAACCTTGCAAGCTTTAATTAGTTTGCTCTGTCGAAAATTCAAGCTGGTTTCTCTTTTAATGGAATAGCATGTGGGAGGGTTACATAATACTGTAGCGCTACAGTGCCATAGTTATCATTTTAACATCCATTTACATATAAATTTTTTCAAATAATTACCGGATGAAGTGCCATTTAATTGCTAAAAAAACTTTTATTTGATCCCAACTTTTTTGTCTCAAATTAATCTTTTTTTTCAGCAAGCATATTTGAAAAAACTTGGAGGTGTGGATGATCTGGACATGGTGAAAAAATCTATGTCTGCGTAAGTACTTTTTTGTAAAAGACATTGGATTATTTGTCAGAAATAAAATCAGCTACATCATATCTATTAAATGATCATACTGACCTTTCAGTGGTGCACCATTTGATAAGCTATCAGCCTCCACTGCCTGATATTCATCCTAATCCTTTAATTGAGTAGAACTGCACTTTTCAATCACAAATTTAGGCACACAAGCATCACTACTCTAACATATAAACACTAACATATAAACCCTTGCTCAGCCCCTAAATGATTTAACCCTCTTTCGTCACTAAAGGGGGAACTGTAAGGCCTGTTTGGCAGTTTACTGCAGAATGTATGAAGTAGTTACACACCAGAAAACATTTTAAGACAACTCAAAGCTGAAAGAATATTTTTATGGATGCAGATTAGATTTCATTGGATTTCTCTTTAAAGACTTAATTTACTTTCAAAAAGAAAGCTTTTGTAATAAGCATGTTTTGTATGCTGCTTTAATTGACTGTCTTAACTTTTTTTTATTGTTTTACACTTTTTAAAGGTTTTGTACATTCATGTTTGTTTTTCAGAACTCAGATCATATGTGGTAGGTAAAAATAAATGAAATTTCATACATAATATATACTTTTTTCATTTGTGCTTATTTACTTGTAGTGATGTTTCAAGTTAAAACAACAGTATTCTTTTGGCTTCACGAGTCAAATGTTTGCACATATTTCTTAAGGGCAACCTATATGTGATCCCTATTGATCGATTTTGGTACATTTTTGTCAACAACAGGGTTTGGTACCTACAGTTGTCAACAACAGGGTTTTTTAAGGCTGAAATATACATGAAACTATGTTTTGTTTTTCTCTTTAGATGCTGTCATCTACACACACAACACAACACGGACAAAAATATTACAGACCATGTCTAAATACTTAAAATATGCTCCAGAGAGGATAGGCGGTGGTGGCCATAAAAAGACACTTCACTGATGACCCACTCCAGTTTAAAATAATTTAATGAAAATGAATTTGTTTTGTGTGCGTGTGTGTACGTGCGCACGTGTGATTTAATTTAGTTGAATGAGAAAAAATAAATTGGGTGTAAAAATATTGCTGTTTATTTTTATTCGGTCTTATCTGTATATATGCAAGTGGACTCTCAAACCTGCACTTAAGATCATCCAAAGTAATTAATTAAAAAAATTCTACAGTTATTAGAGAGATATTTCTTTTAGGCCAATGTAAAATTGTTACAATTTCTATCAACATGAAGTATACGCCACAGAAAATCACACTACACGTTAATTATTCATTTAATATTGAAAAACCATTGACACGGCAGCAATTTCAATGCTTTATTATGGGGATAAAAAACAATAAAGCAATTATTATACAACATCGATTTCTGACTGCAATTCAAATACGTTGAAAGGTAAGACGGTGAAACAACGTTGCTATTTCAACGTTGATTCAATTTGCAAAACCGAAACGTAATTCAACGTTGATTCAACCTTGGTCCTTGACGTTGAATTGTCAGCTGGGTGTGTTTCTAAAGAAAACCACTTTGAGATTAAAACATTTTACGGAGTTATTTTTTCCCACTTGTAAAACTGCATATTGTTCTTATCTCCAAGTGTATTAATTTATCGAGTGAAAATGTCTGTGTGGTGAATCTAGTGTGTGTGATGGAGTTTGCTCACCTTTCATTCACTTAAAGAACAGAATTGATGTAATACACTTTTTATAAAGGTAAGACAAACCAAAATATTTAGCTATTATGTCTCTTTCATAAATATTGAAGATTCTATGGATAATTATGTGAATATTAAATTATGGCCTGCCTAATTACATCATAAAATGATGATGACATGATTTATAGTGCATGTTTCATGCCAATTGAAGAGTTGTTTTAATTACAAATAATAAGGTTTACACTGAAATGCAGCGTGTTAATAAGAATTTTTAAATAACGTTCAAATTCAATGTTATGTTGATCTTAAAAATGAAGTGGTGACAGTTTATGTTAGACAGCTTTGGCATTGTACTGCATATTTTAAAGGGTTATAAAAGCTTTTAGTTGGGTCTGTTAATAGAAGCTGTTTAATTTTCTAAAAATGGTCCAAATGGTTCCTTTAAGCCCCTAAAGTCTATATAGAATAGGAAAACGGATGATTATTAGAAACAGTAGAACATGTGCTTATAAAACATGAAAGTTATGAAACAGCAAGGTTTCATCTTAGTCAAGTTAGATTATTATTTATTTATTTAAAGGAAACAGGATTGTTAATAGTATTTTATATGTATATATATGTATTTATATATATATATATATATATATATATACACACATATGAAGAGTTTTAATTGTGTTAGTTAGCTGTATTTTTTAATATTTATTTATGGCTGTATTTATGGCTTAAATCTAAACAAACCAACTGCACTTTGATTGATATTAATTATTATTATTTTTGTCTTTAAGACCCTTTTTGTTTATGAATTTCCTATCCAATAGACGAGCACACTCCTTTCACTAGGTGGCGGGAATGCGCCCTGCAAGTTGGTCTGCCACCGCCATTTAATCCTAGAAGAAGAAGAAGAAAACCCGATAGTCTGTCCGTCGTCATTTCCGCTGTGATGAGCGCGCGCTGCACAATACGAGCTGTATGAGATGTTCAGTCAGTGATAAACTGCTTTATAGTTTTTATAACTTAACAAAAGCGGCTGTTTAATAACGAGTGGTTTCAATAGTTGTGTAGTTTAGTGTGACGGCCGAAGAGGACAGGCATATACATACAACATCGTCTATCATGTCTGCTATGATATGGTATGTGTGATTTTCATTAATAGTATAGAAGAATGCATTGTACGTTTAGCTTAAAAAAGACACTTAACTACTTACGTTGCACTTAAATCTACAACTTGTTATACGGTTATATGGGGACGTACAGATGATACAGTGGCGCCAAAACGTCTACAACGTCATCATCATCACTATTATTACACGACATAGCATGCTAAGGCAAACATGTAATTCAATGTTTGTATGTTCTATGTTTTAACGATTTTTCGTCTGCTGTCTTCTGTCTCACTTCGAGATATTCGCATCACTTCTCATAGGTTATTGGTAGAAGGGATACAATGAATTATATTAGCTAATGCCTACACCTACCCAACCCTAAACCTAATCTTACAATAATTAAACAAATAGTAGCAGCTTTCTTGTAGTTCAGTGTTCTAATTTTTATTTTAAGTTGTGTTAACAACGCAAGGCTGTGGGTTGGATCCCAGGGGATTGCAGATACCTTTGCAAGTCGCTTTGGATAAAAGCGTCTGCCAAATGCCTAAATGTAATTAACTGTTTTCAGTGTGACAAAAGTTATGCAGTATCGGAGGTGCTCTTGCTCAGTGGAGGTATCTGTATCCATTCTACCCATAACCATTCTGGTATGTTCGCTTACTGGAAATCATGTGACAAGTTTTGAAGACGTTTAACCGAAATCACAGGAACCTATGAACTTCATGAAACGCGATATAACCTTTGAAAAAAAAGCGATTCACGAATAGAATCCTTTATCTGTTCCAGATAAAGAGACATTGTTTTTCATTGCTCATTTGCTCAAGTGTATTTTAAGTTGTGATTGCCTCTCCATGGTTCATATATCGGGTCTGCTTACCCTAAACTTCATCATAACCGCTTGTTATGTAAATCAACCAATTATAATTGAGGACTGGAAATGTCTGCTTTATTGATTTTAAATATTTACACTTATTTAAATATTAAAATTATAAACATTGCAATTTCCACTGTTCTGTAAAAGGGTGTACTTGCAATACTATTAATGTCATTACTTAATCAGTGGCATAATATAATTATAAAATGACAATAATATGGACTATCAATTTCTGTATTTCTGATGCAATTTATCGGCAAACAAAAAGTTATGCAATTTACCTTTGTTTAGTTGTTAAAGAAGTCTAAAATTTGCATTTCAAAAGTTTTCATCGGGCAAGGCGATAGTTTACATTGTGTAGTTAATCTGTTTGCGAAATGTGCACAATTAAGAGGTTCTGTATTTTGAGAATCGATATTGAATCGACCACAGAAAAATTTGGGTTTAAAAAATGTGACCAGTTCCAGACTGTGTGGTAAATGTATTCTTTGCCACAATGTTTTTTTTTGTTGCACATACAATAAATGTTGCACTGTACAGCTCTGCCTTATTGTGTTTGTGTGTATTATCTGCAGATTTGGTCCCAGATTTTCACCTTGGTAGTACTGCTGCATGGACTTATTCATGATGAACTGTGAGTTATTGGCTACATGCAGTGCGCTGGGTTATCTGGAGGGAGATATTTACCACAAAGAACCAGACTGCCTTGGTAATAATGAAACCATTATACAAGTTACATTTATTTGTATGCTGTACACAATTGTTTCACATTCTACATGCTCATGGGCGGCAACAGGGAGCCAGTGCAACCTGATGAAGAGCGGAGTTACATGCGCTCTCTTCGGTTCATTGAAGACCACTATTGCTGCCGCATTCTGGATCCTCTGGAGAGGTTTGATTGTGCAAGCAGGAAGTCCAGCTATAAGCGCATTGTAATAATCCAGTTTGGACAAGACAAGAGCGTGGACTAGGACTATCGTAGAGTGCTCCGATAGGAAAGGTCTAATTTTCCTAATGTTGTAGAGGATGAATCTACAGTACCGGGTGGTGCTGGTAACATGACTTGTGAGGTTAAGCCGATCATCGATTACCACTCCCAGGTTTCTGGCTGTGCTGGACGGTGTAAAAATCCAGCACAGATGGATTATTACAATTTGGTCTGCGCTTTTGGTGCATTTTCCTGATCTGGTCAGTTAAATAAGGATGAAATGAAACCCTCTGTACATTTTTGTCTTATTCCAAAAGCCGTTTTGCTCCAATACGTCACAATTCTGAAGTAAATACCATTGCAACTTCCTTTTCATGCAGACTTTTAAATGATAATCACGTCAAAATGTCAATTTAAAATGAAATGATAGAAGCTATCCCTGGTTATCCCCACAGATTTTGGTGATACATTTACTAATAATGAACAAACTTTTATTACTGCCTTGCCATACTGCTTATGTACAACGATCTGCAGCTCCGTTTACGTTCATGCCACTGCTAGAGCGGTTCCTGTTCTCAAGTGAAGACCCGTTTGCATCATCTTTTGGATCCATCCGCTCATATGTTTCTGTAGTGAGGTAGGCGAGACGAGATCTGAGAGTCGAGGCCGGTGCGTAAGTGAGTGATAATGAGCGTCAGCTGTATGCACTGTGTTTTGTAACACAGAGGAGATCGACCGGATCTCCGGATCTCAAAAATTGATGACCGGAAGAGCGACCAGACCCTCAGTGAGAGAGGACCAGGCCTGGCTTGTAGTTATTTGTGTCTGTCGCCCATGAGGGGGCTGCCGGCTGTCTATTTATGTATTTATTTATTAATTAAAAGTGGTTTAATGTTTGCCTGTTCCCGTCTTCTTCCTTCCTCTTATTGAATCTTGTTACAAATGCTTTATGCGATAAACAAACAAACATGTGCATTCGGTGTGGACAGAAGCGTTACTCTGTGTTTAAAAGCCGATGCACGCTGTATATAAGCTGATCTCCGCAAAATGTCTGGAAACATTTGGGTAGTCGTTATTTTCGTTTGTTTTTTTTGCACAAAGTATTTTATTTGCTATAAAAAAAATTGTTTAGCCACTATAAGCGGATGGACCTATTTAACAATGTCTTTAGTACTTTTCTGGACCATGGTTTCATTAATTATGTGTGTTTGAATGTTTTCTGTGGTTATGAATTGTGTTCAGAGAGTGTGAAGGATCTCATTCGCTACCTGCGACATGAGGATGACACACGGGACATCAGACAGCAGCTGGGAGCAGGACAGATTCTTCAAAATGACCTCTTGCCTATCATCACCCAGCACACAGAGGACAAATTGCTCTTTGATGCCTGTATCAGGTGTTAAGTCTTTTGATTTAATAGTTTGATTGGCACTTTTACCTGATTGTAATTATTAGACTAACAATGGAAAGTTGTTCTTAGGCTAATGGTGAACTTGACCCAGCCAGCACTGCTCTGCTTTGGAAAAGTTCCAGATGATCCGGCGTTCCGACATCACTTCCTGCAAGTGACATCATACCTTCAGGCCTATAAAGAGGTACAACGGCCAGAATGGTCACATCAAGGTTAAATGTATAGTGCTTTACACAATGTACAATATTTTACAGCAGCTTTAAAGGTGAGGTTTTAAACTTCATTTACTTAAGTGTAATATAAATCTCAGGTGTCCACAGAATGTGTCTGACTTCCATCTCAAAATACATCACACAGGGTGAATATAAGCTGATCTTCGCTAAACATCTTCAATATTGAGGAAGACTTGCACTTTTTTTGCCCATATACAGACCGTACAAACCGCATGGAAGTGCTCTCGTGAACGCGCACCATAGACTGACAAGACAAAGGAGAATATAGTGATTTATTTTGTTATTTTGGTTTGCATTTTCGTTAATTATTGAGCCACTATTAGCGGCTGGACCAATTTGAACAATGTCTTTAGGTTATAGTTGTTGTCAAGGTCCAGAAAAGTTCTATAGTTGAGGAGGCCTGGGAATCTCTCAGATGTCACCTTAAATATTTGTATTTGTGTTCCGAAGACGCGGGGAGGTCTAAAAGTAAAAAAAAATGATTTAGATGAACTTTTCCTTTAACGGCTTTCCACATGTCGTGGACAAGTGAATGTTTTGTATGTGCAAGGGAGCGAGAATTTTACTTTTGGCGGACCGGACAAGTAACTTGAAATAATAACAACAAAGGCTGTACAGTGCAAGATATACAGTATGTTGCACATGCTATAAAAATAGGTTCGTACTAATAGTACTTTAGAGTTGGGTCTATCTGCGGAGTGCAAGAGAGAGGTGTAACTGGGAAGGGGAGTAATTGTCCAAATCACACGGAACAACGTGAGATATAAAAACGTCACATTGTTGGCAAGATGGCGGTCGTATTGATGGCGTTTAGGATATTTTCCAGAGATAACTTTAAATTTTATTCTTCAAGTAATTTTCATGCAATAGTTGGTATCGTTGGTAATAGTTGGTAACACACACATTGGTATCGTTTCGTCGACAATCTATTAGTTAAGTCAAGCCAGCTTTATTTATATAGCGCTTTTTACAATTTTCCTTGTGACAAAGCCGCTGTACAAGAAATCATTGACTATAAGCAAAACATATAAGGTTATTCAAGTCATAACACAGGTCAAATATCAGACACACTAAATTCCTATATGCAGTGTTAATTAAATAAGACTATCAAATTCTAGCATTTGGAATTCTAGCATTTGGCCAGGCAAACAGTGCAAAACATTATGCAGACGGTGGTGAGGAACCCAAAACTCCATTGGAGGAGAAAAAAACCTCAGATGTAAACCAGGCCTAACCAGGGTATTCCAGTTCCCCTCTGGCAAAAACTGCTGCCTCTGCACAAGCTCGACAGTGCGCACACAACAAGGCAAAATAAAAAAAGTAAGATTTAAAATTATCATTAATAATCTAATAGTGACTGAAGTTTTGTAGAGTCGCCACGTCCTTCGTCCAGCATTTGTCAGGTCTGGGAATGGATTGCACCCTGCCCGCTCCGGTAACCTTGGACTGCATCCTGCCCGCTCCGGTAACCTTGGACTGCATCCTGCCCGCTCCGGCAGGGGCGATTCTAGGATTTTTTCAACAGGGGGGCACAAGAGGGGCCACAATTAATACAGAGGGGCCAATCTTGTGTTGTGTGAACTGTATATCAAAATCATTTTAAGAGTTTAGGAACCTTTAAATTCAGTAATAAACAGTGATACCCTATTATATTTTAATAGCAGTTATTCACTGCTCTAAATCAAAACAAAACAATTTGTGTTAACTTTTCACATTACAAAAGTGAAACAAAAACTGTAATAAATAAACTTCTGTGAAAACACAGTACACACTTAATTTGAGACTAATTTTATTTACTTTGACACAAAATTCAAGAAAACTACAATATATTGTGTAGCAAGATGGCAAGAAAAGTAAACATCAAGTTATAGAAATTAGATACAATTAATTTTAGCCAAACAACTATTAATACTGACCAAACAAATAAACAACAACTTAGTTCATAAGATGTAAAATGTGGCTTATAATAGGTTTATGTATCTGGTTAATTTAAATAAATTACTATTCAGCTTCTGAAGGTGGGGAAGTATCCAGCTCTTCCACATCACTTTCACTCTGAGAGCGCGAGAGAGCGAGAGATTTCCAACGGTTTATGATGACGAAATGACACGGTGCAGAAAGCGATGCAGCACCATGGTGGTGATTAAGAATGCCAACTTTTGTTGATTTTAGGAAAAATCTACAGACGCAAATAGATTAAAGGTGTAGCAAAATAAAGACGTGTGTATTGTGGACTTTTCTTTTAAAGTAAAAAATAATAAAAAACTATGTTTTTGCCTGCCGTGTCTCACCTTAAAGTGTGTAGCGTTAGATAAACATCATAGATCATACGATTTGTTTCGTCACCTCGCTTGCAATATCACTTGCGTTGTTGAGGCCAAAAAATAAGTAAATCCCATGGTACATTCAGCATCAGGTCAGGTGCATAGTAAATATGATTAGCATTCTCTTAGTCTGCTCTAGGAGATAACATCGTCATCGAACCTGGTCTGTCCTAACACCGAAAGACGGTAGCTGCTAACGTTAGTAGTACCAAACCCTTCTTGCACTGCAACAACTCGCTAATCGAAAAATCAAGCAATATAAAATCAACTTACCGTGTGTTTTTTTTTGTTGTTGTTGGAAAACAGCAGCTTCCTATTCTTGGTCCTCGTTGAGAAGCATCGCGACACAATCATGAATTACTACAAACTGAACGATTATAATTTGAATTTGTTAGTGATAGACAAGTAGAAGGGCACAATGGGCGGCCAATCAGTTTGAACCCTCCCCTGGCTATGCCACTGCGCTCTGGTAACCTTGGAACAATGAGACAAGACTGGCTGAGAGTACTGTTCTGCACTCTTTGATGCAACAAATGCATCAGTTGTTATTGGAAGCCTAGATCTTTGAAATATATATATATATATATATTATGATAGTGTAGTGTATGCAAGATTAAAAAGATGCGTCTTTAGTCTAGATTTAATCTGACAGTGTGTCAGCCTCGCGGACAGTGCAGGGAAGACCGTTCCAAAGTTTAGGCGCTAGATAGGAAAAGGATCTGTTGCCTGCACTTGATTTTGAAATTCTAGGTATTACCAACTGACCTGACACCTGAGAGCGTAGTGCACGTGACTATAATACGTTAGAAGTTCTCTCAAGTAGTGAGGAGCTAAACCACGCAAGGCTTTATAGGTAATAAGCAAGATTTTCAAGTTTCTGCGATGCTTTATAGGTAACCAGTGCAAGGTTGACAGAACCGGGCTAATATGCTCATACTTTTTTGTACGCGTAAGAACTCGAGCTGCCGCATTTTGGACCAGTTGGAGTTTTTGTAATAGGCCTGCAGGGCAACCACCTAATAGTGCATTACAGTAATCTAGTCTTGATGTCATAAAGGCATGAATTAGCGTCTCTGCATCTGATGGTGACAGCATATGACGTAGTTTAGATATATTTTTAAGATGGAAAAACACAATTTTACAGGTGTTGGCGACCTGGTTCTCAAATGACAGAGTACTATCGAATATAAAGCCAAGATTCTTAGCTGAAGATGAGGGTTTTATGGAAGATCCATCAATAGTTAAGCTGTTGTATTGGTTGTTACGTAGGGCTGTTTTCGGTCCGATAAGTAACACTTCAGTTTTGTCTGAGTTCAGTAATAAAAAATTGCTACTCATCCACTTTTTTATATCAACTATGCATTCCACTATTCGATGGAATTGCTGTGTTTCATGAGGCTTCGAGGAAATATAGAGTTGCGTATCATCAGCATAACAGTGAAAGCTTAGTCTGTGTCGCTTTATTATATCTCCTAGAGGTAGCATGTATAATGCGAAGAGCATAGGCCCTAAGACTGAGCCCTGTGGTACACCGTACTGGACTTGCGATTTGCGTGATACCTCATTGTTTATTGCTACATATTGAAAACGGTGGCATAAATAAGATCTAAGCCATTTCAAAGCTATTTCCTTAATACCGACATAATCTTCGAGTCTATGTAGGAGCATGCTGTGGTCAATGGTGTTGAATGCAGCACTAAGATCTAGCAGCACCAATAAGGAGATACAACCTCGGTCGGACGCCATAAGCAGATCATTTGTTACTCTGATCAGAGCAGTCTCTGTACTGTGATGTGCTCTAAATCCAGACTGGAAATCTTCATTAATCTCCTTCCAGGAAGGAACATATTTGAGTTGAGACTACTTTTTCCAGAACTTTAGAAAAGAAAGGTATATTCGAAATAGGTCTGTAGTTAACTAGTTCTCCAGGGTCCAGATGTTTTTTTTTGACAAGGGGCCTTATAACAGCCACCTTATATGCTTTAGGCATATGTCCTAATGTCAGAGATGAGTTAATAATGCTAAGTAGAGGATCTATAATTTCTAGGAGCATCTCTTTCAGTAGATTTGTAGGTATAGGGTCTAACATGCATGAAATTGATTATGATATAATGATTTCACTTCTGGTTGCATAGTTATACTTTTTTTCTTTAATATCTTGGATTTTATTTGTGAAATAGTTCATAAAATCATCACTGCTATGCTGGTTTACAGAATCAGAAGTCGCTGACGATTTATTTTTGGTTAATTTAGCCACTGTATCAAATAAAAACCTAGGGTTATGCTGGTTTTCTTCTATTAGTGATGAAAGGTAGGCAGATCTAGACGTTTTTAGGGCTTTCCTGTATTTTTAATACTATCCTTCCAGGCAGTACGAAATACCTCTAATTTAGTTTTCTTAAAGTTGCGCTCCATTTTTCGTGCCGCTTTCTTTAGAGCCTGAGTGTGTTCATTTTTCCACGGTGTCGGTCTGTCATTTTTAATCTTCTTTAAGCGCAGAGGAGCAACTATGTCTAGCGTTTCCGAGAAGGTGGCATTAATATTTTCAATGGTAAAGTCAAGATCTTCAACGTTATTACTCATGCTAGAGATTTGAGTCAATTCAGGAAAATTATCAAGAAACGCACCTTTTGTAGTCTAGTTATTGTTCTACAATATTTGTAACTTGGAGTTTGATTTTTCACCATTGGGTAGTGAAGCAAGCATGATACCAGATAATGATCCGAAATGTCTTCGCTCTGCTGAAGGATTTTTACGTCGCCCACGTTTATACCGTAAGACAATATTAAATCTAAAGTATGATTACGAAGGTGAGTAGGTCCTGACACATGTTGACTAACGCCCATGGAGTTAAGAGTGTCTTTAAAAGCCATTCCTAAAGCATCTGTATCATTATATACATGAATGTTAAAGTCACCAACAACAATGACTCTGTCTGCAGCCAGTACTAGTTCTGATAAGAACCCACCAAATTTTTTAATAAAATCTGTGTGGTGCCCTGGAGGCCTATATACAATAGCCAAAATAAATTTGAAAGATGTTTTGTCCTTAGTATTAGGTATTGACGCATCAAGTACCATGACTTCAAAAGAATTGTATTAAGGATTAGACTTCTGAGAAATGCTAAAAGAGTTACGGTAAAGTGCAGCAACACCTCCTCCTCTGCCTTTTAGGCGAGGCTCGTGTTTATAATAATAATCTTGGGGGACTGATTCAATTCAATTCAATTTTATTTATATAGCGCTTTTCACAATTTGCATTGTTCCAAAGCAGCTGTACAGGGGAAAAACGAAAAACCCAAGAAAGGGTAAAACACACTACATGGTGTGTTATATAATAAATCCAATTATTCTAGTAAATAATATCTAATGTCAGCATCTCCTGGTGGTTTATTAAGCATATTTGCCTTAAGTGAATGCTTGGCTGAAAAGATGTGTCTTTAATCTAGATTTAAATTGGGCGAGTGTGTCTGATCCTCGAATAGTGTCAGGAAGGCTATTCCAGAGTTTAGGTGCTACTTATGAGAAAGCTCGACCCCCTTTGGTGGATTTAGTTATTCTAGGTATTATCAAAAGTCCTGCGTTTTGAGATCTTAGAGAGCGTGATGGGTTGTAGTGCGATAGAAGCTCTGTTAGGTAGGTAGGGGCTAAACCCTTTAAGGCTTTATAAGTGATTAAAAGAACTTTAAAGTCAATACGATACTTAATTGGTAGCCAGTGAAGGGTTGATAAAATTGGGGTTATGTGATCGTATTTTCTGGACCTGGTTAGAACTCTGGCAGCTGCGTTCTGAACTAACTGTAGTTTGTTTATTGATGATGCAGGACAACCACTAAGTAGAGCAGGGGTGTCAAACTCATTTTAGGGTAAGGGCCGGATGGAGAGAAAAGTGACAATGTGCGGGCCGAATCACCTTTTTTAAACCATATTGCACCAAATTACAAATGAATTAGCAAACAAACTAGAAAGACATACTGTTCTGTAAAAGGTGCATTTAATAAATCCTCAGAACGGTTCAATAACACTCTTATTCCTCTTTGAAAAAACTATTTTGTTTAGGTAAAGGCAATCAAAACCCTTTCCTTTGAATATGAATATTTTTTGTCAGATACTTTTTAAACTAGTAATGACAAAAATGCAACAGACTCTATTTGTGTACAGACGGTCACATTAAATATGAACCATACAAGCTATACAATATAATTCACTAATAGGAAAAACTGCCTTAACATATTTAACAACTAGTACAGTAGTACAACTTCACTTTGGATATGAACATTAAATATATACTAGAAATTCCCTTTAACAACAAAAGATCTAGATCGCATCTGCATTATGATTTTAATTCCTGACATCTCTTTTCTTCAACCACATCAATCTCATAATGTCATTTAGCTGTCTGTTTGTTAGTCGAGAGCGCAGGTTGGACTTGTTAATGTTCATTACCGATTCTTGATGAATTCTCCCTTTGAAAACGGCTTTGATCCCGCTGCGATTTCGTTGGCAATCAAATAGCGTTACAGCTTCATCAGTCCCTGTTGTTTTTGTGATCATTGACTGCTTTTTTCCGAGGCTAAAGTTAAATTATTGACTTTTCGAAGCTGTCCAGTGTATTTATCATATTTCTCTGCGTGTATCTCATAGTGCCGTTTAATATTCTACTCGTTTTGCACAGCCACGGCTTGTGAGCAGATTAAACATACCGGCCTACCGTTGAACTCACAGAAGAAAATACGTCTCCTTCCGTCAGTTTTCTTTATTTGGACATTTTAAAATCACTAGTCCTTGCCGCACAACTTAGCCGACTTTGTTTTCGAAATGTAGGCGGCGCTTTAGAATGCGCATGCTTGTTAGGGGTTCCGGCAGAAGCCCAATTAAATGATCAATGATAAAATAAAAAATTTAATAAAACAAAACATAATATGGCAGCGAAAACCTGATTGTATTAATAAACTTTAAATTAATTAAAATAATAATAAACTTTTATTTCATATTTGTATTATTTTTCAAATCTTCCCTCGGGCCGTATTGGACGCCTTATCGGGCCGGATACGGCCCACAGGCCGTATGTTTGACACCCCTGAAGTAGAGCATTACAGTAGTCAAGTCTTGAGGTCATAAATGCATGAATAAGCTTCTCCGCGTCAGCAACACACAGAATATTTCGTAACTTGGCAACATTTCTTAGGTGGAAAAAGGCTGTTTTTGTGACATTTGAGATGTGATTTCGAAATGACAGGTTGCTGTCTAATATAACGCCTAGATCTTTTACTGTATTTGTTGGAGTAACGGTACATCCTTCAACTTGCAGTTTATAATCAGAAATATTCGGTTTGCGTGTCTTTGGTCCGATAAGTAATATTTCTGTTTTATTAGAATTTAAAAGAAGGAAATTACAGGTCATCCAATGTTGTATATCTTTAATGCACTCTGCCAATTTGGATAGCTGGGAGGAATCATCTGGTCTTGATGAGATATATAGCTGAGTATCATCTGCATAGCAATGGAAGCTAATTCCATGTTTTTAATAATGTTTCCGAGGGGCAGCATGTATATGGAGAACAGCACAGGTCCCAGAACCGATCCCTGAGGTAATCCATAATTTACTTGCGTTAGATTGGATGATTCCCCATTTAAATGGACAAATTGATGTCTTTCTGACAAGTAAGATCTAAACCACTGTAGTGCCTGTCCCTCAATACCGGTATAATTGTGTAAGCGATCTAGAAGTATGTTATGGTCTACGGTATCGAACGCACCACTAAGGTCAATTAGGACCAAGAGTGAGATGTTACCTTTTTCTGATGCTATAAGCAGGTCGTTTGTAATTTTAACGAGCGCAGTTTCTGTGCTATGATGCGATCTAAAGCCTGACTGAAATTTTTCGTGCATGTTGTTATTTTGTAAGAAAGAGCACAACTGAGTGCACACTACTTTTCCTAGTATTTTAGACAGGTATGGGAGATTTGAAATCGGTCTATAGTTTCCAAGTTCATTTGGATCTAAGTTTGGTTTCTTGATTAGAGGCTTAATGACGGCCATCTTAAAGGGTCCTGGCACATGGCCTAGATTAATTGACGAGTTGATAATGTTATAAATGGGCTCAATTACAACAGGTAGTAGCTCTTTTAATAGTTTAGTTGGTATGGGGTCTAATAAGCAAGTTGTATGTTTAGATGTTGCAATAAGTTTAATTAAATCCTCCTGTTTTATAGGTGAAAAACGCTGGAGCCTTTGTTTTGGAGCGATGGTTGGTGCTAATTCATAGGACAGATTTGGAGGTTGAGTTTTTACAATTTTGTCACGAATGTTTTCGATTTTCTCTGTAAAGAATTTCATGAATTCATTGCTACCGAGGTGCGGTGGAATAGCCAGGTCAGGTGGTGTCTGTTTATTTGTTATTTTAGCGACTGTGCTAAATAGAAACCTTGGATTGTTTTTGTTGGTTTCTATGAGGTTACGAAGGTGCTCAGCCTTTGCTGCTTTTAGTGCCTTTTTATAACAATTTGCACTCTCTTTCCACGCCATTTTAAAGACCTCTATTTGAGATTTTTTCCATTTGCGCTCTAGTTTGCGAGTTTCTCTTTTAAGGGCGCGAGTGGTACTATTGTACCATGGTGTAATATTTTTCTCATTAATCTTTTTTGACTTCGTAGGTGCAACAGCTTCTAATGTATTAGAGAAAATAGTACCCAATTTCCTGGTCATGGCATCGAGCGATTCTTTATTTATTGGTCTGGTTATTAAAGGAGTCAGATCTGGGAAGCTCTTTGCGAAGCTATCTTTAGTAGCGGAGGTGATTGTTCTACCCTGTCGATAACGAGTTAAAGGGCTGATTCCTGGCGTGCGCAAAGTACCCGTTATAAGATAGTGATCGGTGACATCTGACTCATTTAAAGCTATATAATCATCTGGCTTTAGCCATGTTTCTGTGAGACAGAGCATGTCTATTTCATGATCTGTTATCATATCTTTAACAAAAAGTGCTTTATTAGAGAGAGATCTAATATTTTGCAATCCGAGTCGTAACAGTTGATTATCTGTATTATGTTCATGTTTAGTTAGTTTAACATTAATTAAATTACCTTTGAGAGGTTTACGCATTATTTTATGTTTGCTAATCCGGGGGACAGACACAGTCTCTATTTTATGATGTTTGGGAGAAAGTATTATCGCAAACAAAGGTGTGTGTTATGTTTAGCAAAACAGCATCTTACAACCAGCCAGACATATTCTATATTTATGTGTAAATATGGAGCAACGTTTAATCATTAATTGCATTATGTGTCTAACACCTTGTTCCTGTGAGACAGGAAACGTATCCCTTGTCCGATCACCATCATATTTTGGATGCTTGTTTGTAATAAGATGTATGAATGTACTTAATGGCAAGTCAATTGGATTATTTGTTAAGGAGTAGCGAGCTTTCAGGTACACCGTTCACTTAAATAAAATAAAGGACCCTGTAATGGTCACGCAAATGAAAAAGTTGAACATGTTTTTGATAGTTATTGATCTAGAGAGTCCAGAGAATTGTAGGACAACCTAGGACAAGTTTGCAAAAGTAGGTTCTTAACATCATCACAGATAACTCACAAACTGTTTGATCGACATCAATGGTTCAAGAGCCAAATTTGTTCGGAATTATGAGAGCTTTCATATGATATCGATAGTTTGTTTAAATGTCACGTGATACACAATTGTTAAGGCAACCAAAGATGTGTCAATTTTGCCATTTTTACTGTTATAGCGCCACCTAGTGTTCAAACGGGGCGATATTTTCTAAGTCATCTCGGAGTGACGGTCTACACATATGTTCCAAGCCCCATGATGATATCTCTAATAGTGCTCGAGTTATGGGCATTTTAATGTAATAGGCTCCGCCTATTTAAAATGTTTAAGCCCCTAAGCGACCGTGACAGGAAATTTCAACTTCAAACTTCGTTTATTATTTACATTCACACTCCACAGAAGTCATCTGCATTGGTTTGGATCCGATCGGTCGAAAAACCAAGGACTAGTTTGCGAAAGTAGGTTTTTGACATCATCTTCGATTACTCACAAACCGTTCAATCGACAGAAATGGTTCCAGAGGCAAAGTTGTTCAGAATGTGAAGAGCTATCACATGATATCAATAGTTTGAGTATATGTCAAATGTCACGTGATACACAATTGTTTATGCACTCCAAAAGCGTTACTTCGACCCCCGGTGGCAGAATGAGTTCATATTTCTTACAGACCTTCAGGACCATGAGTCGAACAAGCCCAGCGAGTGTCGTTTCGATCGAGTTCCGTTAACCCTGTCTAATGAGTGGTCAAACTTCATTGGCCGATGACCGCCATGTTTCTTTAGATACGCCACTGTCCTTTAAGACAGTCATGGTGCGTGACACAAAGACACATCATACCAAATTATAAGTCGATCGGGCAAATGGTTGGGTAGTTATAGCCCTTTTCGAGTTCATGTATATTATAGCACCATCTAGTGGCCAAACCCGACTCCTTTTTACTGTAATCCTGGACTGAGAGTCTACACATAGGGTCCAAGCCCCATGAAGATTGCTCAAACGGTTCACGAGTTATGGCCATTTTAACAAAATATGCCACTTCCGGTTCAGACGTTTTGGCGCCCCCTAGCAACAAACTTTTTTTAATAATTATTCACATTCACTCTCCACAGAATTCATCAGCGTTGGTTTGGTTCCGATCGGGCAAAAATCCAGGGACTAGTTCATTAGGGTTTCGAGCCCGTAGGGCTGAAAACCTATTGTATTTGTAAGGATTTTTATTATTAGGGTTTCGAGCCCGAAGGGCTGAAAACCTATTGTTTTTGTAAGGATTTTTAGGGTTTCGAGCACGAAGTGCTGAAAACCTATTGTTTTTGTAAGGATTTTTATTCTTCTTCTTCTTCTTCTTATTATTATTATTCCGCCATAAAACGCGTTGCCCAGCCCAAACCGTAAGTCGTAGAAACTCGAGACTTGGTCAGATGGTAGTAGTCTTGCACGCTACTCAGATACTCGGAGCCAGCCATGTCGGTCCATAGGTGGCGCTATAGCGATGGCCAATGCGTTTGGGCTCAATGCTCGTAAACCGGATGTCACACAACAAAGTGTTTGGTGTCATTGGAATCCTTGGCTCCAAACTTAAAAAACGTATATCTCCGATTTCATTTCCGGTATGCAATTTTTTTCGCTAATTTGCATTTTATGAAAAAAAAAAAAAATGAACTAGTCCCTGGATTTTTGCCCGATCGGAACCAAACCAACGCTGATGAATTCTGTGGAGTGTGAATATAAATAATCATAAAAGAAAGTTGAAAATTCGATTCAGGGTCGCTAGGGGCCATCAAAACATCCGAACCGAAAGTTGCCTATTTCGCTAAAATGGCTATACCTAGAGAACGGTTTGAGCTATCTTCACGGGGCTTAGACCATATGTGAGGACCCTCAGTCCGGGGTCATAATAAAAAAGACTCGGTGTTTGGCCACTAGGTGGCGCTATAATAGCAAATATCTCGAAAACGGCAATAACTACCCAACCGTTGGCCCGATCGACTTATTATTTGGTATGGTGTGTCTTTGTGTCATGCACCATGACTGTATAAAAGGACTTTGGGGTTTCTCAAAAAACATGGCCGCCATCGGCCAATGAATTTTGAGCACTCATTACACAGGGTTAACGGAGGCCGATCGAAACGACACTCGCTGGGCATGTTCGACTCGTGGTCCTGAAGGTCTGTAAGAAATATGAACTCATTCGGCCACTAGGGGGCGAAGTAACGGTTTTAGAGTGCATAAACAATTCTGTATCACGTGACATTTGACACATACTCAAACTATTTACATCATATGTTTGCTCTTCTCATTCTTAACAACTTTGCCTCTGGACACGCTTCTGTCGATCAAACGGATCGAGAGTTATCGCTGACGATGTCAAAAATCTACTTTCGCGAACTAGTCCTTGGTTTTTCAACCGATCGGAACCAAACCAATGCAGATGACTTCTGTGGAGTGTGAATGTAAATAATCATTGAAAAAAAGTTGAAATTTATATTCATACACGGTGGGGGGGGGCAAAAACTGAACTGGGCGGAGCCTATCACATTAAAATGGCCGTAAATCCAGAACGGATTAACACATCATCATGGGGCTTGGAACATATGTGTAGACCATCACTCCGAGGTCACCTACAAAAGAAGGTGCCGTTTGGACACTAGGTGGCGCTAAAACAGTAGAAATGGCAAAATTGACGCGTATTTCATTACTTAAACAATTGTGTATCACGTGACATTTGACATACACACAAACTATTGATATCATATGATAGCTCTTCTCATTCTGAACAAATTTGCCTCTTGATCTATTGATGTCAATCAAACGGTTCAGGAGTTATTGCTGATGATGTTAAAATCGTACTTTTGCAAACTAGTTCTTTGATTTTCAAGCAATTTCAAAATTTCCACCATAGTACAATTCTCTGGACTCTATAGGTCAACAATGATTAAAAACATGTTGAGTTTTTTTTTGTTTTGTGTCCATTACAGGGTCCTTTTTTATATTAAGGTGAATAATGTACGTTAAAGGTTGCTACTCCTTAATAAATAATCCAAAGGACTTGCAATTAAGTAGTATTATACATATTTTGACTCAAAACAAGCATGCTCATCAGAAGAGGCATGCCTTCATAAAAGTCCAAAAGGTGAAATATTCATTCAAATGGGCTTTTCATACATGTCTTTGTAAGCATGCGTAGTCTGCATAGACTGTTACTGATCACCTAAGTCAAAATTCTGGGTCTAAAGGCTATCATTCATTGAGGATGTGTGTTAGGGCCATTTCTGAAATGGATTTGACCTATTTATCCTGATAACGTGAGTCTTGCTACTGAATTGTCCGAATGACTTGATATGAGAAAATGTAATGTATGTCCTATATGTGCATGTGTGTGTGAGCATGCCTGGGTCTGTATGAGCCAATGCTGACCCTTTGACTCATTTTTCTGGGTGTGGGGTTGTATTGTCGATTGTGGACATGTTAGTTTGCCATCCCTGAGACTGGTCGACGTTTACTTACCTAAACTTCTCGAAACCCGATAATTGCTGCTTGCAGCTATATTTAGGGTTTCGAGCCCGAAGGGCTGAAAACCTATTGTTTTTGTAAAGATTTTTATTATTATTATTATTATTATTCCGCCATAAAACGCGTCGCCCAGCCCAAACCGTAAGTCGTAGAAACTCGAGACTTTGTCAGTTGGTTGTATCTGTGCAGGTTACTCAGATACAGTGACCCAGACAAATCGGCCCATAGGTGGCGCTACAGCGATGCTGAACGCGTATGCATTCGTAACTCCTAAACCGTTTGTCGCACACCCAAGTGTTTTATATCATTGTAATCATTGGCTCAAAACTTAAAAAATGGCTATCTCCGATTTCATTTCCGGTATGCAAATTTTCCCGCTAATTTGCATTTTATAAAAAAAACCAAAAATGAACTACTCCCTGGATTCTTGCCCGATCGGAACCAAACCAGCGCTGATGAATTCTGTGGAGTGTGAATGTAAATATTCGTTGAAAAAAAGTTTAAATTTCGATTCAGGGTCGCTAGGGGGCTCTAAAACGTGTGAACCGATAGTTGCCTATTTCACTAAAATGGCTATATCAAGAGAACGGTTTGAGCTATCTTCACGGGGCTTAGACCGTATGTGTAGACCCTCAGTCCGGGGTCACAATAAAAATAACTCGGTGTTTGGCCACTAGTTGGCGCTATAATAACAAAGAACACGAAAAGGGCTATAACTACCCAACCGTTTGCCCGATCGACTTATTATTTGGTAAGGTGTGTCTTTGTGTCATGCACCGTGACTGTATAAAAGGACTTTGGCGTTTCTCAAAAAACATGGCCACCATCGGCCAATGAAATTTGAGCACTCATTAGACAGGGTTAACGGAGGCCGATCAAAATGACACTCGCTGGGCTTGTTCCTGTCCTGGTCCTGAAGGTCTGTAAGAAATATGAACTCATTTGGCCACTGGGGGCGAAATAACGTTTTTGGAGTGCTTAAACAATTGTGTATCACGTGACATACATCTACAGGCTCTGATACGCTTTGAAAATAAACGTCTCGGCCCAGGAACTTCAGACTTCTTGAGTTTGAAAGCACCTTCGCTTCAATTTAAAAGGCAACAACAATGAAAATCGGATACTCATTAACAAATTGTCCAAATGATTTGACAGTCAGAAAAATAACATTCTTGTAGTATATGTGCATGTTTCTGTAAGCATGCATAGTTTCTATGAGTTGATACCTGTAATTTTTCTGTGCGTGTGTGTGTTGGACTTTGATCCTTCATGCGTTTGTTGTGGTGTGACCCCCTAAACTGTTCATGAATGCATGACTGCTTTTGACTGCCTTAAAACTCGAAACCCGATAAATGCTGCTTGCAGCTTTAATTATTATTATTATTATTATTATTCCGCCATAAAACGCGTCGCCCAGCCTAAACCGCAAGTCGTAGAAACTCGAGACTTTGTCAATTGGTTGTATCTGTGCAGGTTACTCAGATACAGTGACCCAGCCAAATCGGCCCATAGGTGGCGCTATAGCGATGCTCAACGCGTTTGCATTCGTAACTCCTAAACCGTTTGTCGCACACCCAAGTGTTTTATATCATTGTAATCATTGGCTCAAAACTTAAAAAATGGCTATCTCCGATTTCATTTCCGGTATGCAAATTTTGCCGCTAATTTGCATTTTATAAAAAAAAATAATAATAAACTAGTCCCTGGATTTTTGCCCGATCGGAACCAAACCAACGCTGATGAATTCTGTGGAGTGTGAATATAAATATTCGTTGAGAAAAAGTTGAAATTTCGACTCAGGGTCGCTAGGGGGCTCTAAAACGTCTGAACCGATAGTTGCCTATTTCACTAAAATGGCTATATCAAGAGAACGGTTTGAGATATCTTCACGGGGCTTATACCATATGTGTAGACCCTCAGTCCGGGGTCACAATAAAAATAACTCGGTGTTTGGCCACTAGTTGGCGCTATAATAGCAAAGAACACGATAAGGGCTATAACTACCCAACCGTTTGCCCGATCGACTTATTATTTGGTATGGTGTGTCTTTGTGTCATGCACCGTGACTGTATAAAAGGATTTTGGCTTTTCTCAAAAAACATGGCCGCCATCGGCCAATGAAATTTGAGCACTCATTAGACAGGGTTAACAGAGGCCGATCAAAATGACACTCGCTGGGCTTGTTCCTGTCCCGGTCCTGAAGGTCTGTAAGAAATATGAACTCATTTGGCCACTGGGGGCGAAATAACGTTTTTGGAGTGCTTAAACAATTGTGTATCACGTGACATACATCTACAGGCTCTGATACGCTTTGAAAATAAACGTCTCGGCCCAGGAACTTCAGACTTCTTGAGTTTGAAAGCACCTTCGCTTCAATTTAAAAGGCAACAACAATGAAAATCGGATACTCATTAACAAATTGTCCAAATGATTTGACAGTCAGAAAAATAACATTCTTGTAGTATATGTGCATGTTTCTGTAAGCATGCATAGTTTCTATGAGTTGATACCTGTCCTTTTTCTGTGCGTGTGTGTGTTGGACTTTGATCCTTCATGCGTTTGTTGTGGTGTGACCCCCTAAACTGTTCATGAATGCATGACTGCTTTTGACTGCCTTAAAACTCGAAACCCGATAAATGCTGCTTGCAGCTTTAATTATTATTATTATTCCGCCATAAAACGCGTCGCCCAGCCCAAACCGTAAGTCGTAGAAACTCGAGACATTGTCAGTAGGTTGTATCTGTGCAGGCTACTCAGATACAGTGAACCAGCCAAATCGGCCCATAGGTGGCGCTACAGCGAGGAAAAGCGCCTTTTTGCTCGTAACTCCTAAACCGTTTGTCGCGCACCCAAGTGTTTTATATCATTGTAATCATTGGCTCAAAACTTAAAAAATGGCTATCTCCGATTTCATTTCCGGTATGCAAATTTTCCCGCTAATTTGCATTTTATAAAAAAAAACAAAAATGAACTAGTCCCTGGATTTTTGCCCGATCGGAACCAAACCAACGCTGATGAATTCTGTGGAGTGTGAATATAAATATTCGTTGAAAAAAAGTTGAAATTTCGACTCAGGGTCGCTAGGGGGCTCTAAAACGTCTGAACCGATAGTTGCCTATTTCACTAAAATGGCTATATCAAGAGAACGGTTTGAGATATCTTCACGGGGCTTATACCATATGTGTAGACCCTCAGTCCGGGGTCACAATAAAAATAACTCGGTGTTTGGCCACTAGTTGGCGCTATAATAGCAAAGAACACGAAAAGGGCTATAACTACCCAACCGTTTGCCCGATCGACTTATTATTTGGTATGGTGTGTCTTTGTGTCATGCACCGTGACTGTATAAAAGGACTTTGGCTTTTCTCAAAAAACATGGCCGCCATCGGCCAATGAAATTTGAGCACTCATTAGACAGGGTTAACGGAGGCCGATCAAAATGACACTCGCTGGGCTTGTTCCTGTCCTGGTCCTGAAGGTCTGTAAGAAATATGAACTCATTTGGCCACTGGGGGCGAAATAACGTTTTTGGAGTGCTTAAACAATTGTGTATCACGTGACATACATCTACAGGCTCTGATACGCTTTGAAAATAAACGTCTCGGCCCAGGAACTTCAGACTTCTTGAGTTTGAAAGCACCTTCGCTTCAATTTAAAAGGCAACAACAATGAAAATCGGATACTCATTAACAAATTGTCCAAATGATTTGACAGTCAGAAAAATAACATTCTTGTAGTATATGTGCATGTTTCTGTAATCATGCATAGTTTCTATGAGTTGATACCTGTCATTTTTCTGTGCGTGTGTGTGTTGGACTTTGATCCTTCATGCGTTTGTTGTGGTGTGACCCCCTAAACTGTTCATGAATGCATGACTGCTTTTGACTGCCTTAAAACTCGAAACCCGATAAATGCTGCTTGCAGCTTTAATTCTTCTTTATTATTATTCCGCCATAAAACGCGTTGGCCAGCCCAAACCGTAAGTCGTAGAAACTCGAGACTTTGTCAATTGGTTGTATCTGTGCAGGTTACTCAGATACAGTGAACCAGCCAAATCGGCCCATAGGTGGCGCTATAGCGATGGTTAATGCGTTTGGGCTCAATGCTCGTAAACCGGATGTCGCACAACAAAGTGTTTGGTGTCATTTGAATCCTTGGCTCCAAACTTAAAAAATGGCTATCTCCGATTTCATTTCCGGTATGCAAATTTTTCCGCTAATTTGCATTTTATGAAAAAAAATAAAAATGAACTAGTCCCTGGATTCTTGCCCGATCGGAACCAAACCAACGCTGATGAATTCTGTGGAGTGTGAATGTAAATATTCATTGAAAAAAAGTTGAAATTTCGATTCAGGGTCGCTAGGGGGCATCAAAACGTCCGAACCGGAAGTAGAAAATTGTAATAAAATGGCCATAACTCGTGAACCGTTTGAGATATCTTCACGTGGCTTGGACCCTATGTGTAGACTCTCAGTCCAGGGTCACAGTAAAAAGGAATTGCCGTTTAGCCACTAGGTGGCGCTATAATATACATGAACTCGAAAAGGGCTATAACTACCCAACCGTTTGCCCGATCGACTTATTATTTGGTATGTTGTGTCTTTGTATCATGCACCATCACTGTATAAAAGGACTTTGGGGTTTCTCAAAAAACATGGCCGCCATCGGCCAATGAAGTTTGAGCACTCATTAGACAGGGTTAACGGAGGCCGATCGAAACGACACTCGCTGAGCTTGTTCGACTCGTGGTCCTGAAGGTCTGTAAGAAATATGAACTCATTCGGCCACTGGGGGCGAAAAAACTTTTTTGGAGTGCTTAAACAATTGTGTATCACGTGATATTTGACTTATACCCAAACTATTTACATCATATGATAGCTCTTCTCATTCTGAACAACTTTGCCTCTGGAAATGCTTCTTTCGATCAAACGGATCGTGAGTTATCGCTGATGATGCCAAAAACCTACTTTCGCGAACTAGTCCCTGGTTTTTCAACCGATCGGAACCAAACTAATGCAGATGACTTCTGTGGAGTGTGAATGTAAATAATCATTGAAAAAAAGTTGAAATTTGTATTCATACACGGTAGGGGGGGGCCAAAAACGGAACTGGGCGGAGCCTATCACATTAAAATGGCCATAAATCCAGAACGGATTAACACATCATCATGGGGCTTGGGTCATATATGTAGACCATCACTCCGAGGTCACATACAAAAGAAGGTGGCGTTTGGACACTAGGTGGCGCTAAACCAGTGAAAATGGCAAATTTGACGCGCATTTCAATTCTTAAACAATTGTGTATCACGTGACATTTGACATATACCCAAACTATTTACATCATATGATAGCTCTTCTCATTCTGAACAACTTTGCCTCTTGAAGCATTGCTGTCAATAAAACGGTCCATTAGATATCGATGATAACGTTAAAAACCTACTATTGCTAACTACTTCGCGGTTTTACGCCCTATTGGAACCAAACAAACGCAGAGTGCTTCTGTGGAGTGTGAACATCAAAAGTACTCGAAAAGAAGATGAAATTTCTATTCATACACGGTAGTGGGGGCCATAAACTGAACTGGGCAAAGCCTATGACACTTAAACGGACGTTGTTAGAGAAGGGTTTCAGATAGCTTCACGGGGCTTAAAACATATGTGTAGACCATCGCTCTGAGCTCACGGTAAAAAGAACGCGGTGATTGGACACTAGGTGGCGCTATAACGGGAAAAATGGCACTAAAAACTGTAATTATGCAGCGGTTATACATCTACAGGTTCTGATACGCTTTGAAAATTAACGTCTCGTCCCAGGAACTTCAGACTTCTTGAGTTTGAAAGCACGTTCTCTCCAATTTAAAAGCCAACAACAATGAAAATCGGATACTCATTAACGAATTGTCCAAATGATTTGACAGTCAGAAAAATAACGTTCTTGTAGTATACGTGCATGTTTCTGTAATCATGCATAGTTTCTTTGAGTTCATACTTGTCATTTTTCTGTGTGTGTGTGTGTTGGACTTTGATCCTTAATGCATGTGTTGAGGTGTGAACCCCCTAAACTGTTCATGAATGCATGACTGCTTTTGACTGCCTTAAAACTCGAAACCCGCTTAAAGGCTGCTTGCAGCTTTAATTAGGGTTTCGAGCCCGAAGGGCTGAAAACCTATTGTTTTTGTAAGGATTTTTAGGGTTTCGAGCCCGAAGGGCTGAAAACCTATTGTTTTTGTAAGGATTTTTATTCTTCTTCTTATTATTATTTTTCCACGATAAAACGCATCGCCCAGCCCAAACCGTAAGTCGTAGAAACTCGAGACTTTGTCAATTGGTTGTATCTGTGCAGGTTACTCAGATACAGTGACCCAGCCAAATCGGCCCATAGGGGGCGCTATAGCGATGGCCAATGCGTTTGGGCTCAATGCTCGTAAACCGGATGTCGCACAACAAAGTTTTTGGTGTCATTGGAATCCTTGGCTCCAAACTTAAAAAATGGCTATCTCCGATTTCATTTCCGGTATGCAAATTTTTCCGCTAATTTGCATTTTATAAAAAAAAAAAAAAATGAACTAGTCCCTGGATTTTTGCCCGATCGGAACCAAACCAACGCTGATGAATTCTGTGGAGTGTGAATATGAATAATCATAAAAAGAAGTTGAAATTTCGATTCAGGGCCGCTAGGGGGCATCAAAACGTCCGAACCGGAAGTAGCCTGTTTCACTAAAATGACCATAACTCGTGAACCGTTTGAGCTATCTTCACGGGGCTTAGACCGTATGTGTAGACCCTCAGTCCGGGGTCACAGTAAAAAAGACTCGGTGTTTGGCCACTAGGTGGCGCTATAATAGCAAATATCTCGAAAAGGGCTATAACTACGCCACCGTTTGCCCGATCGACTTATTATTTGGTATGGTGTGTCTTTGTGTCATGTACCGTGACTGTATGAAAGGACTTTGGCGTTTGTCAAAAAACATGGCCGCCATCGGCCAATGAAGTTTGAGCACTCATTAGACAGGGTTAACGGAACTTGATCGAAACGACACTCGCTGGGCTTGTTCGTGTCCTGGTCCTGAAGGTCTGTAAGAAATATGAACTCATTCGGCCACCAGGGGCGAAAAAACGTTTTTGGGGTGCTTAAACAATTGTGTATCACGTGACATTTGACATATACCCAAACTATTTACATCATATGATAGCTCCTCTCATTCTGAACAACTTTGCCTCTGGACACGCTTCTGTCGATCAAACGGTTCGTGAGTTATCGCTGATAATGTCAAAATCCTACTTTCGTGAACTAGTCCCTGGTTTTTCAACTGATGGGAACCAAACCAATGCAGATGACTTCTGTGGAGTGTGAATGTAAATAATCATTGAAAAAAAGTTGAACTTTGTTTTCATACACGGTAGGGGGGGCCAAAAACGGAACTGGGCGGAGCCTATCACATTAAAATGGCCATAAATCCAGAACGGATTAACACATCATCATGGGGCTTGGTACATATGTGTAGACCATCACTCCGAGGTCACCTACAAAAGAAGGTGGCGTTTGGACACTAGGTGGCGCTTGACCAGTAGAAATGGCTAAATTGACGTGTATTTCATCAGTTAAACAATTGTGTATCACGTGACATTTAACATACACACAAATTATTGATATCATATGATAGCTCTTCTCATTCTGAACAAATTTGCCTCTTGATCTATTGATGTCAATCAAACGGTTCAGGAGTTATTGCTGATGATGTTAAAAACTTACTTTTGCAAACTAGTTGTTTGATTTTCAAGCAATTTAAAAATTTCCACCATAGTACAATTCTCTGGACTCTTTAGATCAATAATGATCAAAAACATGTTGAGTTTTTTTTTGTTGTGTGACCATTACAGGGTCCTTTATTATATTAACCTGAAAATGTACGTTAAAGGTCGCTACTCATTAATAAATAATCCAACTGACTTGCAATTAAGTAGTATTATACATATTATGACTCAAAACAAGCATGCAACATCTGATGCTCATCGGAAGAGGCATGCCTTCATAAAAGTCCAAAAGGTGAAATTTTCATTCTAATGGGCTTTTCATACATGTCTTTGTAAGCATGAGTAGTCTGCATAGACCGTTACTGATCACCTAAGTCAAAATTCTGGGTCTAAAGGCTTATCATTCATTGAGGATGTGTGTTAGGGCCATTTCTGAAATGGATTTGACTAATTTATCCTGATAACGTGAGTCTCGCTACTGAATTATCTGAATGACTTGATATAAGAAAATGTAATGTATGTCCTATATGTGCATGTGTGTGTGCTCATGCCTCGGTCTGTATGAGCCAATGCTGACCATCTGACTCATTTTTCTGGTAGTGGGGTTGTATTGTCGATTGTGGACATGTTAGTTTGCCATCCCTGAAGCCCGTCGACATTTACTAACCTAAACCTCTCGAAACCCGATAATTGCTGCTTGCAGCTATATTTAGGGTTTCGAGCCCGAAGGGCTGAAAACCTATTGTTTTTGTAAAGATTTTTATTATTATTATTATTATTATTCCGCCATAAAACGCGTCGCCCAGCCCAAACCGTAAGTCGTAGAAACTCGAGACTTTGTCAGTTGGTTGTATCTGTGCAGGTTACTCAGATACAGTGACCCAGACAAATCGGCCCATAGGTGGCGCTACAGCGATGCTGAACGCGTATGCATTCGTAACTCCTAAACCGTTTGTCGCACACCCAAGTGTTTTATATCATTGTAATCATTGGCTCAAAACTTAAAAAATGGCTATCTCCGATTTCATTTCCGGTATGCAAATTTTCCCGCTAATTTGCATTTTATAAAAAAAACCAAAAATGAACTACTCCCTGGATTCTTGCCCGATCGGAACCAAACCAGCGCTGATGAATTCTGTGGAGTGTGAATGTAAATATTCGTTGAAAAAAAGTTGAAATTTCGATTCAGGGTCGCTAGGGGGCTCTAAAACGTGTGAACCGATAGTTGCCTATTTCACTAAAATGGCTATATCAAGAGAACGGTTTGAGCTATCTTCACGGGGCTTAGACCGTATGTGTAGACCCTCAGTCCGGGGTCACAATAAAAATAACTCGGTGTTTGGCCACTAGTTGGCGCTATAATAGCAAAGAACACGAAAAGGGCTATAACTACCCAACCGTTTGCCCGATCGACTTATTATTTGGTAAGGTGTGTCTTTGTGTCATGCACCGTGACTGTATAAAAGGACTTTGGCGTTTCTCAAAAAACATGGCCACCATCGGCCAATGAAATTTGAGCACTCATTAGACAGGGTTAACGGAGGCCGATCAAAATGACACTCGCTGGGCTTGTTCCTGTCCTGGTCCTGAAGGTCTGTAAGAAATATGAACTCATTTGGCCACTGGGGGCGAAATAACGTTTTTGGAGTGCTTAAACAATTGTGTATCACGTGACATACATCTACAGGCTCTGATACGCTTTGAAAATAAACGTCTCGGCCCAGGAACTTCAGACTTCTTGAGTTTGAAAGCACCTTCGCTTCAATTTAAAAGGCAACAACAATGAAAATCGGATACTCATTAACAAATTGTCCAAATGATTTGACAGTCAGAAAAATAACATTCTTGTAGTATATGTGCATGTTTCTGTAAGCATGCATAGTTTCTATGAGTTGATACCTGTAATTTTTCTGTGCGTGTGTGTGTTGGACTTTGATCCTTCATGCGTTTGTTGTGGTGTGACCCCCTAAACTGTTCATGAATGCATGACTGCTTTTGACTGCCTTAAAACTCGAAACCCGATAAATGCTGCTTGCAGCTTTAATTATTATTATTTTTCCGCCATAAAACACATCGCCCAGCCCAAACCGTAAGTCGTAGAAACTCGAGACTTTGTCAATTGGTTGTATCTGTGCAGGTTACTCAGATACAGTGACCCAGCCAAATCGACCCATAGGGGGCGCTATAGCGATGGCCAATGCGTTTGGGCTCAATGCTCGTAAACCGGATGTCGCACAACAAAGTTTATGGTGTCATTGGAATCCTTGGCTCCAAACTTAAAAAATGGCTATCTCCGATTTCATTTCCGGTATGCAAATTTTTCCGCTAATTTGCATTTTATGAAAAAAAAAAAAAAAGAACTAGTCCCTGGATTTTTGCCCGATCGGAACCAAACCAACGCTGATGAATTCCGTGGAGTGTGAATATGAAAAATCATAAAAAGAAGTTGAAATTTCGATTCAGGGTCGCTAGGGGGCATCAAAACGTCCGAACCGGAAGTAGCCTGTTTCACTAAAATGACCATAACTCGTAAACCGTTTAAGCTATCTTCACGGGGCTTAGACCGTATATGTAGACCCTCAGTCCGGGGTCACAATAAAAAAGACTCGGTGTTTGGCCACTAGGTGGCGCTATAATAGCAAAGAACTCGAAAAGAACTATAACTACGCAACCGTTTGCCCGATCGACTTTTTATTTGGTATGGTGTGTCTTTGTGTCATGCACCGTGACTGTATAAAAGGACTTTGGCGTTTCTAAAAAAACATGGCCGACATCGGCCAATGAATTTTGAGCACTCATTAGACAGGGTTAACGGGGGCCTATCGAAACGACACTCGCTGGGCTTATTCGACTCGTGGTCCAGAAGGTCTGTAAGAAATATGAACTCATTCGGCCACCGGGGGGCGAAGTAACGTTTTTAGAGTGCATAAACAATTGTGTATCACGTGAAATTTGACATACACACAAACTATTGATATCATATGATAGCTCTTCTCATTCTGAACAAATTTGCCTCTTGATCCATTGATGTCAATCAAACGGTTCAGGAGTTATTGCTGATGATGTTAAAAACTTACTTTTGCAAACTAGTTGTTTGATTTTCAAGCAATTTAAACATTTCCACCATAGTACAATTCTCTGGACTCTTTAGGTCAATAATTATCAAAAACATGTTGAGTTTTTTTGTTGTGTGACCATTACAGGGTCCTTTATTATATTAACCTGAAAATGTACGTTAAAGGTCGCTACTCCTTAATAAATAATCCAACTGACTTGCAATTAAGTAGTATTATACATATTATGACTCAAAACAAGCATGCAACATCTGATGCTCATCAAAAGAGGCATGCCTTCATAAAAGTCCAAAACGTGAAATATTCATTCTAATGGGCTTTTCATACATGTCTTTGTAAGCATGAGTAGTCTGCTTAGACCGTTACTGATCACCTAAGTCAACATTCTGGGTCTAAAGGCCTATCATTCATTGAGGATGTGTGTTAGGGCCATTTCTGAAATGGATTTGACTAATTTATCCTGATAACGTGAGTCTCGCTACTGAATTATCTGAATCACTTGATATAAGAAAATGTAATGTATGTCCTATATGTGCATGTGTGTGTGCTCATGCCTCGGTCTGTATGAGCCAATGCTGACCATCTGACTCATTTTTCTGGGTGTGGGGTTGTATTGTCGATTGTGGACATGTTAGTTTGCCATCCCTGAAGCCCGTCGACATTTACTAACCTAAACCTCTCGTTCTTCTTATTATTATTATTCCGCCATAAAACGCATTGGCCAGCCCAAACCGTAAGTCGTAGAAACTCGAGACTTTGTCAATTGGTTGTATCTGTGCAGGTTACTCAGATACAGTGACCCAGCCAAATTGGCCCATAGGGGGCGCTATAGCGATGGCCAATGCGTTTGGGCTCAATGCTTGTAAACCGGATGTCGCACAACAAAGTTTTTGGTGTCATTGGAATCCTTGGCTCCAAACTTAAAAAATGGCTATCTCCGATTTCATTTCCGGTATGCAAATTTTTCCGCTAATTTGCATTTTATAAAAATAAAAAAAAATGAACTAGTCCCTGGATTTTTGCCCGATCGGAACCAAACCAACGCTGATGAATTCTGTGGAGTGTGAATATAAATAATCATAAAAGAAAGTTGAAAATTCGATTCAGGGTCGCTAGGGGGCATCAAAACATTCGAACCGAAAGTTGCCCATTTCGCTAAAATGGCTATACCTAGAGAACGGTTCGAGCTATCTTCACGGGGCTTAGACCATATGTGAACACCCTCAGTCCGGGGTAACAATAAAAAAGACTCGGTGTTTGGCCACTAGGTGGCGCTATAATAGCAAATATCTCGAAAAGGGCAATAACTACGCCACCGTTTGCCCGATCGACTTATTATTTGGTATGGTGTGTCTTTGTGTCATGCACCGTGACTGTATGAAAGGACTTTGGCGTTTGTCAAAAAACATGGCCGCCATCGGCCAATGAAGTTTGAGCACTCATTAGACAGGGTTAACGGAACTTGATCGAAACGACACTCGCTGGGCTTGTTCGTGTCCTGGTCCTGAAGGTCTGTAAGAAATATGAACTCATTCGGCCACCAGGGGCGAAAAAACGTTTTTGGGGTGCTTAAACAATTGTGTATCACGTGACATTTTACATATACCCAAACTATTTACATCATATGATAGCTCCTCTCATTCTGAACAACTTTGCCTCTGGACACGCTTCTGTCGATCAAACGGTTCGTGAGTTATCGCTGATAATGTCAAAATCCTACTTTCGTGAACTAGTCCCTGGTTTTTCAACTGATCGGAACCAAACCAATGCAGATGACTTTTGTGGAGTGTGAATGTAAATAATCATTGAAAAAAAGTTGAACTTTGTTTTCATACACGGTAGGGGGGGCCAAAAACTGAACTGGGCGGAGCCTATCACATTAAAATGGCCATAAATCCAGAACGGATTAACACATCATCATGGGGCTTGGTACATATGTGTAGACCATCACTCCGAGGTCACCTACAAAAGAAGGTGGCGTTTGGACACTAGGTGGCGCTAGACCAGTAGAAATGGCTAAATTGACGTGTATTTCATCAGTTAAACAATTGTGTATCACGTGACATTTAACATACACACAAATTATTGATATCATATGATAGCTCTTCTCATTCTGAACAAATTTGCCTCTTGATCTATTGATGTCAATCAAACGGTTCAGGAGTTATTGCTGATGATGTTAAAAACTTACTTTTGCAAACTAGTTCTTTGATTTTCAAGCAATTTAAAAATTTCCACCTAAGTACAATTCTCTGGACTCTTTAGATCAATAATGATCAAAAACATCTTGAGTTTTTTTTTGTTGTGTGACCATTACAGGGTCCTTTATTATATTAACCTGAAAATTTACGTTAAAGGTCGCTACTCCTTAATAAATAATCCAACTGACTTGCAATTAAGTAGTATTATACATATTATGACTCAAAACAAGCATGCTCATCAGAAGAGGCATGCCTTCATAAAAGTCCAAAAGGTGAAATATTCATTCAAATGGGCTTTTCATACATGTCTTTGTAAGCATGAGTAGTCTGCATAGACCGTTACTGATCACCTAGGTCAAAATTCTGGGTCTAAAGGCTTATCATTCATTGAGGATGTGTGTTAGGGCCATTTCTGAAATGGATTTGACTAATTTATCCTGATAACGTGAGTCTCGCTACTGAATTATCTGAATGACTTGATATAAGAAAATGTAATGTATGTCCTATATGTGCATGTGTGTGTGCTCATGCCTCGGTCTGTATGAGCCAATGCTGACCATCTGACTCATTTTTCTGGGTGTGGGGTTGTATTGTCGATTGTGGACATGTTAGTTTGCCATCCCTGAAGCCCGTCGACATTTACTAACCTAAACCTCTCGAAACCCGATAATTGCTGCTTGCAGCTATATTTAGGGTTTCGAGCCCGAAGGGCTGAAAACCTATTGTTTTTGTAAGGATTTTTATTAGGGTTTCGAGCCCGAAGGGCTGAAAACCTATTGTATTTGTAAGGATTTTTATTCTTCTTCTTATTATTATTTTTCCGCGCTAAAACGCATCGCCCAGCCCAAACCGTAAATCGTAGAAACTCGAGACTTTGTCAATTGGTTGTATATGTGCAGGTTACTCAGATACAGTGACCCAGCCAAATCGGCCCATAGGGGGCGCTATAGCAATGGCCAATGCGTTTGGGCTCATTGCTCGTAAACCGGATGTCGCAGAACAAAGTTTTTGGTGTCATTGGAATCCTTGGCTCCAAACTTAAAAAATGGCTATCTCCGATTTCATTTCCGGTATGCAAATTTTTCCGCTAATTTGCATTTTACAAAAAAAAAAAAAAATGAACTAGTCCCTGGATTTTTGCCCGATCGGAACCAAACCAACGCTGATGAATTCTGTGGAGTGTGAATATGAATAATCATAAAAAGAAGTTGAAATTTCGATTCAGGGCCGCTAGGGGGCATCAAAACGTCCGAACCGGAAGTAGCCTGTTTCACTGAAATGGCCATAACTCGTGAACCGTTTGAGATATCTTCACGGGGCTTGGACCCTATGTGTAGACTCTCAGTCCAGGATCACAGTAAAAAGGAGTTGGCGTTTGGCCACTAGGTGGCGCTATAATAGCAAAGAACTCGAAAAGGGCTATAACTACGCAACCGTTTGCCCGATCGACTTATTATTTGGTATGGTGTGTCTTTGTGTCATGCACCGTGACTGTATAAAAGGACTTTGACGTTTCTCAAAAAACATGGCCGCTATCGGCCAATGAATTTTGAGCACTCATTACACAGGGTTAACGGGGGCCGATCGAAACGTCACTCGCTGGGCTTGTTCGACTCGTGGTCCTGAAGGTCTGTAAGAAATATGAACTCATTCGGCCACCAGGGGGCGAAGTAACGGTTTTAGAGTGCATAAACAATTGTGTATCACGTGACATTTGACACATACTCAAACTATTTACATCATATGATAGCTCTCCTCATTCTGAACAACTTTGCCTCTGGACACGCTTCTGTCGATCAAACGGATCGTGAGTTATTGCTGACGATGTCAAAAATCTACTTTCGGAACTAGTCCTTGGTTTTTCAACCGATCGGAACCAAACCAATGCAGATGACTTCCGTGGAGTGTGAATGTAAATAATTTTTGAAAAAAAGTTGAAATTTGTATTCATACACGGTAGGGGGGGCCAAAAACTGAACTGGGCGGAGCCTATCACATTAAAATGGCCATAAATCCAGAACGGATTAACACATCATCATGGGGCTTGGAACATATGTGTAGACCATCACTCTGAGGTCACCTACAAAAGAAGGTGGCGTTTGGACACTAGGTGGCGCTAAAACAGTAAAAATGGCAAAATTGACGCTTATTTCATTTCTTATTCAATTGTGCATCACGTGACATTTGACATTTACACAAACTAATGATATCATATGATAGTCCTCTACAGTCTGAACAACTTTGCCTCTTGATCCATTGATGTCAATCAAACGGTTCACGAGTTATCGGTGACGATGTTCAAAACTTACTTTTGCAGACTAGTTCTTAGATTTTCAAGCAACTTCAACATTTCCACCACAGTACAATTCTCTGGACTCTCTAGGTCAATAATGATCAAAAACATGTTGAGTTTTTTTTGTTGTGTGACCATTACAGGGTCCTTTATTATATTAACATGAAGAATGTACGTTTAAGGTCGCTACTCCTTAATAAATAATCCAACTGACTTGCAATTAAGTAGTATAATACATATGAAGAACCCTGAAGGAATGTTTGACACCGCACACTTCTGAGCTTCGCGTGATTCCCGTCTCATCTACCCGAGGATTGCTGCTTAATCCTGTCATTTTTCTGTGCGTGCAGGACTTTGATCTGTCGTGGTTGTGTTGGGGAGTGACCCCTGAGCCTGTTCAATGATGTCACAGTGCCTTGGATGGCTCAGATGACGAGAAACCCGTTATTAGGGTTCGAGCCCGAAGGGCTAGAAACCTATTGTATTTGTAGGTTTTATTCTTCCTATTATTCTTCCCTAAAACTGATCGTGCAGCCTAAACCGTAAGGCCGACAAGGCTGAGACTCGGTCAGATGGTAGTAGTCTTGCTCGCTACTCAGATACACGGAGCCAGCCATATCGGTCCATAGGGGGCGCTACAGCGATGAAAAGTGCGTTTTCGCTCGTTACTCCTAAACCGTGTGATATAAATCAATTGAATGTGCGTCATAGTAATCTTTGGCTCAAAACTTAAAAAACGTATATCTCCGATTTCATTTCCGGTATGCTAATTTTTTCGCTAATTTGCATATTATGCAAAAAAGAAAAAAATTAACTAGTCGCTGGATTTTTGACCTATCGGTACCAAACCAACGCTGATGAATTCTGTGGAGTGTGAATGTAAATAATTATCGAAAAAAATTTGAAATTTCGATTTGCGGTGGCCGGGGGGCGCCTAAACGTCGGAACCGGAAGGAGATAATTTTAATAAAATGGTTATAACTCGTGAACCGTTTGAGATATCTTCACGGGGCTTGGACCATATGTTTATACTCTCAGTCCGAGGTCACAGTATAAAAAAGTCGGCGTTTGGCCTCTAGGTGGCGCTATAATATACATTTTCTCGAAAAGGGCAATAACTACCCAAGAGTTTGCCCGATCGACTAATTTCTTGGTATGGTGTGTCTTTGTGTCATGTACCATGATTCTAGAAAAGGACATTGGCGTATCTAAAAAAACATGGCCGCCATAGGCCAATGAAGTTTGAGCACTCCTTAGACCGACTTAACGGAGGCCGATCGAAACGACACTCGCTGGGCTTGTTCGACTCATGGTCAAGAAGGTCTGTAAGAAATATGAAGTCATTCGGCCACTGGGGGCGAAATAACGTTTGTGGAGTACATAAACAATTGTGTATCACGTGACATTTGACATATACTCAAACTATTTACATTATTTGATAGGACTCCTCATTCTGAACAACTTTGCCTCTGGAACCGCTTTTGTCGATCAAACGGTTCGTGAGTTATCGCCGATGATGTCAAAAACCTACTTTCGCAAACTCGTCCTAGGTTTTTCGATTAATCGGAACCAAACCGATTCAGATGACTTTTGTGGAGTCTGATTGTCAATAATTATCGAAAGAAAGTTGAAATTTCCTTTCAAGGTCGCTTAGGGGCACCAAAATAAAAAAATGGGCGGGGCCTATTACATTTAAATGGCCATAACTCAATAACTATTAGAGATATGATCATGGGGCTTGAAACATATGTGAAGACCATCACGCAGAGGTCACATTCGTAAGGGCGCGGCGTTTGGACACTAGGTGGCGCTATAACAGTAAAAATGGCTAAATTGACGTGTTTTTGGTTACAAAAACAATTGTGTATCACGTGACATTTCACATATACTCAAACTATTTACATCATATGATAGCTCTCCTCATTCTGAACAACTTTGCCTCTGGAACCACTTCTGTCAAACAAACGGTTCGTGAGTTATCGCCGATGATGTCAAAAACCTACTTTCGCGAACTCGTCCTAGGTTTTTCGATTAATCGGAACCAAACCGATTCAGATGACTTTTGTGGAGTCTGATTGTCAATAATTATCGAAAGAAAGTTGAAATTTCCTTTCAAGGTCGCTTAGGGGCACCAAAATAAAAAAATGGGCGGGGCCTATTACATTTAAATGGCCATAACTCAATAACTATTAGACATATGATCATGGGGCTTGAAACATATGTGAAGACCATCACTCAGAGGTCACATACGTAAGGGCGCGGCGTTTGGACACTAGGTGGCGCTATAACAGTAAAACTGGCTAATTTTACGTGTTTTTGGTTGCAAAAACAATTGTGCATCACGTGACATTTGACATATACTCAAACTATTTACATCATATGATAGCTCTCCTCATTCTGAAAACTTTGCCTCCGGAACCACTTCTGTCAAACAAACGGTTCGTGAGTTATCGCCGATGATATCAAAAACCTACTTTCGCAAACTAGTCCTTGGTTTTTTGAACGATCGGAACCAAACCAATGCAGATGACTTCTGTGGAGTGTGAATGTCAATAACTATCGAAAGAATGTTGAAATTTCCTTTCAAGGTCGATAAGGGACGCACGCCAAAAGTTCTAATCATGCGGAGCCTTTTACAATAAAATGGCCATAACTCAAGAACTAGCTCTGAGGTCACCTACTAAAGGCAGCGCCTTTTGGCCGCTAGTTCTCTTCATTCTGAACAATCTTGACGCTTTAGACTGCTCGAACCCGGGAATCGCTGCTTGCAGCTATATTTAGGGTTTCGAGCCCGAAGGGCTGAAAACCTATTGTATTTGTAAGGATTTTTAGGGTTCGAGCCCGTAGGGCTAGAAACCTATTGTATTTGTGGGTTTTATTAGGGTTTCGAGCCCGAAGGGCTGAAAACCTATTGTATTTGTAAGGATTTTTATTCTTCTTCTTATTATTATTTTTCCGCGCTAAAACGCATCGCCCAGCCCAAACCGTAAGTCGTAAAAACTCGAGACTTTGTCAATTGGTTGTATATGTGCAGGTTACTCAGATACAGTGACCCAGCCAAATCGGCCCATAGGGGGCGCTATAGCGATGGCCAATGCGTTTGGGCTCATTGCTCGTAAACCGGATGTCGCACAACAAAGTTTTTGGTGTCATTGGAATCCTTGGCTCCAAACTTAAAAAATGGCTATCTCCGATTTCATTTCCGGTATGCAAATTTTTTCGCTAATTTGCATTTTATGAAAAAAAAAAAAAATGAACTAGTCCCTGGATTTTTGCCCGATCGGAAGCAAACCAAGACTGATGAATTCTGTGGAGTGTGAATATGAATAATCATAAAAAGAAGTTGAAATTTCGATTCAGGGTCGCTAGGGGGCATCAAAACGTCCGAACCGGAAGTAGCCAGTTTCACTCAAATGGCCATAACTCGTGAACCGTTTGAGATATCTTCACGGGCCTTGGACCCTATGTGTAGACTCTCAGTCCAGGGTCACAGTAAAAAGGAGTTGGCGTTTGGCCACTAGGTGGCGCTATAATAGCAAAGAACTCGAAAAGGGCTATAACTACGCAACCGTTTGCCCGATCGACTTATTATTTGGTATGGTGTGTCTTTGTGTCATGCACCGTGACTGTATAAAAGGACTTTGACGTTTCTCAAAAAAACATGGCCGCCATCGCCCAATGAATTTTGAGCCCTCATTAGACAGGGTTAACAGAGGCCGATCGAAACGACACTCGCTGGGCTTGTTCGACTCATGGTCCTGAAGGTCTGTAAGAAATATGAACTCATTCGGCCACCGGGGGGCGAAGTAACGGTTTTAGAGTGCATAAACAATTGTGTATCACGTGACATTTGACACATACTCAAACTATTTACATCATATGATATCTCTTCTCATTCTGAACAACTTTGCCTCTGGACGCGCCTCTGTCGATCAAACGGTTCGTGAGTTATCGCTGACGATGTCAAAAATCTACTTTCGCGAACTAGTCCTTGGTTTTTCAACCGATCGGAACCAAACCAATGCAGATGACTTCTGTGGAGTGTGAATGTAAATAATCATTGAAAAAAATGTTGAAATTTATATTCATACACGGTAGTGGGGGGCAAAAACTGAACTGGGCGGAGCCTATCACATTAAAATGGCCATAAATCCAGAACGGATTAACACATCATCATGGGGCTTGGAACATATGTGTAGACCATCACTCCGAGGTCACCTACAAAAGAAGGTGCCGTTTTGACACTAGGTGGCGCTAAAACAGTAAAAATGGCAAAATTGACGCGTATTTCATTACTTAAACTATTGTGTATCACGTGACATTTGACATACAAACAAACTATTGATATCATATGATAGTCCTCTACATTCTGAACAACTTTGCATCTTGATCCATTGATGTCAATCAAACGGTTCACGAGTTATCGGTGACGATGTTAAAAACTTACTTTTGCTAACTAGTTCTTAGATTTTCAAGCAATTTCAAAATGTCCACCACAGTACAATTCTCTGGACTCTCTGGGTCAATAATGACCAAAAACATGTTGAGTTTTTTTTATTGTGTGACCATTACAGGGTCCTTTATGATATTAACGTGAAGAATGTACGGTTAAGGTCGCTACTACTTAATAAATAATCCAACTGACTTGCAATTAAGTAGTATAATACATATGAAGAACCCTGAAGGAATGTTTGAGACCGCACACTTATGAGCTTCGCGTGATTCCCGTCTCATCTACCCGAGGATTGCTGCTTAATCCTGTAGTTTTCTGTGTGTCTAGGACTTTGATCTGTTTTGGGTGTGTTGGGGCATGCCCCCTGAGCCTGTTCAATGATGTCACAGTGGCTTGGATGGCTCAGATGACGAGAAACCCGTTATTACTGCTTGCAGTTATATTTAGGGTTTCGAGCCCGAAGGGCTGAAAACCTATTGTTTTTGTAAGGATTTTTATTATTATTAGGGTTTCGAGCCCGAAGGGCTGAAAACCTATTGTATTTGTAAGGATTTTTATTCTTCTTCTTCTTATTATTATTCTTCCGCCATAAAACGCATCGCCCAGCCCAAACCGTAAGTCGTAGAAACTCGAGACTTTGTCGGATGGTAGTAGTCTTGCTCGCTACTCAGATACTCGGAGCCAGCCATGTCGGTCCATAGGTGGCGCTATAGCGATGGCCAATGCGTTTGGGCTCAATACTCGTAAACCGGATGTCGCACAACAAAGTGTTTGGTGTCATTGGAATCCTTGGCTCCAAACTTAAAAAATGGCTATCTCCGATTTCATTTCCGGTATGCAAATTTTTCCGCTAATTTGCATTTTATGAAAAAAAAAAAAAATGAACTAGTCCCTGGATTTTTGCCCGATCGGAACCAAACCAACGCTGATGAATTCTGTGGAGTGTGAATGTAAATATTCATTGAAAAAAAGTTGAAATTTCTATTCAGGGTTGCTAGGGGGCATCAAAACATCAAAACCGGAAGTAACCAGTTTGACTAAAATGACCATAACTCGTGAACCGTTTGAGCTATCTTCACGGGGCTTAGACCGTATGTGTAGACCCTCAGTCCGGGGTCACAGTAAAAATAACTCGGTGTTTGGCCACTAGGTGGCGCTATAATAGCAAAGAACTCGAAAAGGGCTATAACTACGCAACCGTTTGCCCGATCGACTTATTATTTGGTATGGTGTGTCTTTGTGTCATGCACCGTGACTGTATAAAAGGACTTTGGCGTTTCTCAAAAAACATGGCCGCCATCGGCCAATGAATTTTGAGCACTCAATAGACAGGGTTAACGGGGGCCGATCGAATCGACACTCGCAGGGCTTGTTCGACTCGTGGTCCTGAAGGTCTGTAAGAAATATGAACTTATTCGGCCACTGGGGGCGAAATAACGTTTTTGGAATCCTTAAACAATTGTGTATCACGTGACATTTGACATATACTCAAACTATTTACATCATATGATAGCTCTCCTCATTCTGAACAACTTTGCCTCTGGACACGCTTCTGTCGATGAAACGGTTCGTGAGTTATCGCTGATAATGTAAAAAACCTACTTTTGCAAACTAGTCCTTGGTTTTTCAACCGATTGGAACCAAACCAATGCAGATGACTTCTGTGGAGTTTGAATGTAAATAATCATTGAAAAAAAGTTGAAATTTGTATTCATACACGGTAGGGGGGGGCCAAAAACTGAACTGGGCGGAGCCTAAGACACTTAAACAAACGTTGTTAGAGAAGGGTTTGAGATAGCTTCACGTGGCTTAAAACATATGTTCGCCTTCGCTCTGAGCTCACATAAAAAAAATCGTGGTGATTGGACACTAGGGGGCGCTATAACGGGAACAATGGCACTAAATACTGTAATTATGCAACGGTTATACATCTACAGGTTCTGATTCGCTTTGAAAACAAACGTCTCGGCCCAGGAACTTCAGACTTCTTGAGTTTGAAAGCACCTTCTCTTCAATTTAAAAGCCAACAACAATGAGAATCTGATACTCATTAACGAATTGTCCAAATTATTTGACATGCTTGTAATAGACGTGCATGTTTCTGTAAGCATGCATAGTTTCTATGAGTTGATACCTGTGATTTTTCTGTGTGTGTGTGTGTGTGTGTGTGTGTTGGACTTTGATCCTTCATGCGTGTGTTGAGGTGTGACCCACTAACCTGTTCATGAATGCATGACTGCTTTTGACTGCCTTAAACCTCGAAACCCGCTTAAAGGCTGCTTGCAGCTTTAATTATTATTATTATTATTATTCCGCCATAAAACGCGTTGGCCAGCCCAAACCGTAAGTCGTAGAAACTCGAGACTTTGTCAGTTGGTTGTATCTGTGCAGGTTACTCAGATACAGTGACCCAGCCAAATCGGCCCATAGGTGGCGCTATAGCGATGCTCAACGCGTTTGCATTCGTAACTCCTAAACCGTTTGTCGCACACCCAAGTGTTTTATATCATTGTAATCATTGGCTCAAAACTTAAAAAATGGCTATCTCCGATTTCATTTCCGGTATGCAAATTTTCCCGCTAATTTGCATTTTATACAAAAAACCAAAAATGAACTAGTCCCTGGATTTTTGACCGATCGGAACCAAACCAACGCTGATGAATTCTGTGGAGTGTGAATATAAATATTCGTTGAAAAAAACTTGAAATTTCGACTCAGGGTCGCTAGGGGGCTCTAAAACGTCTGAACCGATAGTTGCCTATTTCACTAAAATGGCTATATCAAGAGAACGGTTTGAGATATCTTCACGGGGCTTATACCATATGTGTAGACCCTCAGTCCGGGGTCACAATAAAAATAACTCGGTATTTGGCCACTAGTTGGCGCTATAATAGCAAAGAACACGAAAACGGCTATAACTACCCAACCGTTTGCCCGATCGACTTATTATTTGGTATGGTGTGTCTTTGTGTCATGCACCGTGACTGTATAAAAGGACTTTGGCTTTTCTCAAAAAACATGGCCGCCATCGGCCAATGAAATTTGAGCACTCATTAGACAGGGTTAACGGAGGCCGATCAAAATGACACTCGCTGGGCTTGTTCCTGTCCTGGTCCTGAAGGTCTGTAAGAAATATGAACTCATTTGGCCACTGGGGGCGAAATAACGTTTTTGGAGTGCTTAAACAATTGTGTATCACGTGACATACATCTACAGGCTCTGATACGCTTTGAAAACAAACGTCTCGGCCCAGGAACTTCAGACTTCTTGAGTTTGAAAGCACCTTCGCTTCAATTTAAAAGGCAACAACAATGAAAATCGGATACTCATTAACAAATTGTCCAAATGATTTGACAGTCAGAAAAATAACATTCTTGTAGTATATGTGCATGTTTCTGTAAGCATGCATAGTTTCTATGAGTTGATACCTGTCATTTTTCTGTGCGTGTGTGTGTTGGACTTTGATCCTTCATGCGTTTGTTGTGGTGTGACCCCCTAAACTGTTCATGAATGCATGACTGCTTTTGACTGCCTTAAAACTCGAAACCCGATAAATGCTGCTTGCAGCTTTAATTATTATTATTATTATTATTATTCCGCCATAAAACGCGTCGCCCAGCCCAAACCGTAAATCGTAGAAACTCGAGACTTTGTCAGTTGGTTGTATCTGTGCAGGTTACTCAGATACAGTGACCCAGCCAAATCGGCCCATAGGTGGCGCTATAGCGATGCTCAACGCGTTTGCATTCGTAACTCCTAAACCGTTTGTCGCACACCCAAGTGTTTTATATCATTGTAATCATTGGCTCAAAACTTAAAAAATGTCTATCTCCGATTTCATTTCCGGTATGCAAATTTTCCCGCTAATTTGCATTTTATAAAAAAAAAAAAAAATGAACTAGTCCCTGGATTTTTGCCCGATCGGAACCAAACCAACGCTGATGAATTCTGTGGAGTGTGAATATAAATATTCGTTGAAAAAAAGTTGAAATTTCGACTCAGGGTCGCTAGGGGGCTCTAAAACGTCTGAACCGATAGTTGCCTATTTCACTAAAATGGCTATATCAAGAGAACGGTTTGAGATATCTTCACGGGGCTTATACCATATGTGTAGACCCTCAGTCCGGGGTCACAATAAAAATAACTCGGTGTTTGGCCACTAGTTGGCGCTATAATAGCAAAGAACACGAAAAGGGCTATAACTACCCAACCGTTTGCCCGATCGACTTATTATTTGGTATGTTGTGTCTTTGTGTCATGCACCGTGACTGTATAAAAGGACTTTGGCTTTTCTCAAAAAACATGGCCGCCATCGGCCAATGAAATTTGAGCACTCATTAGACAGGGTTAACGGAGGCCGATCAAAATGACACTCGCTGGGCTTGTTCCTGTCCTGGTCCTGAAGGTCTGTAAGAAATATGAACTCATTTGGCCACTGGGGGCGAAATAACGTTTTTGGAGTGCTTAAACAATTGTGTATCACGTGACATACATCTACAGGCTCTGATACGCTTTGAAAATAAACGTCTCGGCCCAGGAACTTCAGACTTCTTGAGTTTGAAAGCACCTTCGCTTCAATTTAAAAGGCAACAACAATGAAAATCGGATACTCATTAACAAATTGTCCAAATGATTTGACAGTCAGAAAAATAACATTCTTGTAGTATATGTGCATGTTTCTGTAAGCATGCATAGTTTCTATGAGTTGATACCTGTCATTTTTCTGTGCGTGTGTGTGTTGGACTTTGATCCTTCATGCGTTTGTTGTGGTGTGACCCCCTAAACTGTTCATGAATGCATGACTGCTTTTGACTGCCTTAAAACTCGAAACCCGATAAATGCTGCTTGCAGCTTTAATTATAATTTTTTTGCACAAAATGCAAATTAGCGGGACAATTTTCATACCGGAAAGGAAATAGGAGATATAAGTTTTTTAAGTTTTGTGCCAATGATTACAATGATATAAAACACTTGGGTGTGCGACAAACGGTTTACGAGTAAAGAGTGCAAACGCGCTTTTCATCGCTGTCGCATCGATTTTGCTGGGTCCATGGATCTGAGTAGCGACAAGGACTACTACCATCTGACCGAGTCTCAGCTCTGTCGGCCTTAAGGTTTGGGCTGCCCATTCAGTTTTAGGGAAGAATAATAACGAAGAATAATAAAACAGACAAATTACGGGCTCGAACCCTAACTAGTCCTTGGTTTTTCAACCGATCGGAACCAATGCAGATGACTTCTGTGGAGTGTGAATGTAAATAACTATCGAAAAAAAGTTGAAATTTCCTTTCACGGTTGCTAAGGGACGCCAAAAGTTCTAAATAGGCGGAGCCTATTACATTAAAATGGCCATAACTCAAGAAGTATCTCCGAGGTCACCTACTAAAGGCAGCGTTTTTTGGCCGCTAGATCTCTTCATTCTGAACAATTTTGACGCTTTAGACTGCTCGAACCCGGGGATCGCTGCTTGCAGCTATATTTAGGGATCGAGCCCGTAGGGCTAGAAACCTATTGTATTTGTAGGTTTTATTAGGGTTCGAGCCCGTAGGGCTAGAAACCTATTGTATTTGTAGGTTTTATTAGGGTTCGAGCGCGAAGCGCTAGAAACCTATTGTATTTGTTGGTTTTATTAGGGTTCGAGCCCGAAGGGCTATTGTATTTGCAGGTTTTATTAGGGTTCGAGCCCGTAGGGCTAGAAACCTATTGTATTTGTAGGTTTTATTATTATTTTTCCGCCGTATTTGCCGTAAAACTCATCGTGCAGCCCAAACCGTAAGGCCGACAGAGCTGAGACTCGGTCAGATGGTAGTAGTCTTGATGGCTACTCAGACACATGGACCCAGCCAAATCGGCCCATAGGTGGCGCTACAGTGATAAAAAGCGCCTTTACGCTCATTACTCCTAAACCTTTTGTTGCACACCCAAGTGTCTTATATCATTGTAATCATTGGCTCAAAACTTAAAAAACTTATAGGTCCGATTTCATTTCCGGTATGCCAATTTTTTCGGTAATTTGCATTTTATGCAAAAAAAAAAAAATGAACTAGTCTCTGGATTTTTGCCGGATCGGAACCAAACCAATGCTGATGAATTCTGTGGAGTGTGATTGTAAATAATTATCGAAAAAAAGTTGAAATTTCGATCCGTGGTGGCTGGGGGGCGACAAAACGTCTGAACCGGAAGGGGCATATTTGATTAAAATGGTTATAACTCGTGAACCGTTTGAGCTATCTTCATGAGGCTTGGACCATATGTTTATACTCTCAGTCTGAGGTCACATGATAAAAAAGTCGGCGTTTGGCCTCTAGGTGGCGCTATAATATACATTTTCTCGAAAAGGGCAATAACTACCCAAGAGTTTGCCCTATCAACTAATTTCTTGGTATGGTGTGTCTTTGTGTCATGTACCATGATTCTAGAAAAGGACATTGGCGTATCTAAAAAAACATGGCCGCCATCGGCCAATGAAGTTTGAGCACTCCTTAGACCGACTTAACGGAGGCCGATCAAAACGACACTCGCTGGGCTTGTTCCACTCATGGTCAAGAAGGTCTGTAAGAAATATGAACTCATTCGGCCACTGGGGGCGAAATAACGTTTTTGGAGTCCTTAAACAATTGTGTATCACGTGACATTTGACATATACTCAAACTATTTACATTATTTGATAGGACTCCTCATTCTGAACAACTTTGCCTCTGGAACCAGTTCTGTCGATCAAACGGTTCGTGAGTTATTGCCGATGATGTCAAAAACCTACTTTCGCGAACTTGTCCTAGGTTTTTCGATTAATCGGAACCAAACCGATTCAGATGACTTCTGTGGAGTGTGAATGTCAATAATTATCGAAAAAAAGTTGAAATTTCCTTTCAAGGTCGCTTAGGGGCATCAAAATAAAAAAATGGGCGGGGCCTATTACATTTAAATGGCCATAACTCAATAACTATTAGAGATATGATCATGGGGCTTGAAACATATGTGAAGACCATCACTCAGTGGTCAAATACGTAAGGGCGCGGCGTTTGGACACTAGTTGGCGCTATAACAGCAAAAATGGCTAAATTGATGTGTTTTTGGTTTCAAAAACAATTGTGTATCACGTGACATTTGACATATACTCAAACTATTTACAATATGTATTTACATCATATTACATCATAGCTCTCCTCATTCTGAACAACTTTGCCTCTGGAACCACTTCTGTCAAACAAACGGTTCGTGAGTTATCGCTGATGATGTCAAAAACCTACTTTCGCGAACTAGTCCTTGTTTTTTCGACCGATCGGAACCAAACCAATGCAGACGACTTCTGTGGAGTGTGAATGTCAATTATTATCGAAAAAGTTGAAATTTCCTTTCAAGGTCGATAAGGGACGCACTCCAAAAGTTCTAATTATGCGGAGCCTTTTACAATAAAATGGCCATAACTCAAGAACTAGCTCTGAGGTCACCTACTAAAGGCAGCGCCTTTTGGCCGCTAGTTCTCTTCATTCTGAACAATCTTGGCGCTTTAGACTGCTCGAACCCGGGAATCGCTGCCTGCAGCTATATTTATAATTTTCCGCCGCATTCGCAGTAAAACTGATCGTGCAGCCCAAACCGTAAGGCCGACAAAGCTGAGACTTGGTCAGATGGTAGTTGTCCTTGTCGCTACTCAGATACATGGACCCAGCCAAATCGGTCCATAGGTGGCGCTACAGCGATGAAAAGCGTGTTTGACCTCTTTACTCCTAAACCGTTTGTCGCACACCCAAGTGTTTTATATCATTGTAATCATTGGCTCCAAACTTAAAAAACGTATATCTCCGATTTCATTTCCGGTATGCAAATTTTTTCGCTAATTTGCATTTTATATATATAAAAAAAAATGAACTAGTCCCTGGATTTTTGCCCTATCGAAACCAGACCAATGCTGATGAATTCTGTGGAGAGTGAATGTGAATAATTATCAAAAAAAGTTGAAATTTCGATTCACCGTTGCTAGGGGTCGCCAAAACGTCTGAACCGGAAGTGGCATATTTTACTAGAATGGCAATAACTCGTGGCTTCACAATCTTCACGTGGCTTGTACCCTATGTGTAGACTCTCAGTCCGAGGTCACAGTAAAAAGGAGTCGGCGTTTGGCCACTAGGTGGCGCTATAACATACATGAAGGCTATAACTACCCAACCGTTTGCCCGATCGACTTATTATTTGGTATGGTGTGTCTTTGTGTCATGCACCGTGACTGTATAAAAGGACTTTGGCGTTTCTCAAAAAACATGGCCGCCATCGGCCAATGAATTTTGATTCCTCATTAGACAGGGTTAACGGGGGCCGATTGAAACGACACTCGCTGGGCTTGTTCGACTCGTGGTCCTGAAGGTCTGTAAGAAATATGAACTCATTCGGCCACTGGGGGCGAAAAAACGTTTTTGCAGTGCTTAGACAATTGTGTATCACGTGACATTTGACATATACTCAAACTATTTACATCATATGAAAGCTCTTCTCATTCTGAACAACTTTGCCTCTGGAACCGCTTCTGTCGATCAAACAGTTCGTGAGTTATCGCCGATGATGTCAAAAAACCTACTTTCACGAACTTGTCCTAGGTTTTTCGATTAATTGGAACCAAACCGATTCAGATGACTTCTGTGGAGTGTGGTTGTCAATAATTATCGAAAGAAAGTTGAAATTTCCTTTCAAGGTTGCTTAGGGGCATCAAAATAAAAAATGGGCGGGGCCTATTACATTAAAATGGCCATAACTCAATAACTATTAGAGATATCATCATGGGGCTTGAAACATATGTGAATACCATCACTCAGAGGTCACATACGTAAGGGCAAGTCGTTTGGACACTAGTTGGCGCTATAACAGCAAAAATGGCTAAATTGACGTGTTTTTGGTTGCAAAAACAATTGTGTATCACGTGACATTTCACATATACCCAAACTATTTACATCATATGATAGCTCTCCTCATTCTGAACAACTTTGCCTCTGGAACTACTTCTGTCAAACCAACGGTTTGTGAGTTATTGCCGATGATATCAAAAACCTACTTTCACGAACTTGTCCTAGGTTTTTCGATTAATCGGAACCAAACCGATTCAGATGACTTCTGTGGAGTGTGGTTGTCAATAATTATCGAAAGAAAGTTGAAATTTCCTTTCAAGGTTGCTTAGGGGCATCAAAATAAAAAATGGGCGGGGCCTATTACATTAAAATGGCCATAACTCAATAACTATTAGAGATATCATCATGGGGCTTGAAACATATGTGAAGACCATCACTCAGAGGTCACATACGTAAGGGCGCGGCGTTTGGACACTAGGTGGCGCTATAACAGTAAAAATGGCTAAATTTACGTGTTTTTGGTTGCAAAAACAATTGTGTATCACTTGACATTTGACATATACTCAAACTATTTACATCATATGATAGCTCTCCTCATTCTGAACAACTTTGCCTCTGGAACCACTTCTGTCAAACAAACGCTTCGTGAGTTATCGCCGATGATGTCAAAAAACTACTTTCGCGAACTAGTCCTTGGTTTTTTGACCGATCGGAACCAAACCAATGCAGACGACTTCTGTGGAGTGTGAATGTCAATAACTATCGAAAAAAAGTTGAAATTTCCTTTCAAGGTCGATAAGGGACGCACGCCAAAAGTTCTAATTATGCGGAGCCTTTTACAATAAAATGGCCATATCTCAAGAACTAGCTCTGAGGTCACCTACTAAAGGCAGCGCCTTTTGGCCGCTAGTTCTCTTCATTCGGAACAATCTTGACGCTTTAGACTGCTCGAACCCGGGAATCGCTGCTTGCAGCTATATTTGTATTTGTAACTTCTGGTGGCCAGCACACATTGTGATATTTTGATACAGTAAATAGCAACTGCATTGATAGCTCTAATCAAACACATGACTTACCTGTTGGTTTGTTGAAAAATCCAGATAATGGAAGCAACGGTTGACCGTCTGAGATTAGGCTGGACTCTTTCACCAGCCACTCTCAATGATAGACCATGGTTTGTGTGTAATGACAATAAATTGAATTAAATCAAATCAAATCAAATGATGGTGTCTCTGATTTCATCTGTGACAACAGCTCTTACTGTCCTTTGAACAGCACCACGCATTCTTACTCCTCTTCCCCTACCTCTCCTTGTCCTGGTCCAACTAGTCCATCTCTTCCTCTCCCTGGTCCATCTCTTCCTCTCCCTGGTCCATCTCTTCCTCTCCCTGGTCCATCTCTTCCTCTCCCTGGTCCATCTCTTCCTCTCCCTGGTCCATCTCGTCCTCTCCCTGGTCCATCTCGTCCTCTCCCTGGTCTGGCTTACTCTAATTATCAGTAATTTACCGTACAAATGCTTATCAGCTGTATGAATATATTTTTAAAATATTTATTTCAGTACTTTGGAGCTGATATTGTTGCAGAAGTAGAGATTTTATACTGTATCTTTGGTTTGGAACAATAGGTCTTCATTTCTGGCATGCTGCGTTTAAGCATTTGTAAAAAACACTATAAAGATCCATGATTTTGGTATTGGCTATGCTTATATGTAAAGAAAATGTAGGCATTCTAGAAACGTGCTAAATTATTGCATTTTGTGAAAACATGAATTTTGTTAATGGTATGGCCACAACAGACCGATGTTGTGTTAATTGTGTTTAGAGTTTTAAAAATGTGATTACAGATTGGACAAAAGGATGTTAGCAATTGAAAAAAAACTAAGTCAATGCAGAGACGCGATAGACCTACTTGCGGTGCGATTCACGCGAATGAGGCGGCTTGAAGCGAGTAAACTCAAAATGTTCAAGCATCCAACTACACACGAATAGCGCGATTTAGGTGTGAACACTCTATGACATTGTGTCTGCTACGGCAGGTGTCTCTGTGTGCACTGGAACGTTCTGTCAATTACGTCACGTGAGGTATCGGTCTTTGGTATACTGGTATCGGTGCATCCCTAGTGTATAGGACACTCTCTTAGGGCGTCAGACTCTTGTGTCAAAGTGAGACTGATTAGTGGTTCGAACCTCTGCTCGGAGCAGATTTGGGTAGGAATGGCTGCACGTCCAAATTTGTTTATTACCAATATCGCTTAATTTCTGCATTTATGTCTGTATTTATTCATTTCTTTATTCGTGCACTTTATTTACAGGGCTCTACGCTAACTTTTCCCGAGGAGTACATGTGCTCTTAAATGAAAAAATTTAGGAGCACACAAAGAAATTTAGGAGCACAGTACAAAATTATTATTTTTTAATTAGTTTATTAAACAACTGAACAAATTTCATGCATATACTGCCTGTGCAAAATTGGTATATCAGATGCAAAGGATATCAGTTGTCCAGTTGCTTTTATATGTTGGTCGTCTGGAACGCTTGGAGGTCAGCCACCGGTTCACAGCAGGAGTGGGATCAAACTCCTCCACAGAAGGCCCCTCCAGGCTGATCCTCATCAGGTCTTTTGTGGTTGAGACCCCAAGGCAGCTTCTTGACGAAGTCTTAATGCGATTCTGCGCAGAGAAGCCTCGCTTACACTGGGCGGCTGAAATGGGCAGCACCAGCATAATCTGCACCAACTCAAGTATGTTCTAGAGAAAAGAAGATACTTTTCAATTTCATTTAAACTCTTACCATTAACTTATCAAAACCAACCTTAGAAGGATACCATATGCAACCACTCAGTACTTTTGGCCTACCTTATAATCAAGCCTGTAGGGGTCCTTTGTCAACATGGTCTCCCACAGGCCACTGTAAGACTTGTCTTTGAAATTGTGGCTGACTAGGGTTTTAAGGCCCTGCCACTCATCCTGGATTGCAGCCAAGTTGCACCCCGATCTGCAAGTTTGAACAGAGCAATTGAGTTTGCAAATATGTGAAAATAACAGTGTCTCAATGGCAAAGCAGTGTCAAATAAATTCTTACCTCTCCAGAGGCTCCTTAAAATGCCTCACCAGGTCTGCCACATCATCATCACCAAAGGTGAGAAGGCTGGCCTGGTCTTCTGGCCATGTGTCAGGGTTAAGCACTCTGAAAGACTCCACTGGGGTCTGGGCACTCTCATCCTTCAGCAAACCACCAAACCTGGCTTTGAGGTCTCCCACGCCAATGTTGATGGCCGCCTCCATGTGCTGCCTCAGCTGGGGGTTAGTGAGGTCTGTTAAGCCTTTCAGATTCCCCTTCAGTGTTATTCCCTAAAACAGAAATAACACACACGTCACACACACACATAGCGAGAGGCAGACACACACCAACACACAATGAAATGTCTGGCCATTTGTCTGTCTCTATTTTTTTAAAGACTTCTCCAATCTTCACTACATTTCCCTCCTTATCCTCTTGTATTGTGCAATGAAAACATTGATTCTCCCACTAAGAATCTGTCTTAATCATAGATTTCTCTTACATCCTAACAAACTCTCATCCTAACACACCTGGAATCCCATCTCATCACCCTGCTGCTGAGCGAACACTGTCTTGATCTTCTCCAGCATGCCTCCTGCCTTTGCCCTAAACTTAAGTGCTTCCAGTCTGGTCACTCTCTTCCTCAACTCTGATGTTGCTTGGGGGAGGATCAGGTCATTCCTTTGCAAGGTGAGGCTAAGTGAGGATAGCTCCTCAAACATGTCAGAGAGAAAATGGCAGAATACACAAAAGAGTGCATTCTCCATTTCCCGCTTTATCTGGAAGTAGTGAGTAAACGTGTTAGTTAATTTAAGTTGATTTTTTTTCTCCTTAGACATTTGTCAATTACTTGATTCTAAAAGTTCTTTTGACTTTTGAACTTATTTTTGTAAATTAGTGTTATTATATTTACTAAGTAAAACTGACCTTTTTTGCCCGGCCTTGAACTTCCGCTGTTGGTGATGCTACAGCCAGGTGCTCCATGTGCTGCAGAACAACTGAGTACTGGCCTTGGTCATTGGCAAGGTCCTCTTGTCCATGCCGCAAGAACACTTTGAGGGCTCTGTGGACATGGGGGATCCAGCGAGTTCCCTTGACGCTAGCTGGTGTACAAATATCCACACCAAGCTCTTGTCCGAGACCATAGAGCTCTCGTTTGGATTTTCCGCTGAAGTGATAAGTCTTCCATATCAGATGTAGAAGATCATACACAACCGACACCTTTGTCTCTTTCTTTTGAACGGTCAGTATTGCCAGCTCCAGCCTGTGAAAGTAAGAAAATAAGTGCCAACCTAAAACAATAATTTTGTGGAATTTTCAGTAACACTTTCTATTAAGATCATGCTTATATTGAATTATAGCCCCATTTACACTCATAAGTAAGTATTACTATTATATAAATATATTTATAAAGACTCATTAAAACCTATACTGCATTATAGGAACAGTTGTAGTCACATTTATATTATCTTTATAATTAGGCTACTTATGTATGCTTAAAGTACTAAAACTTTAAAACTCATGCCTAAAGTACTTATAAATATAATATAAATTTAACTATATCTGTTCTTATAATGCAGTATACGTAATGAGTATTTCTAAATATGTTTACAGAATAGTAATACTTATAAATTAGTATAAATGGAGCTATAATACATTATATGCATTGTTTAACATCCTCTAATAGCAAATACAAATAAATCATAGAGAATTCTTTTTCATTATTATTTATTTACAAACCTATGTGGCATACAGTGGATTGGTATTATATGCCTCCCTGCCTCTCTCTGCAGATGGGCAATCACTCCCCCACGGTGGCCCATGTTCACGGAGGCACCATCTGCCCCAAAGGAGATGCACTTCTCCATCCATGACCCTCCATCCTCTTCTGGGCAAACAGCACAAAATGCGGCCTTTGTGGCATCCAAAACACCTCGAATTACAACACAAAAAAACAATTAAGTTATACAGAAGTCTTTCTGACAAAATAAATTAGGCTATATCTCCATTGCGCATATGATTTAGCTTTAGTGCTGCAACTGATTATTTCGATTATTTCAAATTATTATTAAATCTGTTGATTAAGTTAAATAAATTATTAGCTTATAAAAAATAATTGGTGTAATTAGCTGCTACATCATGTGCACCGGTAAAAGCCCACACAGATATGAAGTTGTAGCGAAGTGATTGTAAGCAACGGAAATTTACTTAATTTACTTTATAACGTTACCCCGAAGACGAAGTTTTATCATTATTGCAGCAATATTCAACTTTACACAAGAATATAGCCTATAAAGAGAAACAACTTACCTATGGCATGGGAGTGCTCAAGGGTCTGTTGTCCGACCAGCTTCGCTGACAGGCCCTCTCTCATTATGTCAGCAATTTGACCGATCATCTCCGCACATTTTACATCATTGTCGTATGTGGGATTAATGTCAACTCCGTTTTTGTGGTGGAGTCTAATAAGGGGCCCAAATTTGACGAAAGGTTCCTCTTCTTTCGCAATGAAGTATGCGATGTTTATCTTTATTTTCAGCTGCCTCCTCTTCTCCTCCTCAGATAGCAGCACTTGTCTTTTCAAGGCTGCTGACACCGTGCTCGATGGTTTCTCCTGTCTTAACAGGTACAGGTCTCTACACTGAATATGCCTCCGCGAGATGTTATGCTTCGTTACGCTATCCTTTTTCAAATGTGGATTTCCTGACACGAACAACGAGTTGCCAGCCTGTTTCTGCCCTCTACAATATTTGCAGAACATGAGGTTGTTCTCAAAATCCAGCCATGGGAAAATCTTAAGCCAATTGACATTAAATGTATATGATCTCCCTTTGCCGGCTCCAGTGGATGTTGACGTGACAGCGCTAGTCACCACAGGTTCGCTAAAGTTGTTCTCAACTTCTTGTAAATCTTGTGAAGAAACGTCGTTAAAGTTAGTTGAACCTTCCATATCCCCCTCCCCTGATTCTTCTTTCTCCTCATCTCTTTTTTGCTTAAAATAAAAACGTATGTTCTTCATTTTCTTTCCAATTTTATCTTTCCAGTTTTTACCTCACTCGACTCTCTTTCCGCTTAAAATCCAACAGTTCCCGCACATTCCCACACTAATTCAGTGATTGGCTCATTGGTAGCGAATCGTCGCTCTCATTTGCATAATGTTAAGCGCGTCATCATGCTACGTTCACATCGCGCAGTTGCGACCCTGGCTGTCAGTGTCACTCACGTCCTCTTGCTTGTTCATCGCACTGTTGTTCAGTTTGAGGACAGCCGTCACTCGCACACTGTGCTCGTAAATTATTTTTCAAGTTCGCAAACAAGTTTGCACTATTTTTAGGCGCAAATGCGAGTGAAACACTCGCACTGTAGAGCACTGATTTATACAATTTATTATGTAATTTGTCATCCTCCATAGAAAGCTAGCATTTGTGAGAAAATGTAAGGGAAATAATATGCTCTGATGTAACACACGGTCATGATGGCTGATGTTAGTGTTTTGATATATCTAATTCACTGTAAAGAAAAAGGCTACAATTTTAATAAAATGCACAGGGAAATGACAAAATTCCACATCCTAAATTGCTTTCCTGAAATCAAAGTACATCCTTATGAATTACTGCAGACACTTCACATACAGGATCCTCTATAAAAGCACATGACATATTAGTCAGTGAGATGGCCCATGGTCTCTGTGTGATCAAAATGTGTGCAACGATTGACTATTAAATGAATGAATGAGGTACACCACTTGCGCTTTAAAAGGGGAGGAGATGGATATAAACCCTGGGTTTATCAAAGAAAAGCTGCTCCTGACCAAGTTGGGTTCACAGAGAAAGTTACTATGTTACGGACTCTGAGAAGTGGTAACCTCTCTTTTAGAAAAGGGCTTTCTCGGGTGTGACATAGTTTCTTGCATTCTGAAACTGAAAACCCAGAGCTTCCCTCATTTCAGGGTTAATATACTCTGAAATTTCGCTCCTTTCAAAATGTTCTTTCAACTTTCACAAAAGATTAAGCCTGTCTGCTGGATGAACTCCTCTCCAGCATGCAAGACTAAGATAACACTTTTTTTTTTAGTAATTCCTTAAGTTTATTAACCATAATTTCTCAGAGACCACATTCAGGCATGATTTCACTGGAAGCCCCAACACATTACTATTATTATCTATTGACTTCTGCTGATTTGACTATAACAAATATTTGCTTTGCTTGCAGGCGTTTGCAGATGAGAAGGTTTTTACTGTGCTGAGTGAGACGCTTTACAACCTTCTGCAACTGGTAAGTATCAAATCTACTGTTTTTTTGTTTGTTTTTTCTTTGTAACTTTCCTCCTATATGTCTTGTTTTTCTTCTAAGGGATGGGAGGAAAGAGCTGAAGAATATAATTTACTTATAGAGAGAATATTGCTGCTGGTGAGAAATGTGCTGCACATCCCTGCAGACCCCTTTGAGGAAAAGGTGAGTTCACTGTCTTTTACATACATACATACAGATGTTGAATCATTTGAAATAATAAATAGTCAATCATTTGATATATTGAATAATAATTAACAACAGAAATCGTTTTTATATTTAAAAAAAAGTTTTTTTTACTTCCATTTAATATTTATTCATTACCACGTCCGTGAATATGATGGCCGATTTCCATACGCCTCTGTATGGTGAAAACCACATGTCCCATAATTCCACTTTCCTAAGTAACCTCATTTAGCTTCTCCTTTTGTTGTTGTTTTGAAAGTGCACCATCTGACGTTCCAAATTTACATATTGTGGCTTTAATACCATCACAACATAGTTTATAGTACAGCGGTAAACATGTGACACTGACACATTAAATAGCATATGACAAGCCACAAGATTTCACTCTTAAAATTTTCCCATTTATCTATTTCTGTGGTCATACACTGTATTGTATGCCTTTTGTTTATGTTTACATCAACCGTAATTGGTCCAGCGTTTTTTGACCCTACTCCTTTCACAGACTATATATGATTATAAAAATACATTTTGACCTCTATCAGGATGTTAAGGGACATCCAACCAGTAGGGATGGGCGATATGGCCTAAAAATTATCCCGATAATTTCAGGTATTTATTGCAATAACGATAACAATGACGATACTATATATACATTTATATATATTATTATTATATTATCACATGATGCAACAGTGGCAAAAATAGTGCAACAGCAAAAGTAACAATCACCAACCATGTCTTGATTCAAATTTACAAGTACAACTGCAAATAAATCCTGATAAAGTAAATAAGTTCAGTGAGAACGACACACTCTTTGAATGTAAATTTGATGTATGTGGAACATGCTACCACCAATTAGGTAGTTATATTTGTAACACTCTAGTCCCATGGAACAAATTCTAAAACAAACTGCTATCAAAAAGAAACGATGTCTTCAAATACTTTACAAAATAGTGCAAAACACAAGATGATAAATTAAAAATCAAATCAATAAAATAAATTTGACGATGTAGTGAGGTAGGCGGGAGGAGAGCCGGGATGCGAGGCCTCGTATCACGGATGAGATTGTGGACCAGGCCTTAGTGGCAGAGAGGACCAGGCCTGGCTTTTGTTATGGTTTGTGTGTGTGTCGCCGGCAGTCACCCGTCTATTAACGTTGCTTTTATTAAATAAAAGTCCTTTTATGTTCACCGGGTCCCGTCTCCTTCCTTCCTTTTTATGGATTGAATTCGTTCCATCGACTTTGCTTATCATAAGAGACGCAATTAGCAAATGCGCTGGCAATTTTCGTCTAGGTGGGAATTTAATTACACCTAGGTCCACGTGTAGTTGTTGCTTGAAACTTACTTCGTTCTCTGGTTTGTGTTTTAGATGGTGGAACAAATTGGACGGGTTTCCACTCTTTTTAACCACTATTTTTCGGCAAAACTCACATATTACGTTAGTTTGCTCCGCATCTGATTTTTGTTTTTTTTTGTCATTTTTTTTATTCATTTTTAATATGAACATTTAAGGGAAGAGCAACAATACAGAAAAATTTGTAAATTTTTTCACTTAAAACTATAACATTCATACAAAATCTGACCTTATGGGTTTGACATACTCAGTCCATTTTGTCCACATTATGTAAAACATATCTTTTTGAGACCTGAGAGTAAATGAAAGCTTTTCCATGTTATAAATGTCTTTGGTTATGTTGATCCACTCTTCGATGGTCGGGAGGTCCGGCTTTAACCATTTCCTGGTTATAGTTTTCTTTCTCGCTGCCAGTAAAATCCAAAGCAGCCTCTTGTCTTTGTTTCTCCAGTTGTTGACATCAACGTTGCCCAAATATACATTCTCAAAGTTCCAGGGTATATTACTGCTAAACGTATGATTAATATGGTCACATATTTGTGACCAAAAAGGTCTCAACAATGGGCAGTCCCAGAAAATGTGGTAGTGATTGGCACCTGAAGATCCACAGAGCCTCCAGCATGAGTCTCCACTACCCTGGTGTCTCTTTTGAGCTGGTGTGATAAAAAACTCTCACCAGGTGTCTGAGCCAGTAGTGTTCCATTGTATTCTACATATATTCACCCAACTTTTATTTGAAATTTGAATATTACCTTCCATTTCCCATCTCCTCTTAATGTACTCTGTGTTAGCTTTTTTGTTTTCCTGAATAGCTTTGTATAACTTAGTATTAACTACGTCAATTTCTCTAAAGAAATTAGTTTCTAAGAAAGTCTGTAGGAACCCCAAATTGCGTTTTTCCAATGCTATTTTTAATTTTGATCAAAATAATGGCTAACCTGTAAGTATCTATAGAAATCGTCTTGACCCAAGCCATATTTGTTCTGTAGGGATTCGAAACTCATTAAAGTTCCTTTGTGCATAAGAGAGTAATCGGTTGTAATTCCTTTTGAGACCTAACCTTTAAATCTTCCATCAAGGGAGTTTGGTCTGAAGTCAGAATCATACGCGCACCACCTTCAAATTCTAGACAATTCTTTTAAATTGCATATTTGCATTATTCTATCCAAGTAGTTCCGAAGAGACTCATACATAACATCTTCATTTATATTGGTATTCATTTGTAGTTTTTGTCACTTAAAAGGTTCAAAATGGGTTTAGTATTTGTAGTAATCCCTTCAACAGCTTTCCATCCAGCCGAGTAAATGGGTGAGCATAAACAGATTAAAGGTCTAATTTGAGCAGCATAATAGTAGTCCCTGAGACAGGGAAGGCCCAGCCCCACCTTCTCCTTCATCAATTGTATTGTTTGGTATTTTATCCTACTCCTCTTATTTTGCCAAATATATTTTGCCAATATGTTATCCCACTCATCAAAATGTTTCTGGGTTAACCAAATAGGAAGACATTGAAAGAGGTAGAGGAAACGAGGGAGGATATTCATTGTAATTGAGTCCACCCTAGAGTGCAAACTTAGAAATGGGACATTGTTCCACCTTTGTAAATCTGATTTTATTTTTGAGATTAGAGGCCCGTAATTATCATCAAACCCTCCACCCGAAACTTCTGTCAGAACAACCCCTAAATATTTTATGCTATCCGATTCCCACTTCCACTTATATGTGCGTTTGATCTTCATCGGCGGATTGTAGTTCAGCCTTAGAACCTGAGTTTTAGTAATATTGATTTTATAGCCCGAAAAGGAGCCATATTCCTCCAGCATTTTCATTGCTTTAGGAAGTGACTGATTGGGGTCCGTCAGAAATATTAATGTCGTCCGCAAATAGAGCTAATCTTGGTTCTACTGATTTTAAAGTAACCCCTTGGATTTCTGTGCTCTGCCTAATCCATCGAGGTAAAGGCTCGATAAATAATGAGAAAAGTAGTGCGGATGCTCCGCAGCCCTGGCGGGTTCCTCTTTCCAATTTAATAGGTTAGGATAGATCCCCATTTATTTTAACTCTGGCAGTGGGTTCGTTGTACAGTGCAGAAATTATCCCAACCAAGTCAGAATGAAAACCAGATGCATCCAATACTTTATATAAAAAAGTCCATCGTACCGAATCAAAGTTTTTTCTGTGTCCAAGCTTATTATAAGAGTTTTTAATTTGCGTTGCCTGACAGGCTTCATTATCAGAAGTGCTTTCCTAATATTGTCCTGCATCTGCCTTTTTCTAATAAAGCCTGTCTGGTCATTGTGTACGAGTTCAGGTAAATTGCCTCGAGACGCTTGCATAATACGGAAGTAAATATTTTGTAATCGATATTGAGTACACTCACGGGGCGTTAGCTCCCACAGTCCAGTTTGTCTTTATTTTCTTTAGGGACAATAGATATAATAGCTTCTTTCCACGATGGAGGGATAGTCTTCGTTTCAAGTACCCCATTGAATGCCCCCATTAATGTCGGTGCCAAGTGATCTTGCATGAGTTTATACCATTCGGAATTGAAACCGTCTGCACCGGGGGCTTTTCTGTTTTTTAATCTTTTAATTGCAGATATAATTTCTTCCTTCGTAATTTTTGAGATTTAGTTTCCTATTTTGATCTTTTGTGACTTGGGGCAAATTAAGTGAGGATAAAAATTTGTACATTTTCGTAGCGCGCATCTGATTTTCTATAACCAGACCAGTTCCAAATTGTAGCGGTAGCTCTTCGCTTAACAACAAGCTCCTCCTCAACCTCACGTCCGCCCTCCGCTATGCTTGTTTTCACTCCGCACGAAAGAGTCAGTCGCGCACGAAACTACGTCATCAACTAGACTTATCGTATTTATCGTATAAAATCATCTCATGAAGTCCCGAAACAAAGTTATTAGTGACAGATTAGAGCAGTGGATGGAAAGAGGTAGTGAGTTAGGCCGTCAAGGTGCAGTTTAAAGCTGTGAACAGCGCCGCAGGATTATTAGTACCATTTATTTTATGGCTATGACTTTGTACTAACTTTTCTGCATGGGTTCTCCGCATACATCATGACCCAGATCGCGATGACCAACTTGCGATGTGATTGACGCAAATCTGAAAAATCTAAACTTTGGTGAAAATTCACGCTGCATTAACCAATCAGGAGCTTGCTCTAGTAGGGTCGTGTGCGAGCGGCAGAAGCCCCTCCCATGACGCAAATTTGCGCGCAAATTATGTGAGTAAACACAAAATGTTCAAGCGTCCAACTACACGCAAATAGCACGATTTACTGCGTTTGGTGTGAACACTCTATAAGAGTATATAGAAGATACAGTGGGGAAAATAAGTATTTGACACATCAGCATTTTTATCAGTAAAGGGATTTTGTGGGCTATTGACACAAAATTTCCACCAGATGTAGCCATCAAGCCAATTATGGAATTCATATAAAGAGATCTTCAGAACATCCAAGTTTACAAGTTGAGTCATAATTAATAAAGTGTAATGACACTGGGAATAAGTATTGAACACATGAAGATAACAAGGTGCAAAATGGCATAGAAAGCCAGGAGATCATCTGAAATCTGTCAGTATTGAGAGAGAAACCCTGCCCCCTATCAGTACTAATTGATATCAGCTGCTTTAGTCCTAATTGATGGCCTATAAAGGCTTCTCATTACCCTTCATGATGGGTAAAAGCAAAGAACTCTCTGTAGATATTCGTAATCTTATCGTTGAAAAGCATTTTGATGGGAATGGTTATAGGCGCGTTTCCAGAATGCTGAATGTTCCTGTGAGCTTATCCGGAAATGGAAAGAGCATCAGTTCACCATAAACCGGCCAAGATCAGGTCCCTCTCCAAGGAGTTCAAAGAATAATCAGGAGAGTTCTCCAATAGCTAAGAACCACTCGGGCAGAACTTCAGGAAGACCTTGCATCAGCAGGTACTGTTGTTTCAAAGAAAACTATTAGCAATGCCCTGAACCGTCATGGCATCCATGCACGCTCACATGCAAGACTCCATTGCTGAACAAAAAGCATGTTGAGGCTCGGTTAAAGTTTGCTAAAGAGCATTTGGAGAAGCCTGTGGATTATTGGGAGACTAAAGTATGGTCAGATGAAAGCAAAATTGAACTTTGTGGCAGTCGTCCTACACACCATGTTTGGAGAAGAAATGGCACTGCCCACCACCCCAAGAACACCATACAAACAGTTAAGTTTGGGGTTGGAAGCATCATGGTTTGGGGCTGCTTTTCGGCAAGGGGTACCGGCAGACTTCATATTATTTAAGGCAGGATGAATTGAGAAATGTACCGGGACATTCTGGATATAACTCTGCTGCCATCTACCAGAAAGCTGAAAATGGTAGGGGGTGGACATTCAGCAAGACAATGATCCCAAACACAAGGCCAAGGACACAATGAATGGCCCAGTCAATCACCTGACCTAAATCCCATAGAAAATCTATGGAGAGAACTGAAGATCAAAGTTCATAATAGAGGCCCAAGGAACCTTCAAGATTTAAAGACAATTTGTGCGATGAATGGGCCAGATTCACTCGTTTCAGACAAGCACGAGCAGGTCGCGGTTTCTGTTTGCGTCATCAGAACATTTCGGCCGTATGGTTTCGGTGTTAAAAGTATTTCGGGCAAAAAATGAAAATGCACTTTTGGGCCATTTTTGGTGGCCTAATATTCGGTGCATCCCTAGTATTATTGTATGATCAACATTAAATATAAAATTAAATATACTGTATATGTAATTCTTTCAGTATCCCTGTTTAAAATTTATATTACAAGTCAATCTGTTATTTGAAGTAATGAGGCTGTTAAAAATAGACAATGAACCAGTCTTGACTACAACTGGGCTAAAAATAGCCGATCTGAAAAGGAGCTTAATAGTAATGTCTAAGCACAAAACTTGTCAAAGAAAGGAAACCAGGCACATTTGAATCATTCTTGACTTTGCTTTCATGATGAAATATCACACAACATACAAGTTATTTTTGCAAAAACTATGTTAACAAATTTAAGATTATTTTAAAGTAAATCTCGTCTATAGTTAATGACGACTGTAAAATTACGGCTATTGCTTGCTGGTTTGATATGGCTTGATGTGAGCAGAGCATAACGCGATCCAGGCGGCTGGTGCATGAGCTTAAATATTGAAATTGACTTGCAATCTGAGTGAACAAATTATTAGGAACATAGCCACAAATCATACATTTTCATGTATATTATAAAAAGTAATCACAGAGTAAACGAAGAAGTTTTAAATAAAGCAAAAAAAAGCAAGTGTCTTCTGTAGCTGTAACTTAACCCTGTGGTGAAGCAGTTTTTTACTTTATAGATCGAATAGTCGTGCACACCCCTAATACATGCATAGATGGAGCATGGACAGTTCCAAACCAGGACGATTTGAAACCGTATTTAAACTGTCTTTGGTAAAATGCAGTTTAATGGAGAAAATGGTCTGAGCCTGTGGTTGGGTGGACAGTGCTCCAGACATACTGCGCAACTGCGTTTCAGGCGACCCAATTTGGAGCCCTGACTCATAGTCTTTTCCTGATCGTGCTGCCTTCTCTTCTTTCCGTCGTTTCCTGAAAAATGTAAAAGCAAAAAAGATTTATGGAGAAAATATTCAGCAATAGTTTTGAATGATGAATTTGGCTTAAAGAATGATAAAAACACCACATGTAAACAACATTAAAAAAATCTTGATTTTCACCACAGGAGTACCTAAAATATATTCAAAAATAGCCCTTTATAAAAACATTTATGGAAATGAAAACTGCAAACTTTTTTGCAAGTTAAGTTTGAATGGGACACTTTTTCTGATGTCTTGTGCAGAATGTGGATGATGATGCCAGTGTTCATGATAAACTGTTGTGGGCGCTTCACATGAGTGGACTGGATGATCTGCTCAAGTTTCTGGCCTGTGCTCAGAGTGAACAGAAGTGGAGCTTCCACATACTGGAGATCATCTCACTCATGTTCAAAGATCAGGTGATACCATTACTCTTATTTCAGTACATTTCAGTTTGTGACTGCAACATATATTCTGATCATTAATACATTTTACAGTTTTGTTTATTTTTGTAATTCCACAAACTTAGGCCTAGATTAATGTTTAAACAAGATATGCAATATGGTTAAATCGTATCCGTTAATTAGACAGATTTATTTTTACTTTGTTTACTGTATAAGGTCACGTTGAGTCACAGTACCTGGATTTCCCTGTGTAAATTCAATTTATATTGTGATTTTCACCATTTTTATTGTTGCAGAGCAGCTTTACATACGTCATAATTTAAAAAGGAAGAAATGAAAGACAGTTTACGGTATTACTGCAAGTTTTTTTATGCAATGTACACTGATGAAACTTAACTGAAATAAATACTATGTTGGATTGTCAGAAACTGTCAATTATGTAATTTGAAGTACAGTTTTCATTTGTATTATTTGAAAATTACAATATGCCAGAACAGTTTGCAATAATACCAAAATGTGTAGAAAGCAAATATGTATTAATGTTTACGCGCATGTATGTTGTGAAAACGAAAGTAGTTTATGGAATAAATAAAATTATATCTAAATAATTTGCCTTGGAATGTCGCAGCTTGCCAAACAGAATTAAATATTCCAGAATGATTTATAATAACTAATGATATCATCTAAAGCCTCATTTTAAAATATATCAGTATTATAAGTTTTAAAGAACATTCCTAGTTTTGAAATATAAATGTGTGAAATTTAAGTGTTTGTATATGTTTTTCTGTATGTCGTTTTCAGACTCCTGAGATGTTGGTGAATGCAGGACAAATGCGTTCTGCAGAGGAGAAACAGAAAGACGCAGATGAACTGGAGTTGTTGAGACGAAAAGAGCTGGAAGCAAAACGCTGCCGTAATCTGCAGAGAGGCAACAGGTGATAAAACATCATTAAGAAGCATGTACAAGCATCATGCAGTAAACTTAACTTCTAGCAAGGGGGAAAATGTCAACAACCAGTCCAGTGTCCTTTACTTTTATCTTTTATTTTCTATATGATTCATTTGCTTTGTGGGAATCGTTGGAACAAAACGATTTCTCATCAGTGTTATAGCGTCTTGTTTTTTTGTCACCCTGCAGGTAAGACATTAATTTAATTCTCATTTTTAAAACTGTACCTAGGATCCTTACCAGAATTGTATGTGCCGCCAAAAGCCAAATATAGCGTATCCCAAAATAATTCATACTAATAAATCCGTGTGTATGCACACCTGTAAGCAATATTTGCGTTATAAATCACAGATCACCTGCGAGTGTTCCTATGTGTATGAACATATACCTGTTTGCCTTAACAAATTACAAAATAATGTAGAACTGCCCAACACCCCGGATCCCATCATTTACCTCCACAAATGGCCACACATGAGATTCACTGAGATTTACAAATTAATAATTCTATAATTATTAATTACAATTATTATTAGAATGATATTAAAGCCAATTATGGTCTCTGCTGCATTTTCATTGTATAGAGCATTTAGACTGATCATTAACACCTCTTTAAAATAACATCATTAATAAGTGGTGTCCTTCACCTGAGATCAAATGTGAAGAAATAATTGTAAAAGATGTTTCTTAATTCCGGTTTTGTTTTAAATATAAATAGGACTGATAACGAGGACATACAGTAAAGACATAAGATTGTGCGAGCGCTTAATGGCTGTCTTTCCATACTTTGACATTTAATGTTTATACTCAGTATTTAAGGAAAATATATTTAGTTATTAAGATGGGGTGTAGGAGTGTAGTAGGGTGTGAAAGTATGCCGGTGCAGATCCAGTGATGGTCTAAGTATACAGGACTAAATTAAAACAGGACTAATATGTTTTTTGTTCACATCTTCATGCAGCGGGTACAGCTTGTGTGTGTGCTCATTAATAATTATAATCTGTTGTGGGTCTGTTGTGGCCTAATGGTTAGAGCGTTGGGCTTGTGATGAGAAGGTTGCTGGTTCTAATCTCAGTGCCAGCAGGTCATGACTGAAGGGCCCTTGAGCAAGACACCTTACCCCTGATTGCTCTGCAGTAATGTGTCACTGTAAAAAAAAACTACTTGTAAGTCGCTTTGGATAAAAGCGTCTGCCAAATGAATAAATGTAAATGTAAATAATAATAATAATAATAATAACAATAATATAGCTGCAACCAGCAATTCCGAGAAAAGCCCTACAAGGGCACAAAGGAAAATACTTTTGCAGATTTACAATATTATATATTGCTTAAATGTTTTTATTAACTCACAGCTTTAACAACGTAAATGATTATTATTCAGAAGATAATTTTAATCGGGGGGAGTTTTAACGGATACACTTTGGCGCAATTCAACTTTCGAATCACCCTTACATAAACAAATAATTACAAAACGCAAATAAACCCTAAACCAATTAATTACTAAAATAAAATTACTTATTTATCCAAACGAAAAATAGTGGTTAGAGATCGTTGGGCTTGTGATCAGAAGGTTGCTGGTTTGAATCTCAGTGCCAGCAGGTCATGACTGAAGTGCCCTTGAGCAAGACACCTTACCCCTGATTGCCCTGCAGTAATGTGACACTGTAAAAAAATATCTACGTGAGGGACATAGAAAAATGCTTGACTGAAAACAGCTGCGGTTTATTACAAAAAGAACATTCCATTGGCATAATCATTCTTCACAATGGGAAGTGTGGATTGGCCTGTTATTAAGTGTCAAGTCATTGAGTATGCGATTTTGGCGTTTATACTTTAATTTCTTGATAAACTGTTTCTAATAAAGATCCATAAAAGGGAAAGGAGTCGGGAACCGTCGAACAATCGACAAAACTTTAATAAAATAAACAAACAACAAACGCGGAAGTAAAAGACCATTAAACATAAACTTCACACATGTCTAGGCCCGGTCCTCTCTCGTCAACAGTCCTGCTGCTCGTCCTCTTAAGCTCTTGATCTCCTCCATGAGATATGCAGGACCCGGTGTGTGCACAGTTGATTCCAACTATCACTCACGCCACCGGCCCCACCTCACGGCTCTCGTCCCGGCTTCCTCACCACATACCCCCATCACCCCTTACAGGCACCACCTACAATGTCACATGTCTGCCCAATGAGAATTTTCAATTGTTATCTGTTCAAGGTTTGTCATCTGTAAAAGTGCACAGAAATAATTGTAGATCCTTTACACTTTCAAATTATGTCTTACACTAAGGGATGGGTATCGTTTATTACATGTGAACACTAAGGGATGGGTATCGTTTATTACATGTGAAATGAGGTTGAACATTTTAAGTAACTTTATAACAGCTGAACTTTAAAACTGCAGTTTACAAATGCTTCTAAGCAAACAGAAAAATATAACAAACTTTTTAAAAGTCCCTTCAAGGAGAGAGAGAGTAAGAGTTCCTCAGTATACAGCACATAGCATGTGCATTGTAGCACAACATAATATAATTCAACATATTTACTTTACATCACTTTTGTGGATTGACTGGTTCTGTGTAGACAGTGTCTCTGAGTCTTTTTACATCTGGTATTAAAATGCGTTTTGGTCAATCAACAATATTGTTTTATTGAATGAGATGCTCATGTGGTCGAATGCATTTAAAGCTAACCAGACAGGATTTACACTTTGTGGGCTGAAGACCTAAAGGTTTGGTTTGCAGATGAAAAACACAGTGTTTTTTCATCATTCAAGACTTCTAACACACACTCAAGTGTTCAGTGCGGGCTCATGGCTGTCAGAGCACTAATGAAAACTGCTGCTCTCTGTATTTTCCCTTTCAAGAGAGGTCTCTCAGCATTGCGTGAAACGCTAGGGGAATCCCCTTCTCCCAGCCTATACTGCAGCCTTATATTGTATAACTTCAGTGGAAATGAAAATGGAACTCGCCAATTTCGGTCAAGATGGCACTTTGGGGCATGGTCAACACCCCTGTACAGTACACTGTCTGGATAGCATATCCTCAGAATCTTTCTCCTTCGCTGACCTTCACATGCTGTTGAGGATGCGAAGTTCTGCTCTTCAAGGGAGATGAAGTGCCGACCACCGTCAGCGCTCCCTGGGGCCCCCAGTGTTCTCTGCCGATGAGAGCTTCCGTCCTGCGGTGGTAGTCCGGTTTGGCGGGGTACGAGGACCCTCCCTTAGGTTTTGCCTTGTATATATGCTGTGTAGTTCAGCCATTTCTCACTGCACATGCTCATGGATATCACATATAAGTTGAGCAAACGTCGAACACCTATGGGAAAAATGTGTCTGTGCGTCAACTACTGAATACTGTATCTGCATCTTTGATAAATGTGCATGTTGTTTTGTCTGATTAAAGCTTATGCCGCCACTTAATTAAAATTTGTTGTCCTATAATGTCATTATTATACACACTGACTTCAGCCTGGACTACTAAATATGCATATATAAAACAAAATATTTGTACAGAAAATGGTGGAGAATAACATATAAGCTCTTAGGAGGAAATTAAACTGCAACTCGGTTATCACTGTGCTGAAAACTAAACGCTGTGGTGTAATGTCGCAAATACCCTTATAAGTGACACTCCATTGAGTGCACACAGTGTTTTTGTGAAGACACTCGACATTACTTTGATCCAGATGTGGCACAAATTTGGCTGAGGAAATTGTTGACCTGGGGACCTGCAGAATGTTTGATCGATTCAATTAATGCTTTATGCCATTTATTCTTTTTAAGGACATGAAATGTAATTTATTCATTTTATTATTAAAATTTGTGCACTTCCTAAGCTTATCTTCCAACCTTCCAAAGAAAGACAACAAACATTTGTCTTCTTTCCTCTTAAAGACACTCTCGCTTCCGTGGCTCTTATGTAATTGAAGGACTGAAATCCATTGGTGAGAAAGATGTGATTTTTCATCAAGGACTTCACAATGTAAGTTCTACTTCTTAAAACACTACGTCATTTGAGCTAATTTAAGCATGTATACTGTATTACTAATCATGTTTTTTTTTAGTTTAAGAACTACTCTCATGACGTGGGAAAGGGTGTGAGACGCGTGCCCAAACGAAAACAGATTGCTCGAGACTCAGAGATGCAGCGGCGCTCTGCATTAAACGTACGTCTCTTCCTGCGTGAGTTCTGCATCGACTTTTTAGAGAACTGCTACAATCGACTCATGTACCTGGTAAAGGTGAGTAAAGGTTTTTTACACAACACGAGGCCAATGTGTTTGGCATGAGCAAGAAACGGAACAATAATTGCTGTAGATATTCAAGGGAAATATGTTTGAGGAATGTGTCTGTAAGCACTTTAAAGGGTAATGATTTTAATTGGCTGCACACTAAAATTAATGTTGAATAGCATTATTTGCAAAAATTCAATTCCATTTCAGTTCAGTTATATTTATATAGTGCTTTTCACAAATTTGCATTACAGTGATTACTATAGTAAAGAGAAATAAATATGACAAAATAAAGCCGAACTACATGGTATTATTGCTATATTTTTCTCAATACAATGTATATTGATGGAACTTAACTAAAATAATTATAGATAAACTGGTATTAACACAATAATACATGCAATGGCGTATAACGACCACTTATCGTGTGGTGCAACCAATAATAGAAATAATTATATAAAATTAACAATAAAATATTTCTTATTTCTGTGACTGAAATATGAATCTCTGATGTCTACGCACATCTCAGGACATAACAACTTTGCATCCAGGTAAGGAAGAGAGGTCTTGAATTTAGTACCTCATAAATGGATGCAGGGTGACCAGCCCATGGCATCTCAAATATCTTGCATGGAAAACCACTATAGAAGGGCTTGGGAGCAAGCTATTCTCCTAGCAGAGGATTCAAGTGCTGAATCCCTACATTTCGTGAAAAAGTGCATTGGGAGCGAGCTAGTCCAAACGGAAGCACTCAAAATCAATAATAAGAGGAACAGTGAGCATCTTGAATTTGTATCTCCTCAGAGATTTGTTGAGATGCGAGAGATGTAATATGGGCCTCAGTCCTCCATCCTTTTTCGGAAATAAAAAGGTACCGGCTGTAAACACCTAGTCTGACTCTAGAGGGTGTATACTCTATGACCCCTTTCTCTTTTATTGACAATACTTATTCTCCTCACTTTCTAACATCCGAGCTTGTTCGGGGTCAGCCTCGCTGGAAAAATACCCTCGGAATTTCAGAGGACAGACAAAATCCTGTACCCCTTCTCTATCGTACAGAGAAGCCATTTTGTGAGATTTAGTAGCTTTCTCCATTTGAGAAAATAATGCACCTAAGGAGTAAATCTATCAACATTAACTTTGGGTGTGTGAAGTGCCCTGAAGCAGTTAAACAGCAGGAAATGGTCAAACTTATTTTACTACAGATTTTTTTCTGTACAGCGTTTTCGTGTAGACTGATGAATGAATCTGTGCAATGGAAACTGGCGTGTCCAGATGTGTCCTGGTCCTCTTAAGTGGCCACACTTTTTGATTTGGCTGCGGCATGTTTGAGGAACTTGTGGATGGCTGGGGCTGCACCTGGGGTGTAGACTACTGGGAGTAACAGAGATGAGGTGTATATATACAGTATTTTTAAAAGCATCCGTTTGATGTTTGGCCTCTTGGAAACAGTCAAAACAGTATTCACTGCATCTCCAAAGAGACCTGCATCAAGCAACACAGCCTTTTTGCTCCTTAATGCCAGAGAGATTTACCCAAAGAAGTGTCTCTGTGACTATTAGTGCTGACATGGAGTGGCCAATGGCTTAGGCTGTATCCTTGGTAGCCTGCTACTGTTTTCTGCTCATTCAGCAGATTGGGATCTACCACCTTGCCCCCCTTAATCTTCTTCAACCGATTGGTCTGGTATGAAGGACACCCATGGTGTGCATGGATGCGGTGGAGGGCGAACGTTGCCTGATTCGTCTAACAATGTAAGACGAGAGCGCAGCATTCAGTGTTAATAGGCAGCCCCCTCAAGAGCTGCCTGAGTATGATCTGCTTTCCACAGTAGCACATGGCTTAAACACTTTCTGTTGGCTAGACAGTCTATGTAAAACACCAAACAACTTGGACAGCATGGTGAGAGTGAAAAACAGGACACCTTTGCACACAGAATGCTTTGCTTAAATTGCAGACACTGAGTAGCATTGCTTTTGCTTCCTATTTATACATATTTTTATCCGCTATCTCTCGTGATTCCATGACAGCACGACTACTGTAAAATACCAATTTAGTCACATACATGTATTAATTAATAAGGGGATCCACACTGAAGCAGAGCAATGTTTATTCAAATTTGAGAGTGGATAACACAGACAAACATATAAAATCCAATATTTCGACAAAACATACGTTTGAAACCAAGTCAATATCTCCTCGGTCCAAAATAGTTTGTGAAAAAGATCAACAGTTACCCCTTTTAGGTTGGGAAGTGGTAGTATAATGAATGAAAATGGAACGGTTTACAAAGACTGTTACACACACCTCTTCATAGAAAGATTAGACACAACCATAAAACCTTCATATTCTGTACATAAGATTCTTCACATAAGTACGGGGCCGATTGACACCTCATCTCTATAATTTATTTTGTTCAATGGTCTTATCACATTTCCTGGACTTTTCCACTTAGGGCTAACTTGGCCATTAACGCATCCCCTGCACGAGATAATGGGTGAGCACAAACCCAAGATCTCCTCAAACGTTTCCTGACATCTTTTCAATGCAGATGGTTGTCTTAAACATAAAAGGCAATCATGGTGTTAATTGTTCACGGTTCACTCTCAAGTTGGATTCTGGATGATACAAAGTGGTTGATTTCTGAACCACTCCCCGCTGCTTGCATAGGGCATTAAGTTGAGATGTAAATGTAGGTCCTCAATCTGACATGGGGTAAGTTGTCTTAAAGTTGTCTGTAGGGTTTTCTGTCTTTCTGTAAATATTTCTCGTATAACACACTTGAGTTTGCTGAATATTGGCAGTTGGAAAGGTGATCCTCACACTGTGAGAGGAGGCAATAATTCTATGTAACATACTGTCATTTCCATTGATGGACAAACCCTGTGTGTGTGAAGCATCGGTTGTGGTAGTCCTAAAGTGATGCGTATCGCTGGATGTGTCACGGAATGCGCCAAAATATTAGTTTGTAATTAAAATATTTACTCTACCTCTTCTTGATGTGTTAAAGTACAGTAGCTGTTTTAGATTCATGAAAGACCTGAGCTTTTTAGTTGATATAAAATGATCAGTCTAATTCACCAAATGCTTTGCTGCCCAATCTCTGGCTTAAAAAATTTCTTTAAAATGTTCCTCAGAAATGTATTCAAGTTAATTCAATGCTAGGAATGGTGATAATCGAAGAAATGTGCTAGTTGAAAATGAATGTTTGTCTGAGCAGGAGGATCTCATCCGTGAACGGGCCCAGCAGCATGATGAGACGTATTACCTGTGGGCGTTAACCTTCTTCATGGCCTTTAACCGCGGTCAGAACTACAGACCGGACCTTGTATCGGAGACCATGTCTATCCGCACCTTTCATTTCATTGAGAGGAACATCACAAACTACTATGAGATGATCCTCACAGACCGCAAAGGTGCCACATCTTGGTATCGCAGGTCAGTCAATCCTTGTGCTCCTTTATAATCTGTTTTCTAAATACATACACTGTGCATTATTAAAAACCTTGAAACTGAAGCATTTAACAACCTATAATTAAACAGAAATGGCAAAATAGCATATGTTCATGTGAAAGTTATTCATTTTTTTTTGAGGAAGAGCAGAGTAGTATATTACAAACACAACATGTTCCTCATGGTTTTACAAATTTTTCCCCATACCCCCCTTCCACCTCATAGAAACAAAATAGAGTAAAAATATTAATAATTGAATAAAATACAACAGAATAGCGATAAATAACAAAGAAAATAGATTATTAATAAACAACAATAACAAATGTAAAAAGAAAATTACAATCAATGAGGAATGAAGACAGCGAGTAGCCCTAATTAAGTTATCTGTTTCACCATGTACATGTCTGCGTTTTCCTTTAAATTTTGGTTTTAGTTTGCCTGGAGATCTTTGACCTTTTCAAAGTACGACATCATTGGAGACCATATCAAATAAAACATTTTTGAGGATCCTCTCAGAGAATATTTGATTTTCTCCAATTTCAGAAACAACATCACATCGCTGAGCCAAAGTGAAACTAAAGGTGATTTACTAGATTTCCAATCGAGTAGAATTCTTCTCAGAGCCAAAAGGAATGCAAAAGCATAGGCATCTTCACAGTTTTTAGACATGACCACGCCTTGTTCAGACACTCCAAAAACAGCCATTTCAAAACTAGGCCCGATATCCTTGGCATATGCCCTAGACAAAATTTTAAATATAGTTGTCCAGTAATCAAACAGTCAAGGGCAAGCTAAAACATATGGGCCAAGTCTGCTTTAACAGAGTGTCCTTTAAATTTGCATATATCTTTGACAGTTAAACCTTACTATAGTGGAGTCTGTGAAGAATCTTAAATTGAATTAAACCTAAGCAAGTACAAGAAGTTGTCCCATTAACTCGGAGTAATGCCTTGTTCCAGGTTGCATCTGATATATCCATTGCCGAATCTTTTGTCCATTCTGCACAGATCTTATCTAGGTTAATATTTTTTATTGACATTAAAGAGTACGGGAATGTACGGTGGAATGGAAGGATACATGGGACAGTTGCTTTGGATTAAATGACGAACTTGAAACTATCTAAACAAGTGTGTTCTTGTTAAATTATATTTTGTGGAGAGAGTGGAGAATGAGGCAAAAACATCATATATAAAGAGGTCACTAAATTTGACAATGCCCAATTGTTGCCATTGAGTAAAGATTGAGTCCAGGTTGGCTGGAAGGAATAAGTGGTACTTGCATATAGGACTAGATATGGAGAAGTCTTTAAAACCAAAACATTGTCTAAGTTGAGACCAAATCTTGAGAGTATTTATAACAACTGGGCATTGAGTATACAATGAGATACGAAGTGGTAGTTTAGATAATAATAAAGCAGGATGGAATGATGAAGTCTTATTTGATCTTGTCGATTAGGGGTGTAAAGTTCTCTTTGTATAGGTTAGTGAATCCCTGTGTGATTCTTATCCCTAAATATCTAAATCCTGATAAAGACAGCTGAAAAGGCATATCTGACTTAAAAACCCGGAGGCCCTTTTTATTTATAGGAAAGCAAACACTTTCGGAAAAGTTTAATTTATAACCTGGAAAATTTCCAAATTGGTTCAATATCTTAATCACCTGTGGAATACCGGAGACTGGTTCAGAAATATACATCATCATATCATCGGCGTATAAGGATACCCTATGTTCAATTCCCTTATCTAATGCCAGTAAAATGCTGTGAGCCTCTTAGCGCTATAGATAAGGATAAAAAGTAAAGGACTAAGGGGGCATCCTTGTCTTGTACCTCTTAAAAGAGGAAAGGACTCTGAACGTACCCGATTTGTGAGAACCGATGCTTTGGGGGGAAGAATAAAATATCCTTATTGTTGAGAGGAAGTTTATTCCAAAACCGAATCTCTCAAGTATAGATAATAAATATTTCCATTCCACCCTGTCAAACGCCTTTTCAGCATCTAGCGAGATGACTACCTGAGGGACAGAATTCTGAGCCGGTTTGACAGAGTTGATTACCCCTAATAATCTCCGGATATTACTAAATGAATTACGACCTCTGACAAAACCTGTTTGATCTTTTGAGATCATGCTTTCTATTACTGTGTATAAACGTAAAGCAAGGATTTTTGCCAGGATTTTAACGTCAGAATTTAGAAGAGAAATTGGTCTGTAGGAATTGCAGTTCAGGGGATCCTTATCAGGTTTTAACAACAGTAGAATGTTGGCTTCATTCAGGGTTTGTGGCAGGCTACCCTTTTCTAACGAGTCCCCAAACATTTCGAGAAGAACAGGGGCTAATTTATTTGCAAATGTTTTATAAAAGTCTATCGGGTAGCCATCAGTGCCAGGTGTTTTGTGGCTCTACATTGATGTGATCGAATTTAGAATTTCTTCTATTTGTATGGGTTGCTCAAGACAATGTAGATGCTGAGAGTCCGATCTGTTGTGCAAAAGAAAATGATCTATAGCTGTTGACACGAAAGTGCAGAATGCAGGATCAGAAAGCAGATTTATAGAACATTCCTACTTCAAAATATTTTTTATAGTCCATGCCCACTGTATTATATTCTCTCATATTGTATTCTGTATTTATTCTAACTGTATATCCTGCACTTGCTAACTGCACTTCTGGTTAGACCTAAACTACATTTCGTTACACTGTACTTGTATATGTGTAATGACAATAAAATTGAATCTAATCTAAAGCAAGGTTGTAGAATCTCCACATAGGCCGTTCATTATTCCTCAAATTACAAGCAAGATTTAATTGCAAAGGAGCATGATCTGATTCCACAATAGGTAAATATTCGATTAGTCCAACAGAAGGAAGAGATTTATCTATAAAGAAATAATCGATTCTTGAAAAGGAATGGTGGACTTGAGAGAAATAGGAATATACCCTGTTCTGTGGAAAAATGTATCTCCAAGGATCAACATTTCCCACCTGATCCATAAATGTAGATTAGGCTTGTGCCATTTTAGGACGAGATAAGGATTTAGGATTAGAGCGGTTCAGGGATGGGTTCATGACACAAATTATGTCGCCTCCTCCAAAAATCATGCGATGGGAGTTTAGATCTGGCAGTGAAGACACCAACTTGTTAATAAAACGTCATCCCAGTTTGGGGGGTATACGTCAACTAGTAAAACAGGAACTTGATATAGCATCCCAGATACTATGATATATCTTCCCTGAGGATCTGCAATAGAGGAAGAGGCATTAAATTGATTACTTTTAAGAAACAGTATTGAAGTGCCTCTTGTTTTAGAGTTAAAACTAGAATAAAAAACTTGTCCCACCCATAATTTCCTAAGTCTAGTATGGTCAGCAGTACGTAAGTGGGTTACTTGTAAATATATTATTTCAGATTTTCTTTTCTTTAAATATGCAAAGATTTTGCCTCTTTTGGTTTGGCTATTTAGACCTTTAACATTCCAGCTAACAAATCTAACGTTTGACCCCCCAGGTGATTTCGTTGCCTCGGCCATATCAGACATGAGCAGATTTATGTTTCAGCAAGCAATAACAGATCAATGACGTAATCAGTAATGGACATGCTTCCTCACTAATAAGTATTTGTGTAAATATAACAAAAAACAAAACCTCAATAACACTTACATAATATAACATAAAACAAATCTGCCAAGCCTTCCCATGCTTGCTTCCCCAACTGAAGCTAGCTGCAGAAACCTGTTAAACTTACTTGGCTCCCGATTAATTGGTGAATACCTCTTTGCCATTGAGAACCCCAAGCCACAATATTTACATAGAGTAAAACATAGCGTCAGTCCATTTGAACAATTAGAGCATCGTTCTGTGCCTTCAATGATTTAAACGTTGCTTCCTCATTAACAAGCCTTTCAAAGTTATCGCCAACCAGTACCTCGGTAGATGCAAGTCGGTGTTGAAATGAGCTAACTGTCTCCCGTAGTGTGTCAAGAGAGGCTTGTAGCGGCTTGATTGAGTCTTGAATTAAACCAGCCATGTCCTCTTTCAAACTAGCCCGCTGTTTTGCCAGTTCAGAGATTATCTGACTCATCGACGGGGTTGTCCATGTTGTCTGTCTCAGACGTGTCCTTGTTGCTAACGGTGTCGTTAGCCACCATGAGTGTTAGCTTACCCTTATGTAGCACACCATCGTGTTACTGGCGCAGTATTCTGTTTAGAGTTGCTCATTTTGTTTTCTAAACTAACCGTGGTACTCACACTACGATATAAGTAGAGCTGCAACTAACGATTATTTTAATAATCAATTTATCTGTCGATTATTTGTTCGATTAATCGATGAATCGGATATATATATTTTTAAAGCATTCATTTTCAACCCTTTATTGAAAAATGAAACTGACAGTGCAAAACATATTCCGAAAGCTTTATAATTACTTATTATATTATTATATTATTATTACAGCTTGCTGTGGTGTACATGATGCATTTCGCATCAAGAAGCCTCTCATGGTTTGCTGTTTTTTTCTGGAATCAAAAAGATAGTATTAGTCTGTGTAATAGCACAAATTACTTTACAATTAATACATACTTGTTTTAGCTACTAGTTGTGTAAAGGCAAGTAACACAAAGAGCAATTACAGACAGGGCACGCACGCACACACACACACATGAATGCATACATACATAGATACATATATATCATCCTAAGAATACATATTTAAATATAAATAAAAAAATTACAATTTAAAATATTACAACTTAAAATTAATCGTTTTCTATTTCAATATATCTCAATATTGCTGTTTTTACTGTCATGTAGATCAAATAAATGTAGCCTTGCTGAGAATTTATACAGGACAACAGATTGAAATATTATTGGGCAAAAAGAGGCAAGGGAATAAAAACGTGTCTTGTCTTTCTAACTATATAACGTTACCACCCCTGCTTTAGCCTACTACTGTTATTAACGAGCTAACGCTAAGTTGTCATGCTTATTAAACTGGATAACGAGTAAACGCCAGCACCAGAAGAGCTACTGGAGGGACGTTACATTCATTTTACTTCAAAACGGAACAAAAGTAGTCATTTGTAGTGACTGACCCTGCTGTTGAACTCCCTTCCCCATCAAGGACTCCAACATGTTTACGTTTTAGGTGCTGTATCATCACCGTGGTGCTCTCGTGCCAGGGCATGTCGCTTTTGCATATCTTGCAATGAACACACTTTTTAGATTTATTTAGGGTGAAATATTCCCATACCTTGGATGATTTAGGTCGTATTGATTCATCTGCCTCAGCCATGTTTCAGAACAATGTTACGGGTCTCTCTGATGGTCTTTCCTCTACCTCCGCTCTGCTTTTTAAAATTAATTTTTTCTTCGCTATGCTGTGCGGCGCAATCAACTTTTTTTTATACTCAAACATGTGGCGTAATAGTCGCGCGACACAACGAATCGATAATAAAATTTGTTGCCAACATTTTTTATATTTTATCGATTCGTTGTTGCAGCCCTAGATATAAGCAACTTACGTGAAAAAAAAGAAAGACGCTTGGATACGTTTGAAAGGAATGTGGTTGGAGGTCCTCGTTAACGCTGCTGTCTCTTACATCGCTGAACCAGAAGTCCCGTATTGATATTTTAACCCATTTTTAATCGTTTAGATCAGTGGTACTCAAAGAGACCCTATCAATTAACATTTACATTTTGTGTTTTAAATACAATTTCAAATGTTTAAGACATGATCGATAAATACGGAATTCATCTCATGTAGCCTATGTGACATTTTAATATAGTTTAATTATTCTTTATCACTGGTCGATGTAACTCCGGTGGGACAGGCAGCTCAAACACAGAGCGGGAGCAGCCTTACAGTAAGGTCTCAACCAAAATGCAGTGGTGGGAAAATTTTTATTCCTGCTCTTGATCGCAAAGTGTTGCGATAACCATAGATTTCGCAGTGGATGTATGTCACCTTTAGTTTTCATGAGTAACATTCATTTGAAAAGTGGAAAAACTATAAACATCATTTCTAAAATCAAATGAATATGAAACCCAATTTTATAACAAATACTACAGGTTATGAACAAATTCAAACAGAAAATTTTTCATCTACACTATTTCCCAGAGTGCGCCCTCTGGCTTTCGGCTGTGGCAGCATTTAACTGTAATTCTTAAAGAAACTGAGCATAAAAATAACACTATATATCGTCCTTCTCGATTAGCAAAACAAAGCCTGAATGACTTAAATGGGCCACGGATCAAACAGTGATCAACTTGCTCCGTGATTTTAAGTGAAAAACTATAATATCGAGCTGTAACGAGCGGCTAACGGCAACTTAAAGTGACTACAATACTCAAACGGAACAACAAACGCTAACACCTTAACACTCAGTCAATGAGTAATCCAATAAACAAGCTCAAATAATCTTAAGTAACAACAGGTAACAGTCTTGTTCAACAGTTAAAAGTAGTTTGTGGTGTAATAGTTGATAGTAATAGTTGAGTACCTGCTGAATTCATTGGAATGCACAATAAATAAACATATATTGTTATATTGATTCAATATTTTTACATATTCCAAAAACATACTGTTCGGACCTCCATTTGGAAGAAATTATAATGATCGAACTGTTTAGAACTTTATTTGAATACCCATGTACGATGAGGATTAAAGCTGGAGTAAGCAACAGGTATTTTTTGAGCTGTTTTTTTAAGTTTTTAAGGATGCTGCAGTTTCCGTATATTCCATATTCTATTATTTTCAATATTCGCTTTCAGAATTGTCACACCAATGATGGCATATCTTCCTCATAAATAAGCACATGAAAATGTGAAAACTGTTTTGTTTTATGTAGAACCATCCCTTTTCCATGGGTATTGTTGCTGCTTGCATAATTGACAGAAATCAATTTTGCCACTGCGCCTCCTACTGGTACAGATATATTAAAATAAGGCGGTTTTTGCTTACAACTTTTGAAAACTTTGGTGTTAAATCATAATTATAATGTTCTTGTTTGATTTCTTGAGGCATGGCGAGTCTAACCATTCCCAATGTTCCATTGCGGATGTCGCCCATGTTCAATTTTGCCATAAAATGCTGTTACGAACACAATAACTTATCGCTACGAAACATGACATGGGTCATCAAGTTCTGAGAGGATTTGTAAAATTATAGGCAGTAGTGCATCCTAGTGGTCAAGATATATCATTAAATTAACTAAAATGCTTATAACATATGAAGAAATCAACATAGTTGGATTCTATTGACATCAGGCTTGAAATCAGAGTTGGCCTTGCCATATTTGCTGTCGGCCATATTGAATACCGAAAACGGCCCGAGGGAAGATTTGAAAAATAATACAAATATGAAATAAAAGTTTATTATTATTTTAACTTTTTATTAAAAAAAGTTAATAAATACAGTCAGGTTTTCGCTGCCATATTATGTTTTGTTTTATTACATTTTTTATTTGATCATTGATCATTTAATTGGGCTTCTGCCGGAACCCCTAACAAGCATGCGCATTCTAAAGCGCCGCCTACATTTCGAAAACAAAGTCAGTTAAGTTGTGCGGCAAGGACATGTGATTTTAAAATGTCCAAATAAAGAAAACTGATCTGGAGCGACGGATATTTCAGGAGAATGGAAGGAGACATATTTCTTCTGTGAGTTCAATGGTAGGCCGGTATGTTTAATCTGCTCACAAGCCGTGGCTGTGCAAAACGAGTAGAATATTAAACGGCACTATGAGATACACGCAGAGAAATATGATAAATACACTGGATATGATAAATACACGCCTCGGAAGAAAAAGCAATCAATGTTCACAAAAAGAAGAGGGACTGATGAAGCTGTAAAGCTATATGATCGCAGCGGGATCAAAGCCGTTTTCAGAGGGAGAATTCATCAAGAATCGGTAATGAACATTAACAAGTCCAACCTGCGCTCTCGACTAACAAACAGACAGCTAAATGACATTATGAGATTGATGTGGTTGAAGAAAAGAGATGTCAGGAAGCAGGAATTAAAATCATAATGCAGATGCGATCTAGATCTTTTGTTGTTAAAGGGAATTTCTAGTATATATTTAATGTTCATATCCAAAGTGAAGTTGTACTACTGTACTAGTTGTTAAATATGTTAAGGCAGTTTTTCCTATTAGTGAATTATAGTGTAAAGCTTGTATGGTTCATATTTAATGTGACCGTCTGTACACAAATAGAGTCTGTTGCATTTTTGTCATTACTAGTTTAAAAAGTATCTGACAAAAAATATTCATATTCAAAGGAAAGGGTTTTGATTGCCTTTACCTAAACAAAATAGTTTTTTCAAAGAGGAATAAGAGTGTTATTGAACCGTTCTGAGGATTTATTAAATGCACCTTTTACAGAACCGTATGTCTTTCTAGTTTTTTTGCTAATTCATTTGTAATTTGCTGCAATATGGTTTAAAAAATGTGATTTGGCCCGCACATTGTCACTTTTCTCTCCATCCGGCCCTTACCCTAAAATGAGTTTGACACCCCTGGTGTAACGTATTAACACAACCCCTTTCTTTTTGCTTTAAACTCTATAAGCAATAAAATGTTCACTCTTTCATATAGTATATATAATATATGAAAATGGTCTTTACATGCACAATTTTTCTTTTGGTTCAAATGGTCTGGTGTTTTCAGAGTTTAAACAGTCGTTTTAGCATCAATCAATAAAAAAGCTTCTCTTGTCTCTTTTTAAAAAGCAGAACCAAATCTGCCATCCACTTGCTTTAAAGTATACAGTATAGACAGGCAGCGTTTTAAGACTATTTCAACACATTTACACACAATTATATTTGTGGACAAATGAAAACACATTTGATACTATTCCACAGATTATTCCCAAATGTTAGTGCAGAATTATCATGAAAAGTCTGCAGATTCCGTATGTACTCTCTTATGAGGAAAAACAACAGACCTAATATGAGCAAAACCTATGAGGGGAAAGATGTACAAACAACAGGAAACTAAAAGTAGTTTCAAGTTCATGTTATGAGGCTCTTAAAAATTATTTGGCGCCTGTTTTTTTTCTCCATAGTAGCCTATGGCTCCTTAATTTTTTTTTGTCCCTGGTGCATCTCTAAGTAATATTTTTGTCTACATAAACATATTAAACAATGTTATCGCACATCGCAGCTTTTCCTCATATCGTGCAGCCCTAGTGGGCATTGCCCATTTGATATTCTGTCGTAAAATGCTGTATTTTACAAACGCAATGGTAAATTTCTAGGAAGCTTGGTTCATCAAGGTTATGTATTGAGAGGACCTGTAAGGTTATAGGCCAGCGCCACCTAGTGGTCATCTGACATGTTCAAAGTATTTTTCTTTTTGGGCTGTTATTGGGCTTTACCCTGTAATTGCAGCTTGCAGCTATAATTTTTCATTACATTTATAATAATGTATTACTTGTTTTTATGCATCGATGCAGTAGTTTTTCACACCAGCATAGTGAGTTGAGATATTTATCTACTTGTTTTCCAGGATGCACTTTGCTCTGAAGGCATATCAAGAGCTGCTTATGACAGTTAATGAGATGGACCGCTCAAAATATGACAACATCCGGCAAAGTGCCAGTGTCATAAAGAGTATGTGCTCATAAACATTTGACTTCAAAACAATAACATTTGTTCATTAAAATGTAGAATATCCATCTTTCAGCATGTATCTTGTGTATTCTGCAGGCAATATCTTCTATCTGATGGAGTTCAGAGAAATTTTTCTGACTCTCTTACGTAAGTTTGATGAACAGACACAGCCACGGTCATTTCTCAAAGATCTGGTGGAATCCACACATTTGTTTCTGAGAATGCTGGAGAGATTCTGTAAGGGACGAAACAATCTGGTTGTGCAGGTGAGACTTAAACCTGAAGTTAAAGATACATTATGTAAGATTTTTGCATTAAAACATAAAAAAACCTATGACAGCGTTATTCATTTGTTTACGTGCATATGTTTTCAACTACATTTTTATCCAGAGAAAATCACAGTTAACCAGCTTCATGCCCCTATAGTGTCGCTGTCACTGGTGACATTTCTGGGTTATCCTTGGTGTCCACTTTTAGAAATCATGTGGGTTTGACTTAATGCAGTGCTGGGCGGTCCAATTGGCTTACAACATCAAAGTATCGCAAGAATAATTAGAAAGCTGTACTGTCAAGTCACTCTGCCATGGTAAAACTGTGAATCATGATTAAAGGCTACATGTTGTATGTGTACAGCATAGCACCCCGTAGGCCTAATGGTGTCTACATTAGACATGAGCAGAATGGAGCCACTGTGGAACTAAAGACTACAGCTCCCATCATTTACGCTTCTTCACTTCGTCATCAAGCTACGTCTTCATTTGAATTGTTCTGCAACCCCAAAAAGACAATTTTACATATTTTAAAGGTTAATTCTGAATTCTGGTGCATTTTAAGAGCAAAATTAAGTAACTCCAAGGTCGTTGCAGATGTCCCCCGCACTTTTAGAAACATGTGATTTCAAGCTGAATCAACTCTTCCAAGGACTTTAAATATACTGAAAAATAATTTTGGCAGTTTTGGGGTAGCCTAAATGCGCCCCAGAAAAGAAGAGGATGATTATGTTCTCTTCTCAAGAACACATTAAGTATGTGTTATGTTGCAATCACACTAATCACCCGATCAAATGTACACGTTATGATTTGAAATGAGGCGAACTATATGACATGACAAGAATGAGGCACGTGACGCGTCACATCACACTGAGTGTGTGTTATGTTCTCTCCGACTTTTAAGTTGGATGAAAGCGTTTGCTAAATGAGTAAATGCACAACTGATCATTGGGTTCTGTTGTCATTTGTCACACTGCCTGCATCCGGAATGGAATCAATCCTTAATGTCCACTAAAGAAAAGTTGTTTTGCGCCAAATACTCATCTTGTATTATACTTTATCACTTGACTTACCACCAATTGTTTTATTATAAAATGTCAAATGTGCTAAAAAGAATTGTCTGTATGTCAGAATAGATCAATGTTGTAAAATAAGCTATAACATTTGACCAGTAGCTCATTTGGTGGCTGATCTTTGTTTACTATGTCTTAACAAGCACTGAGCAAAGTATTTTCTTTCTTTTACCAATAGAAAAAGACAGTTAAACAAAGAAAACGAAGTAAGAAGACCCTTCAGCCTGAGACAACTACTGAAGACCTGGAGCAGACATGGCAGATAGTGTCTGAAGAACTCTTAGCATCTGACTTTCAGGTGATCAAAATCTGTCCTATACTTAAGACATCACAGGCACAGCAGTTATAAATATAAAAACATTGTAAGTTAAAATCTTTACACATCTAGTTAGTTCAGTGTTTGTATATGACATTATTACATAAGATTTATCTTAATTTTTCAGTTTTTCACATTATAGGACAAATATACACAGCTACCCATAAGAGTAAACAGCCTCGTTTAACTTCATATGACTTAATCTGCGTGTGACATAGTATCTAGAGCATGATGAAAGTAGATGTCTTTGTATGCTGCTTCTATTAGTTCTCGTGGTACTGTGGTTTCACACCCTGATTGGTCTAAGTGCACTTCAGAAACTAGGAAATGAAGCGGCGCATGAAGTCAACTCGCACACTAAATTTCTTGACTTGAATATACTGATAGGTCTTTTTAATTAATTCCTAGCTACATATCAGCTTATCACATGTTAAACAGACATCCCTGGAAAAGTCCCCGGCGCTTCAGATTGTAGGTTTAAGGGCACAAAAGTGGAGCACAAACGTGTTATACTTTTTGGGGGGCAGTATAATATGCTATGTCATGCATTTTGACATCTTTACATAGTTAACGTGCTGGCTTCTCATACTTAACATGGTCAACTTGTTGGATATATGGTGTAGTATTTCTGTGCTCGATACACAGACATCTTGGACCATGTTTAAATGTCATCCCAAAAAGCGGCAACCTTATTGGTCATGCATCCTACACAATAATGACCAAGTAAGGTTGTGCGAAGCCTAATCGCTCATGATCAAAATATGATTATGCAAGGAAGGAACTATTGCAGACTTAACACACTAATAAAAAATAGACTTCAGGATTATAAACGGAGAACTTTTTTCTCGCTCAAAACCAATAGCTCTTTTTATTATAATGAAAATAATTTAGTACCCCATATATGGGGACGGGATTAAACAAAAAAATGCTTCACCGTGGGACCTAAACGGAGGAGAGCGGGGAGTATTGCCAATGTTTTAATCCGTCCAGGACCTTCCCTGTTTAAACCCCTTCATTCTGACAGATGGTATAGGACAATGCAAGCATGTACAAATAGACTGAGCTCTTCTTTATTAACGTAAATTATTAATTTGTCCTTGGAACGTGTGTTAAATATTTCATTTAAAAAATCCATAGTGCATATGATACAATATATGAAACCCGCCTCAAAGGTTTACCTATTAATTTCACTATGCTTTCAATCTTTGACACAACCTTACTTTGTCATTATTGAAGACACAGGATTTTCACACAATGTTCCTTGAATTAAGTTATTTTCTTTAGAATATATTTTATGTGGTTGCAGTTATCAGAGAATCTGTCAGAAGGCTCTGTACCCTTTGATGCTGCGGCTGACACTCCCGTACATGAGCAGAGGACTGAAGCGCTGATCAGGATTCAAGACTGTCTTATGTCGCGCTCTGGACCTGAAGCACTTAGTTTGCTGCACGCTGCGAGGTAAGATCTCAAAGCTTGCTGCCATCTGAACCTTGTGGAGGATAAAACGAGCAGATGTGGATCTCTTGCTTAGTGGTCCGCTGAAGGGTCTCAGTTCACTTCATTTAAGTTGGATGGCTAAGTTAAGACATAACCTTATTATTTGATAGACCTTAGATATTTTGGAATATTGTATACTTTTGAGATATATTTTGGGATATTTTTTTGTGGCAATAATTATAGACTGTTTTTCTGGCAACAACATAAACAAACACATGCACACTATTGTGGCCCAAACTTAACTTGCGGTACATATCGTCAAAAGTCTGTAGAATCCTGATTTTACCTGATGACAGGCAAAAGAAATGAGTTAATTACAAAAATACTTTAAAATAAAAAGCCATAGATTGCACTTTATCTAAAGGTTTTGAGATTACAAAAATGTATATAATTCGGGATGTAACACTATCAATTTCTCTGTTAGGCCCAGAAAACCTTTCGTTTCACAGTCATGTAACCACGATAATATTGAGACAATTTTGCTATTGCAATAACACGATATCGATCATATTGTGACATCCCTATTAATAACACTAATCTTTCCTGTGTCTTTTTATATATTAAATAGTCTATTCAAAATTGTGAGTGTAATACATTAATGCTTATTCACATGTTTTAATGTCAAGCTGTCGTGTGTTATGTAAATAAGTGACACTGATGTAAGCTACTGTACATTTTTAAATTGCACAGATTTAATAAAGTGCAATAGTCACTACTTCACTACTATTGAGTACTTTTTAAAGAGCTACTTTTAATTCATACATTAGTTTTGACTCAAATGACATACTATACACTATGCACTTAAACTATACATTAAGAAGAGTAGTATTGTCCCAAACAGAATACTTATCGGTTTTATAGTAACCGTAATCGGAGATAGACACAAATGCATCAAAAAGTATTTAGTTGCAAATTAGAAACACTACTGTTAAAAATGTATTTAAATAAAATTCAAAATACTGCTGTGAAAAGTTGCTTGTAAGTTCTAAAAAGATTCACAAGCAAGTTAGATACACTGAAGAAAGAGATGTCTGTGACGTCTATAGCACCACACAATGTGTCTCGATAAAATGAATTTGTACATTGTTTATTAAATGTAATTTCCATCGGTTTTGTCCAGGATGATTTCAGTCACCATAAGATTACAGCCTAATTACACCGAAGGAGAACTTTGTTCGAGCAGTGTCTGATAGCCCTTCTGTTATGTAAGCGAACAATAAATGTATGGGAACTTTAATTTAGAAAATTGAGAAATTAACAAATCTATAATACAGGAACAGCATTCTTTGTGGAGTCCTTCAAATAAAGTAATTCTTGCTGGAGAAAAGTTTTTGATAGAATGAAAATGTGTATGATAATTAGACCCTGGCTCCATATAGCATCAAAAGCAAACTGAATAGTTATAATGTTTAATAGACAAATGACAGACAAAAAAAGGTTGCTTGTCGGATCAGTTAAAATACCATCTTGCAATGAATGTCAATCTGTTTCCATTAGCCTTTTTTAAAAGTGTAATGTGAATTGAAGTCTTGAGGGCTCCTTACTATTTAAAAAAGTGAAAGTGACATATTTGTCAGTTATTGTGAACCATACCTGAAATGTGCCCTCTGCATTTAACCCATCCAGAGAGTAGTGAACACACGTACACCCGGAGCAGTGGGCAGCTATCACTGCAGCGCCCGGGGACCAAGTAGGGCGTCAGGTGCCTTGCTCAAGGGCACCTCAGTCGTTACCTGCCGGCCCTGAGGATAAAACTGGCAACTTTCTGGTCACGAGTCCGACTCTCTAACCGTTAGGCCACAACTGCCACTACTACTTTTGACAATATTTACTTGTTTTGAGTTCTGCTTCCATTTGTTGTACCACAAGCTATTTAGTATAAATTATTATTGATAGCTCAAATTTTATTTTTAAAGTATACAAATTTGCCATATCAAATATTTGATTCCAAAAAAAGGTTTATTCTTATACCAAACTGTAAACAATTTTGTATGCTGTTATTCGGTTCAATGTAAAATAAATCCAGGTTTTTATATATATATATATAATATACCCTGCATCGATCACATCTCTTGTTCTGTCGTATCAGATCTGTGTGGCCCGAAGGAGACACCTTTGGATCTCTGGAAGTGGGACCTGAGGAGGAACTAGCTCTTTTGAAACGGATACTATTTACTAATCTCCCACGTAAGAAGGCCATAATCTATAATCACTGTCCTGATAATTAACAAATGTCCATAATCAACAATAGTGCACTGTTCATACTTATGCTATGTCTTACTCTGTATCATTTGGAGTCTGCTGGATTTTGTTGTTTGTACCGTCAGGTCCTGTTGATTCTGCTCTGGAGGATGATGGGATTGATTTGGAGGAGGAGGAGGATGAACTGGAGTCTGTCACAGTGTCAGAGTCAGAGTTCAACTTCTTGGACTTCGTTAAAAGGTTAAAGACAATTAATTAGCAATCTTAATTATTTTAAACTGTTAAAAATACTAATATAAATTGTCTAACAATGAGGAACCAAAATACTATAAATTCATAGAATGAATAATTAAAAATTATACTTTCTAAATGTAAATTGATTTCAAAGTTTTATTACTACATTTCAAAACAATCATGAACCTGGCCTTGAACTTACATATGACTTCTCAAAGCTTAACAATCCAATTCAAAAATAAACCTAATAATAGTGGGGGGGGGGATTTTTTTGTTAAGTTTGAAAAAGTGTTTGATATTCAGCATTATTTATTTTGACCAAACCATTGCATGTCATTGTATCTTAGTGTATTTTAAGCAGTTAAATGCTGATTTATAATGAGGTTCAATCTGACATTTTAGGCAAAATTGAGATATTCAAAAAATTTCTGTGACCTTTTGGCCAAGTCCTCACTTTAGATAAATTTGGTTGTCACTCCCACGTTTAGTGCTTAATCCTGTTCTGTACACACACACCATTCACTAATTTAGGTGTGTAAATATGTAGGCGGGGTTAACTCTGCACTCTGCAAGTTGGGCGTTATGATGACAAACTGTGAATGAATCCACCCATAACAAATGAAAATATACAGAACATTCTTCCCAATTTATCCCAATGCGGTCCGGTCAACCACATCTCTCACAACCTTCAAAAAACTACTTAAAACACACCTCTTAGGCGAATACTTGACAGACAAATGAGAAGAAGAAAAAAAAAAGTACACTAACCCTCTTCTCTCAACAGATAGTGGTCTAGCTTTTGTTGAAACTAGTAACGTTGTATTAGCACCTATTGTACTTTTGCTCTTTGTATGATATCGCTTATTGCTCCCCGAACTCTTTGTAAGTCGCTTTGGATAAAAGTCTCTGCTAAATGACTAAATGTTAATGTAATGTAAATGTTCTTGTTTAGAAAATTAAGCATACACTCGCATTAAAGAAATGCATACTGAAACGCAGCTGGCACGCACACGCATAACACTAAGCTGAACATTTAGGTTGGTTGGGGCGCTTTGTGTTTTCTGTCCAAGTATTTAATTATTTAAGTATCTCTGTTCAAAATGTATATTACAAATCAATCTGTTATTTTCATTAATGATGCTGTTAAACATTATAGTGTATCTCGGGGAACTATGAATTTAACCCCAGTAAGATGTGTTCCATGGACTGGTGCCTTGCCGTGGTGGAACAGCATCCACGTTCTAAGCGCTGGCACCAACTTGACCATGTACTGTTGAAGCGTGAGAATTTGAGGGAAGTAACACATTGCCGATCACTGCATTCAGCAGATTGTGACACTGATCACGCCCTTCTACGTTGTAAACTAAGGATGGTCCCAAGTAAGTTTCATTACGCCAGGCCCAAGCCTTCTCCTCGTCTGGATGTTTCTGCAACCTATGTTTCTGCAACCTATGCTCCTGCATCGCATCATGCGTTCCAGCAACTACTTGCTTCCAGTTTTGACTCTCCACCTTCTCATGTGGACATCACGGATGCCTGGCAGCACTTCCACTCTGTTACCACAAAGGCTGCATTCTCCATCTTTGGAAAGCAATCCAGGTCACAGCCTGACTGGTTCAAAACCCACGCCCGCCTCCTTCTACCTGCAATTGACTCTAAGCATTCAGCCAGACTGTCTTACCTGCAGCATAACACTCACTCAAATAAGGCAGCATTGAAGCAGGCATGCCGTAATGTCCAATGGGTCACTAGCACAGCCATGCAGGCTTACTGGAGAACACTGTGTGACCGTATTGAGTCAAGTGCATCCATTGGAAACATCCGAGATGTCTTTGAAGGTCTGAAAGAAGCCCTGGGCCCAGTTCCTAAAAAATCCTCTCCACTTTGTTCCCTATCAGGCGAACTTCTGACTGATTTGGAATCTCAATTGGCAAGATGGGCAGAGCAATACAGCCTTCTCCATGCTCAACCTGTCACAGCCAACATACTGGCAATAACTGCTGCTGTTCCTGAGCTCCCCACCATGTCTGATCTGGATGCAACCATTACCATCAAGGGTAGTCAAATCTGCAATTAAATCAATGAAAAATAACAAGTCTCCCGGAGCTGAAGGCCTCCCCCCTGAGGCTTATAAGGCAGGCGGTGATGTCCTTGCCTCTGTCTTACATCTGGTTGAGATGTGCTGGAACAGTGGATATCTCCCAGATGTCCTTAGAGATGCCAACATCATCATCATCTATAAAAACAAGGGGGACCATGCAGACTGTAACAATTGCTCGCACTATTCTACCACGTCTACAAATCCTTGCTGACCGTATCCTCCCTGAAAGTCAGTGTGGGCTTCGTGCTGGCCGCTCCACAGCAGACATGGTGTTCTGTGTCCGTCAACTACAGGAAAAGTGTATTGAACAGCATAAACCTCTGTTCTTGGTGTTTGTGGACTTGACTAAGGCCTTTGACAACGTTAGTCGATCTGGACTTTTTCTCATCCTACAAAGACTTGGCTGCCCTCCAAAGTTATTGAAGGTGATCATTAAGTTTCATGAGGGCATAAAGGCAACTGTACAATATGAAGGCACTTGCTCTGACGAGTTCCAGATAAGGTGTGGGGTAAAGCAGGGATGTGTCCTTGCTCCTACCCTCTTCGGAATCTTCTTCTCTGCCCTACTTCGCCGTGCCTTCCCCGATGACTCGGGTATCCTTCTACACACCCGCAGCTCAGGTAAACTGTTCAATCTGGCCAGGCTCCGGGAGAAGACTAAAGTATGCCATGTTCTGGTACGTGAGCTGCTTTATGCTGATGATGCTGCCTTTGTTGCCCACTCAGAGGCAGATTTACAACTACTCTGCTCATCTTTTGCCGCCGCATGTCTTGAGTTTGGTTTGCAGATTAGTCTTAAAAAGACAGTTATCCTTGCCCAGCCTGCAACTCTAAACCCAGCAGTATAAACTGATAACACATGTCTATCTGTGGTAGACAAATTCATCTACCTGGGTTCCACAGTTTCAAACAATAATAATCTTGACGCAGAGCTTGACATGCGCATTGGGAGGGCATCATCAATGTTTGGAAAACTAAGCAAGCGCGTATGGCACAAGAAGAACCTCTCATTACTCCTTAAGGTCCGTATATACCATGCTTGTGTACTTAGCACCTTACTATATGCAAGTGAGGCATGGACAACATACAGGGCATCGCCTAAATGCCTTTCATTTTCGCTGCCTGCGTTCCATACTGGGTGTATGCTGGAAGGATCATGTGCCAAACTCTGTCATACTTGAGAGAACTGGTTCCAGTGACATGTACACCATCCTTCGTGAACGCCACCTCCGCTGGATCGGCATATTAATTGAAAGAATGACACTCGCCTTCCAAAAATGTTGCTATATGGCGAGCTGACAAAGGCCCCCCGCAAACAAGGTCGCCCCATCTACATTTTAAAGACGTCATTAAGAGGGATCTTCAGGCCTTCTCCATCAACCTGTATAACTGGGAGACACTTGCAAATGACAGACCGAACTGGAGTGCAGCAATTAACAAAGGCCGTAGGGACTCTCAGGAGGCCTAGAAGTCATTTTTGGAAGAGAGACTCTCAAAACGGGAAGCAGTTTGTCGTACTCGACATGAACGGCCATAGTAGTAGTAGTAGTAGTAAGATATGTATAATTAACGGTGTTTAACCATACCTGTCTTTTACATTTTACCTGGTGCAGCCGAATCAATAATAGCAACAACTAAATACACTCGTCCAGCAGGTGATCAGCAGATCCTATATTATCTCTTAAGAAATATCACCTTCCTGGCCTTGTAAAACCATAGTCTTACTGTAGTACAGTACCACTTCAGTCTTCGTAACGAAATCAAGCAGTTTAAGTGACGTTAAGATGTGATCAATAAACACAAAAACAATTCAAGCGTGAAATACAAATGCAGGTTTATTGACTACGTAGAAGTGGAAACAAACCAACTTACTAACAAATAACAATCACGAAGCAAACACACATGAAATGTTAAGGCAGTAAAGAATGGCAGTATTACATCAGCTAATCACATCTGCATAAACCATCAAGGACAATCTCCTTATTTAAAAGGGGCAAAGCTTAAACGCAGCTATTTAGAAATAGATCAGATACTTGCATTGGCTTTTTGGTGTGCTGGGACAAGTTCTGGTGCGTGATGAAGGTTTCAGAGTCCTGAGGGGTTTAAAGCGAGCAGGTGAGTCCATTGGTTTCTACCTGAGAACCGGATTGGCTGACGAAGGTAGACGAATTTAGCAATGTCTCCTGTGATAAGCTCAGCTAGGGGTGGGCGATCTTAAATCGAAATCGATCTCAAATCGCGAGGATCGTGGTCTGTCATCTAAAACACGAGGAGTGTTCGACATCATTCAGCACTGCACAGACCCATTGGCGAATGACATTGAAGCACCTCGAGAGGAGAGAGCTTTGCATGCTTTCGGATCACTTTCACCCAAGCTGCGAGGACTTACAAGTGCATAAGACAGGGCGGTTTGTTTGTGTGTGACGTTAGTTGATCAGTGGGTGGATTGGGGACAATCGCGCTCTGGCATGGTTCAGGGCACGCTTTAGATGCAGGGCTCTCAAATGCTTTAGATAAAAATCAAACTTTGAATTTGAATTGTCAGTATTCGTCTTGATTTGAGATTTTACTGGCATTTAAATTTCAAATCACCAATTGCATTTTCTTTTTCATTTTGACATGGACAACGCATTATTATTTTGTGCATATTGTGCACGCATTTATGTATAATGAAATAGTTATTCTGGTTTTCGTTCACATTTTCATCCTTTAATTTATTTATTTATTTAAATTAACCTTCCATACATTTGAACTTAAGTGAGTTTTTAATTGAACTGTAATAAATAAATAAATTAAATCTAAGAAAAATTACGGAGATTGGGAAATTACTGGGAAATTGCTACCGTGAAATAAAATTACTTTTCAAAATACCAAAAATCTCTAACATCCCTAGTTGATCATTTTTATTAATCCCTAAAGTGCCAAGATTTATGATCTAAGAGCAAACAACATGCATAAAAGCGCTCAAAAACATGGCAACACTGTAAAAGAATCCTCCGTTGTCACGAATGCCAGTGAAGAATCCGCTGTCGGCCACCGGAGGTCTCACTCTCCCGAGCATTAGCTTTGGCGGTGAACTACATTTCCCAAGAAGCCACATGCTGGGACTGATTACTGCACACCTGATCCTCATCACCAGACTATTTAAACCCTGCCTGTTCATGCACAAATTGGGAAGCCCCTTGTTTGCCCCGGCTGCATTTCTGAGCGTTATCTTATCCTTGTATCGTCTACCTGTGTTTGGACCCTGCCTTGGATTACCGTTAACAAATCTTCTCTGCCTGCCCCTGACCTCTGTTATACCTGGACTCCTACCTCTGTTGTTATCTGCCTGCCTCGGACTTTCGCCAGTTTTGACTACGTTTATTGCTCTGTCTCTGATATTGCTGTCTGCCCTGTTATTTTGATCCACGCCTGTTTGTACATTGAGCCTGCACCTATTTGTAAATAAAGCTGCATATGGATCCTACTCAGTCTGAGTCTTCGTTACATCCGTAAAGCAGCATAAACAAAACAGCTGTATGTCTGTAATGTCAAGTCTTAAGCCAAAAAAATGACAGATACCAAACAGGTTATATTCTTATACTCAAACGGAGACACTAAAATGTTGCCATGGTTACCAGTGTGTCTGTCATCACAAATGCAGGAGTGGCTACCTATTCCATATACACATGGGCCACATACACACTGAATCTAAATTTGCTTTTGGTGCTTAATCCTGTTCTGTACCAACACTCTAATTATCGCGAGTGGAAAAACTACAGGTAAAATACAGATAGTGACAACGGCATTTACAGAAATTTCAGGCAGTGTGTACGGAACCGAACTGGACAACTAGTTGTTAATGACGTATTTAAACGTGCATTACAGATTCGGGTGCCTTTTCTTTATGCCCAGTGCAAGAAAATCAAATGAAAAACGTGCGATTGTTTACCATTTCACGTGTTTTGAAGGGGGCTAGCTGCTAACACTGCTACCCCTGCGGTAAAGTGACAGTCTTGCCTGAAATTGTGGTTGAAAAATCTGTAAATGGATAAGCCCAAAAACTGCTACAACTTGCTGTCTGCTTTTTTAACTCCATAAAGTATCTAAAGCTTTATGAATGATGACCAAACACAAAACATTAATAAATATGAGAACATGGCAACACTGCGAGAGTGCTCTGTGAAGCAACCCTGCGACGGCAAACAAGAAACAACAACTAGTTGTCTCTCTTGGCAGTATTTAGCTCAAAATGTGAAACTTAACCAATCTTTACTGGAAAACAACATACCAAACAGGTTCAACTCTTGGGATTCACATTTCCTTACTGCTGCGGTCAATCAGGGTTATTTAAGTTTACTGAAATGAAAACTTTGAAAATGTTTCTGTTCATTGAAATCAAATCAAATATTGACCTAAACATTTTTGGAAAAACTTAACTAAAGAATTTATTTTAATGTTGCCTCAAAAATAAACTGAAATAAGTTTAAAGCACTAAAATTATAATAATAAACGAAAAATAAGACTAAAATAAAAATGTATTCAGCTTCTATAGCAAAATAAACCAATAAATTCTTAAATGAGAAAAGCATATACACAGTGTGGTGAGGAAGGCGGGACGAGAGCCGTGACGCGGGGCCGGTGGCGTGAGTGATAAGTGCAAGCAGCTGTGCGTGCACCGGTCCCGCATCTTATCACGGAGGAGATTGGGAGCTTAAATGGATGTTCGGCAGGACTGTTGATGAGAGAGGACCGGGACATATGTTTAGTTTATGTATGTTTTATGGCCGGCAGTCTACCGTGAGGTGGCTGTCGGTCAGTTACTTCAGTGTTTGTTTATTTAATTAAAGTTTTCGTGTTCAAATGTTCGCCGGTTCCCGCCTCCTTCCTTCCCTTCTAACGAACTTTGCTACACACAGAAATTTAAAATATTGAAAAAAAAAAATAAAACCAAAATCCGTACACGCATGGAATGATCGTTTGGTGAATTCACTCCCGCATTTAAATATGGTTGTCACTCCTGAAATTTTGCAATTGTGAACGTGTGGTCATTTACATTGTGATGTTTTTTTTCTTAATGTAGTGTAAATTCTGGGACTTGATAGACAAAGTTTTAACTCAAGTGAAATGGAATTAGAAAAACTTGAAAGCTCTGTATCTCATAACTGCTCAGAATGCAGATAGAACCTTATGGATCCAAGATGAGTCATTCTAAATTCACACAGCTTATACACTACTTGACTACATATGACAGAAGGACTATTCACCTTTTGTTATAACTCCGATACACAGGTTTGCCAACCCAAATGTTGTGCGTCCGTACTTCATCCTGCTGCGCTCGTACTCACAGAATTCTGCTCATACCAACCACTGCATCATCCGAATGCTGCATAGATTGGCTGTGGATCTAAAAATGGAAGCTTTATTCTATCAGCTGTCTGTCTTCTGTGTCTTTAATAAGATTCTTGAAGACCCAGCAGCTGCGGTCTATCAGGTGACACAACACACTTTACACTGAAGCACCTATAGATGTAATAGTATTCAGTAACTGAATTCTGTTTGATATCTGGTGAAATATTTTTGTAATTTTGTTCCTGGCAGGAGCTGATTACTTTTGCAAAGTTTGTTCTCAAGCGCTTTTTCACGTTTTCTGCTAAAAACAGCAAAGCGTTTGTGGAAATGCTTTTTTGGAAGAATGTGGGTGTTGTGAGAGAGATGACAGAGGGCTATACCAAAGATGGGTAAGATTCCTTTACACAACACATTCACAACACAAGAAAGATCTGGGGAGGTTTTTTTTCATACGTCCATATTTGATTAGTGAGGGGTCCAAGAAAATAGTCAAGTGGACAACTGAGGAAGATCGAGAACTAAGGGATCTGTATGAGAAGCACAAGGACTCCAGAGGTGAGAATACACACACAAAATTTTTTTATTTGCTTGGTTGGAAGTTTTTGTAATCTCCAAATTTCTGTTTGTCAGTGCCAGATATCGTTGAGACACTTATACCGTTGCTGAGCAGGACCCGTTTGCGGCGAGAGGTGGTTTCTCAGATGGTGGTGTTAGGCTTGGTTGACAGTGTGAAGGATTTGAAGAAGGAGAGGTGCAATTCTAATGTAAAATCTGTAATCTGATATCATTACTGCTTTGAAGTTGCAGCACTTGTCAAGCTGTGTCCGCTTTTTGACATCTGTTCCCGCAGGAAAGGAACTGGTATCGTGCTCTGGACTGAAGAACAGGAGCAGGAACTCCAGACACTCTTTGAGGAGTACAGAGACTCTGATGGTAGTGTAAACGTAGTTCTACAATATCATGAAATTTCAGAATAGAATAGGTCCTAGAGGGCCGCTGCCCTGCAGGGTTTAGTTCATGATAGACCTTGGTTACGTTGCTCAGATCTGTTTGATCGGGATTTGTCCTAAACTCTGCAGGAAATTGGCCCTCCAGGGCATATGCTCTATAGAATGATATGCTACATTTAGCATTTTTATGCATTTGGCTAACACTTTTATCCAATACAATTTACAGTGCATTCCAGCTATACAATTTTTAGTATGTGTGTTCCTTGGGAATCAACCCACAACTTTTCGCTCTGCTAACGCAATGCTCTACCACTGAGCTACAGGACTGATTGATGTGCAACTCTGCCACCAAAACACATGTATACGCAATAAATGTCTTTTTAAATAGACTCTCCACGATGGTGACCTGTGTAAAAGGGTTACATATTATTTTTCTTTTTGGCCTGACAAAGCAAACATACTGTTGTTTCACTTAAACTTAATAGTGCTTGCGAATGCAAAGGATCACTATTATTACTTGTCATTGTAGCATACACAAGTGCTGCAATTATAGATAAAAATATTTTGAGGAAATACAGATAATAAATCCTACCTGAACTGTTGAAGCTAGCACACACAGCTCGACAACGTAAAATATTGACAGTGTAAAGCGGAGGATTATTAAAATATGTTAACATATACGTGCATTAACCGCCAAAGAGTTCAGACTCATGGCGCTTCCTTCACTGTCAGTTTCCCGGGCAAACATGCATTTTGGGAAATGTAGTTGATCCAGGAAACCCGCTGATAACATTTTACCATTGTAAGATTGGTATTTGTCAAATTCAACAACTTCTAAAGTTACAATTACTTGGATTTGTAAACTATTTACAACTAATGTTATCTGTGCACATTGTACAAATGTATTCCCAGTTCCAAATTTAAATCTATTTATCGAAATTCAAAAATAAACACAAAACTTAGCGTTACTTACCAAATCAGGGCTGATGATAAGACGGCGCTTGAGAAAACGAGGGCAATAAGACTGATGAAAGAACTGATGTGGTGGTGGTTTGAAGCGGGGGGATTTAGTGTGCATAGAAAATAAATAAAAACAAATTAAACTGTGTTCCACATCCACACCGGCTGGCCAAAATTTCCCCGCATCAAGGCAAATTCAAGATGGTTGACTCAGCTTTCCTAAGGGAGAGATAAGACCCACCCACCAGAGCGTCATGACGTCGATAACGTCATGATGCTACTGTGTGGTTTCTAAACTTTTTGAGTGTTCCACAGTGTTCCGCATAAATCTCAACAGAGCTCAAAACTATATAGTTTGGTCAACTGCTTAATGACATTTGACTGTTATGAACTTATTAGTTATGAGCTAGTACAACTGTTTGGGATTACAGTGTATAGTGCCTCAATAGAAGTCTAAACACAATCAGCTCAAAGATGGCGGCGCCCACATTTACGCAAAAAATAAGGTGGATAAAAGGCAAAAATAACGTTCTGTTATTAGTGTTAATATAACCGGTCTAACCCCAATTGGTCCAGTGTAATTTCTGTCGCCATAGTAGGAAAAGAAAATTGCAATCACTAACAAAGTTTGACGTTTGCACATGCACTAGCAGACCTCCGTTACACTTCGATCGATCCACATGTTTGTAACTGATGAAGTGAAGTAGACCCCATTGTACCTTTATTGCTAAAAGCCAAAGCTTATGAATACACGTGTACTGAGAGAGGGGCCGACCAATAACAACATCCTGAGAAGCGGATGCTCGCTAATATGGTATCACGACAGACTGGGTCAGCTTTACCAATCAGAGCGTTTCAGAAGGGGGGACTTTATAGAAACTGGAAAAAGTTTATCGTTTTGAGAGAAGAGTAACAGCAGTGAATAAAAGACTTGAAATATATTTAATATAAAGCTTTTTTTGAAACTAGAAACATGAACATCCATTGTTAAACACCAAAAAAACATAATCAAAGCTTGGAAAACAGCCAAAGAACGGCAACTTTAATAATACTATGGTTACTGACACTGGGCTATTTACAAAGTGATGACTTGTTTTTGTACTTCAAGCTAAACTAAGAAAAATCTATGAAATTGAAATGAAATTCATGAAAATGCAATTTGTCAAATTCTATCGATTTAAATTGTCTGTTTTATCCACAGATGTGTTGGGGAACATTTTAAAGCACATCACAGCCAAACGTTCAAGGGCTCGTGTAGTAGACAAGATCCTCAGCATGGGTCTTGTGTCCGACCGAAGGGACCTTTACAAGAAAAGAAAACGCAATGCTCCTGATAAGAAAACAGGAATGGTTTGTCAATTAACATATCAAACAATGCAGAGTTAAGGTCTCGAAAACAAACCCATGTGGCCAAAAAGTAATTATACATTTAACAAGTTCAGTTTCCATCTGTCAGACAGAGGAAGAATTCTTTGGCCTGACAGGAAAGTCTCAGGAGTTGGATCTTGATCAATATGAGGAAGAGGATCATTCTGAGGAAGAACAGGAAAGTAAGGAACATATTAATGTCTCATCTGGTAAAGAACAGAAAAGCAGATCGCAAGGCATTCTGGAGAGAAATCCAAATCTGAGAAGCATAGCTCAGGCCTTACGTCAACAAGGTACTTGAACAGACATGGTCTTAAGGGTTGTTTGTGACTGAAGGCTGAGATGATCATTGATGTTTGTGTTTTTATAGGTCTGTCAGGCCCTGTCCTGTGGCTACAGAATTCACTTAACAGAACTGCTGATGACCGTGAGGAGGACGGTGAGGATATCCCGGTTTTTCTTTTTTCTGTATGATGCATACTCGTCACCATTCCGAATTTGCAGTTTCGGGATCAAAATGGGTCATTATCTAGATTCTTTGTTTTTAAAATTGCTGGGGGAAAGGCTTTAGGATCACGGTGAATGAAATTGAAATGATGCCCATCTTCTGTGGGTAACCATGCCAAAGCTCTAGTCAATTTGTCAGATTGTGTTTCACAAATTGTCTTCCCTCAATTTGCTGGCGAAAACGTCTGTAATCTGTGCAGCTGTAGCGCACAATTTATGTGACGAGATCATTTGCAAAAATGGATAACGCTGTTTTTATCTATTTTCATAAACTATGTTTATTATTGTGCTTTCCAAGTAATATCCTTTAAACAGTTTGGTTATTTTATTCAAATAATAATAACTCAATTAATACGGAAAAATAACACAATAGAAAATATGATTTATGAAAAAGTATCTATTTTGCAAATGAAATCTCGTTCAGTTCACTTCACACAACAGGGGATGCCTGTAACCATAGTGAGAAATTCAAATAAAAAACTGCACATTTCGCAACAAAGTATTGTTTTAAAATAAAGAGGTTATCTGGTTTTGCAAACAAACTCTTCATGTGGTTGTCTATCTTAGACACTTTTAGCAGAACATGTACTATTGTGATATTTGTATCTATTGTACTATTGAAATTTTATCTCTGTCTCTCTGTCTCTCTCTCAAATTCAAATGAGCTTTATTGGCATGACTGTGACCGAACACAAATATTGCCAAAGCATTGGGTATGAACAACATATAATACGAATATTAAGAACAAAGAGAAAAAAAAAGAGAGAATAAACATTGTATATAATTGCGACAATAATAATAAAAAATAATAACAATAAAAAAATATATATATTAAATTACATGTACAAGGATCCAATATAACAGTATCAATACGATTTAGTGTTTATCTCTCATACTATGACAAGAGAACAAGTATTGTGCTGACAGATCAATACATTCCACCATTTCTCCCAAAAGATATGACAGTTTTTCTGCATCATTCACTCTATGGAAATCAGGATAAACATTTCCTATTAGAGTAAAGTACTTTTGTCTAATGGATTGATATTTTTTACATTGAGTGAGAAAGTGAAGTTCATCCTCTACAACACCATCAGTGAGTCTCTGATCTCTGGATGTCCAGTTCTGTCTGTGTCGACCTGTCTCTATACACAGACTGTGTTCACTCAGACGATATTTGGACAAGTTTTCTTTGCCTGTAATCTTTCAGTTTTATCAAGTATGGTGCCAATTTGTAGTCAGTTTTAATTTTCCGGAAGCAAGTTAATTTGTTCACGTTATTAATCTTATTTTGCAAGAGATGAAGATATTCTTCTTGAGTTGTGTTGACAATGTGTCTGAGTTTTGTTCAGGAGGTGCAGTAAAGGATCGCTCTCTGGATGCGCTGTATTATGTCTGAATGCACTATGATGGTAGTTGTCAGGTGAACTCTCAGATAAGTGAAACCAGAACTTAGATGCCCTCTTCTGGATTTCAGAAAGGAGAGGGAACCTCCCAAGCTCTGCTCTACATCCCAGATTTGAGGTATTTCTGTGAATTCCCAGGATGTTTTTGGAAAATTTCCACAGGACATTTTTTGATGGAAAATTTCAAGATGGAAAATTTCCACCGGACATTTGTCCCAGGATTCATAGTTCAGTTGGAATTTGGGGCCCCAGATTTCACTACCATACAGAAGAATGGGTTTGATGACCCCGTCAAAGAGTTTCAGCCACAGTTTAATAGGGAGGTTAAACTGAAACAGTGTTTTTCTGATGCCATAATAAACTCTACGGGCTTTCTCAGCAAGTTCTTTAATTGCCAGGTTATATTGTCCTGAAGCAGAGATTGTCAGACCCAAGTAATTATAGTTTGTCACATGACTAAGAATTGATCCCCCAAGTGTAAAGATGTATTTGTTGTCTGTAAAACGACTTTTCTTTTGAAATATGATTATTTTGGACTTGTCCATGTTTATTGGTAAGGCCCATTCACTCCAGTGATGTTCTAGAATAGACAAACTTTCACGCAGACCTTCTTCATTTGGTGACAATAGCAGAAGGTCGTCTGCGTACAAAAGACATTTAATTTGTCTGTCCTCAAGGGTGAAACCAGGACAAGAGGATTGTTTAAGCTTTGTGGCCAATTCATTGATATAAATATTGAATAAAGTCGGGCTTAGAGAACATCCTTGGCGAACTCCTTTAGACTGTCTAAAATAGTCGGTTCTTTCATTGTTAATTTTGATAAAACACTTGTTGTCCTTATACATGTTCTTTATTACATCATAAACTTTTCCTCCTATTCCACTCTGGATGAGTTTTAGAAAGAGCCCGTTGTGCCAAACCCAATCAAAGGCATTTTTAAAATCTATGAAGCAACCAAATATTTTCCCTTTTTTTGTTTGATAAACATGTTTCTTTATAAGTGTGTGTAATGTGTATATATGATCAGTTGTCCTTTGTTTGGGCAAAAATCCAATTTGACAATTATTTAGACTTTTGTTTTCTTGTAGAAACGCACTAATCGGTCATTAATAATGGAGCAGAAAAGTTTGCTGAGGTTACTGCTTACGGTTATACCCCTGTAGTTATTAGGGTCACATTTGTCCCCTTTTTTGAAGATCGGAGATATTTGACTTTCTTTCCATTCCTCAGGAAAGAGTCCTGATCTTAACAACAAATTGAATAATTGGAGAATGGCATCACTTAATCTTGGGCTGCTATATTTCAACAATTCATTATTTATTCCGTCTGGGCCACAAGATTGTTTTATTTTTAAGAGATTTTATTTTTTCTGTTAGGTCATTTTATGAAATAGGACTGTCTAATAGTGTCATTTGGTCTTTAATGGTGTGTTCTAGTTCATGTAGTTGGGAGGTCAGGTGTTTTTGGGTGGGGTTTGGATCATTTTGTGTATAAAGGTTGCCAAAATGTTCGGTCCAAATATGTGAATCAGCGATGGGAATGTGTTTTTCTATTTAGACTTATTTAAATGGTTCCAAAAGTCCCAAAATGAATTTTTGTTAACTGCTTCTTCAATCATGTTAAACTTAGTGGTCATATGTTCAGCTTTTTTCCTCTTTAACATTGACTTGTATGTTTTAAGGGTGTGGTGATAGAGGGCACGTGTCTGGTGGTCTGAGGGGTCTCTGTGTTTTTTATTTGATAATATTCGTAATTCTTTTCTAGAGATTTGACATTCTTTATCAAACCTGTCACCTTTGTCAATCTCTTTTTTGCTGTAGTGTACTGACTCTATATAAACTTTAGATGTTTCAAAAAATTTAATTTGAGGTCTCACCCTCTTTTGTTCTTGAGTTAGTATCCCATCACGTACACTATGTTTTAGTAAAAAAATCACACATTATCTGGCAAAAAACATCCCAAATCAGGAGCTGATGACTATGCTGCCAACTGCCATCTCTCTCTCTCTCTCTGTTTCAGTGTCGTGTCAGTGTCAGTGTCAGTGTCAGTGTCAGTGTCAGTGTCAGTGTCAGTGTTGTGTGTTTTGTGTTTTGTGTTTTGTGTTGTGCTGGTTGTTGCTCTTTTGTCGTGACAGGACTTGACGTATCTCGCCGTCAGGTTTGAGCTGATGGGCTTTTCTCCCAGTATGTATGAGATCTTGTCCTATTGTTGAAAGTGCTTGAAGTCTTTGTGGAAGTTTGTGAACTGGGGGAAGAATGTTTCTCTGATGTCCGTATAGTTTGGACACGGGGTTAAGAAGTGCAGCTCTGTTTCCACTTGTCTCTGTGTGCAGTGTGGACACAGTCGCTCTTCTCTTGGAGTCCATGTCTGTCTGTGTCGGCCCGTCTCAACAGTGAGCTTGTGTTCACTGAGTCTGTACATGGTCAACACTTTCCTTAGTTTAGGGTCTGATACGCTTTTGAGGTATTCTGACGGTTTATATTCTCTGTTTAATGACCGATAGCATTCATTTATTTACATTTTTAAATTTGTATTCATTTGTCAGACGCTTTTATCCAAAGCGACTTACAAGTAGTTTTTTCTCTGTCTCTGTCTGTTGTACCTGTAGAATGTTTTTACACATTTCTGTTTGCAGGGTCTCAGTTGGGTGTTTGTCCCATTTGGTGAACTCTTGGTTTGTGAGGGGACCCCAAACCTCACATCCATAAAGTGCTATTGGTTCTATAACGGATTGGATTATTTTAAGCCAAATTCCAGCTGGGACGTCGATTTTTATATTCCTTTTGATAGCGTAAAAAGCTCTTTGTGCCTTGTCTCTCAGGTCGTTCACTGCCTTGTTTAAGTTTCCGGTGTTACTGATGTTTATACCGAGATATGTGTAGTTCTGGGTTTGCTCTAAAGGCACGTTGTTGAGTTTAAAGTTGTGATGTTGGTTTTGTCGACTATGCCTTTTCTGGAATATCATAACTTTGGTCTTTTTAAGGTTCACTGATAGCGCCCATGTTTGACAGAAAGTGTGCAGGATGTCTAGATGTTGCTGTAGACCCTCTTTTGTGGGTGACCGCAGCACCAGATCATCTGCAAACAGAAGGCATTTCACTTCAGTGTCTAGTAGGATGGGACCGGGTGCTGGTGACTGTTCTAAAGCCCGAGCTAATTCATTAATGTAGATGTTAAATAGAGTAGGACTCAGACTACAGCCCTGTCTTACTCCACGACTCTGGGAGAGGAAGTCTGTGTGCTTGTTGCCTATTTTAACTGCAAATTTGTTATCCGCGTACATTGATTTGATGATGTAGGTTTTTCCTCCAATGCCGCATTGAATAAGATGAAGGAAAAGCCCCTCATGCCAGATTGAGTCAAAAGCTTTTTTAAAGTCAACAAAGCATGAGAAGAGTTTTCCTTTATTTTGGTTGATTTCTTGGTCGATTAGAGTATGAAGGGTATAAATATGATCTGATGTGCGGTATTTTGGTTGGAAACCGATTTGGCATTTTCTCAGAATGTTTCTGTCATTTAGAAAGATGGTGAGTCGGCTGTTTAGAATGTTATAGAAGAGTTTACCTAAGTTGCTGTTTACGCATATTCCGCGGTAGTTATTTGGGTCGAATTTGTCTCCGCTTTTATGGATTGGGGTAATAAGACCTCGGTTCCAGATGCTGGGGAATATACCTGTATTAAGGATGGTGTTTAACAGTTTAAGGATGGCGAGTTTGAATTTTTGGTCTGTGTTTTTAATCATCTCATTAAGAATGCCATATATTCCGCTTGCTTTTCTGGATTTAAGTTTGCATATATTATCGCATAATTCCTCTAGTGTAATTTGGTAATCTAAAGGGTTTTGGTAATCTTTAATAGTTGATTCTAGGGTGCTTAGTTTGTTGTCAAGGGTAGATTGTTCGTGGTTGTTGTTTATATTACTAAAGAGGTTAGAGAAGTGG
>NC_136783.1:1521221-1581512 GCF_947034865.1 Barbatula barbatula
GAAGATAGCTCAAATGGTTCACGAGTTATGGTCATTTTAGTGAAACTGGCTACTTCCGGTTTTGATGTTTTGATGCCCCCTAGCGACCCTGAATCGAAATTTCAACTTTTTTTCAATGAATATTTACATTTACACTCCACAGAATTCAACAGTGTTGGTTTGGTTCCATTTGGTTCCATTTTTTAAGTTATTTGGCTGGCTCCTAGTATCTGAGAAGCGTGCAAGACTACTACCATCCGACAAAGTCTCGAGTTTCTACGACTTACGGTTTGGGCTGGGCGATGCGTTTTATGGCGGAAGAATAATAATAATAATAAGAAGAAGAATAAAAATCCTTACAAAAACAATAGGTTTTCAGCACTTCGTGCTCGAAACCCTAAATATCTCAAACACTAGACAGAAGCAACAGCTCAGCAAAGTAAACTTGAATGCTATCGGTCATTAAACAGAGAATATAAACCGGCAGAATACCTCAAAATCGTATCAGACCCCTTAACTAAGAAAAGTGTTGACCATGTACAGACTCAGTGAATATGTACAGACTCAGACAGACATGGACTCCAAGAGAAGAGCGACTGTGTCCACACTGCACACAGAAACAAGTGGAAACAGAGCTTCACTTCTTAACCTCGTGTCCAAACTATACGGACATCAGAGAAACATTCTTCCCCCAGTTTGTCACGTCAAAAGAGCAACCAGCACAACACTGACACAACACACACAAACTTAACACTTATGACAGGATACTGTCACTTTCATTAAGAACTTTTGTCTTCTTCAATACTCTTGTTATGTTAAACTTTTCTGTTAAAAATTTTCACACAATTTTTATACACAATTTTCACATTAAATGAATCCGCACTGAAACATCCGTCTTTTCTAAAAAAGGACCTTCACACTCATCCATTTTAGGTGACACCATTAAAGAAAAGAAAGGGTCATCCTCCTTTGATGTTACAACCCCTCTACAAAAGTCTTTGATGGTTTTCAACTCCTCTTCCGCAAGAACTGACCTCCACTTCATTAAAAGTTGATGAACCAACCTAAATGATTTAAGACCCAATTTTTCTGCTGTCTTCTCAGTATTATCCAAGTCCGGTCCTGCAATATTTACTAAATGTCCCAGTGTTGTAACTCCTGCTTTAATTAATAGTCCAGTGTTTGCAGGAAAATAAGAACCGTTTACCACATTTTCAAAACGAGTTCCACAAATCAGTGGTTCTTGAAGTAACCAAAACAAACTATCATTTTTTCCGATAAAAACATCAAACAACATCTTTAAAAATGTTCTTATAAAAAATTGGTGCCTTCAGTCTATTAATCTTTGGAAGTTCCATCAAAAACAGAGACTTATCAATACCTAGTCGTCCTATGCTCTTCAAAATCTCACAAGCAACAACCTTCCAATTTGAGTTGGATAATCCACACAAAAGCCGGTGTATAAACCGCATTCGAAAAGCTGCAACTCTACTTTGCACATTTATAAGGCCCTGACCTCCTTTATCCTTAGATAAAAAAAGTACACTTTGGGATACCCAGTGTAACTTTTTCCCAAAAAAATCGATCAAAACCTTCTGAATATCAGAGAGTAAACACCACGATGCCACAAAGTAGAAGCTGCATGATTATTAATAATTCATATGCGTCCCCTATACGACATCTTTGGAATCAACCACCTCCATTTTTTCAATCTTCCTTTTACTTTTTCAAAGGCATCATCACATTTTTTTTACAGGAGAAGTATCTCCCAGAAATACACCCAAATATTTAAAAACTCCTATGGACCAACTTAAGTTATTTGGGAGCTTTGGTGTACCCTGTAACCAACGTCCAACCATAATCGCTTCACTTTTGGCCCAATTTACCTTAGCTGAAGATATTTCTTTAAAATCATCTAAAATATTTACCACTGTATCACTGTCTTTTTGGTCATTAATTTAAACCACTACATCATACCACTACTTATCTTCTTCTTTTAGCTTACTTTTATATACGCCTTTATAAAAACTAGAAATTATTTTTCGAATTTCTTTAACATCAGTCAACAATCTCCCAGATTCAGATCGCACTGAATGAAAAAACCTTTTTTGACCATTCCTTTACTCCAGGCCAAAAAAAAACTTAGATGGTACATCCATTTGGTCCACGTTTTGAAAACGTGACATAATCAAAGCCCCTTTTGCTTTCATCTCCAATAAATCATTCAATTTGGATTTTCTCTGTAACAAACCCTCATAAGGGTCCAGCCAGTGTCCATTAGATTCTAACTGCTCTTGCAATTGTAAAATTTCCATCACTAAAACTTTCATGGACCTGTCTATATTTTCTGTAACATTTTTTGTATACTGCTGACTTAACTGTTTAATTTGGGCTTTTCCATAGTCCCACCACTGTTGTAGTGAGCTAAAAGCTGTTTTTGAATCTCTAAAATCCTTCCAAAAAAAACTTTAAAATATCTTTAAATACTTTATCATTTAAAAGAGCATTGTTAAATGCCAATAGCCACTCCGTGATTTTACACAACTCAAAAAATTGAATATTGAACCATACCGTGGTCAGAAAAAGAAACTGGGAAAATACAACAACTTTTAACAAATTACTCTGATGACTATAACACTATAATCTATCTAACCTCGCTGAAGACACCAATTTATCTCGAACATGTGTCCATGTATATTGTCTACAATCCCGATGAAAAATCCTCCATATATCACTAAGTACATGTGTGTTAAGTTGTATAAGCCTTTTATGTGACAACATGTGAGGTTCAGGGTGATTCCTATCAATGTTTTTTCCAGTACAATTAAAATCACCACCAAGGATTAAAATATCATCATTAGTACACTTTTGTAAAGCCAAGTATAAAGAGTCTTAAAAAAACCATTCTGTCTGTAGTTGCAGTCGGAGCATATATACACATAAAAACAAAAACTTTCTCAACAACAGCTCAAATTTTTTAAAAATCTTCCCTTTATAATCTCCTCCACTTCATAAGAAACAGGGGCAAAATTTTGGTAGAAAAGAACAGCAACTCCAGCGCTAACTGAATTTATGACTCAACACAGAAAGTCCATCCCATTCCATGGCCTAGTTTAATTCATTTTGTACGTCGCTATGGGTCTCTTGAAGTAACACATCATCAAAATGTTTTTGCTTAACCAACTCGTAAATCTCTGCCCTTTTTTTGCTATCCCTTGCACCATTCACATTCAGGAATGCTATATTGATGTTACTCATGTTTGATAATATTGACAACAACAAAAAGCTCCATACAAGCATTACAGCAGGGACCATGGAAATCAACATTTTAAACACCGTCATTGCTGCCTACTTCCATGCTAATTTTCCTCACAACTTTCTTCAGTCGATACACCTCTATATCAGTAAAACACCCCTCACTCATTAAACTCTGTGATCTTTCCACAAATAACTGAGCATTCGGGAAATGATCTTCAACATGGACCCCTCCGTTTCAACCAATGCTTCTTCAGATGTCTGTGCTCTAACCTCTACTTTATCACGCTTACCTGGGCCTGTACGCACCAAATGTCCTACCCTACCACACCCAAACATCAAATTTTATCAATAGTTGCATAAATCAAAAGTAATCAAAATCATCCATTCGAAAAATTAAATGACACTTCAAGTTCAGCATTCTGGCTATGCTTTAGTACCATATATGCATATCTCCTAAAGGAAAACACATGCTTCAGGAGTGTTTTAACATTTCCAAGTGGAATCTTTTTAATTGGTGAAACCAATTTTCCATACCGAGACAGCATGTTTACTAAGAACTCATCCTTCACAAAAGGTGGCACATTTGACAACGTCACTCTTTTAGATGGCATTGAAAGCGTAAGCACGACCGTAAAAGCATAATTTATCACTAAACCACATTCCACTAAATCATTGGCTTTTTCTACAGAGCTCAGAAACATTACTATGGCATTGTTCATTCAAGAAGCCGACAACACAGAATCTTAACCTACCACTTTTTTTCTGCTGCTAAACAACACTCTTCTATACTAGCCGCCGACGCAACTTTCACTCCATTCGCCGCGTGAGTGACTCTAAAACTCCCGAAACGCCGCCCGCCATATTCCGCACCCCGGAATAAAAACAAACCTTTGCTTAAACCTGGACTAGACTAATTATTTTAGTAAAGAAAAGGAGATGAAACACACCTGCACACTCGTTCTCAAAGCACGCTCACCTCGATCAGCCATACTCACTCGCACATGTGCACAGAGAGAGAGACAGAGAGACACCATCTATCTTTGAAAATTAGTAGACAGTCAACTGCTTTATAATAAAGAAACTCAATTTTCACCTTTGACTTTACCAAGGCCCTAAAAACTACCACGTTAAAATAATTTTTTTTGTCAATTTTATCCTTCCTGCTCATATATATTGACATTTTTGCTTCCCCCAATATAAAATTAAATAATTGGCATTATTTTTGTCTTGTTTGTGTACACTTATAACCAAAGATAAAATTATGTGGTGTAAAAATCACGTTAAAACAATTAAAAAGAACACTCAATACTTGAAATAAGTCTTTGAGTCTTCCACAATGTACAAACACAAGGGAAATTCTCACTCTGAAAACAGAAAAGACATTCCTGCCCAACATCTGGGTTCAAATCAGAAATAAAAGCATTAACTGCAATAATCCCATGCAAAATCCATGGGATAACATTATCATTGGAAAATCATCTTTCTCCTTAGGCGAAATTTCTTTATCATAAAACTTTTTTACCATTTCGTGCCCTCTGTTGTAAGTATCGACTTAAAATTTTGTACGACTTTGTCTATAACACTTGTTGATTTAAAGCCCAAAAGCTGCTGCCAATTGACCTACTACTTTAAGATTTGGACCTGTTAACTCAATTAAATTTCCAAATGTTAATACATTGGCTTTGACCAACACCTCCGACATGGCTACACCACCATAGGTTATATTTAATATAGCACCATGAACCAAATGCTCTTGGAGAAGCCAGTACAATTACATTTTATAGTTGTTTCTACGCACTTTAAAGTTACTCCATACTTTAAACAGACTTTGGTAAAAGACAGCCAACTTTCTGACATTTACATTTTTAAGGTTCATTAAAAACTAATTTTTGTCCATGTTTAACCCACCAATTGTCTTTAAGATGGCAGAGGCCACTGGTCTCCAATTTACAGATTCAGGTCTTGTCAAAAGGCGTTGTATGAACTGCTTGCGAAAGGTAGCAGTTCTGCTCTGTAGATTAATACATCCTTGGCCACCTTCCTCCTTTGGTAGATACAAGATACTTTGGGTTATCCAGTGCATCTTATCCCAGAAAAAGTCTAAGTTCATTGATTGTATTCTTGCGAGCAGATATGCTGGTGGGACGCAACAAGGTTGTTGATGATCAAAGTCCGACCCCGATAAGACAATGATGGTTTAATCCATTTCCACTCAGTCTACCTTTCAGTTTTTCGAGAAACCCTTCCAAGTTTTTTGATTGAAAACTCTCATCTCCCAAGTATTTTAATCCATTCCTTGACCTTCTTAATCCATCTGGAAAATTTGGCGGTCCATTTGCCATTTTCCCATCAGGACAACTTCGCTCTTAGTCCAGTTAACTCTTGTTGCTGAAACTAGTCCTTTAAAATTCTCCATAAGGTATCCACATCTGTTTGACCATCAATAAACAACACAACATTGTCAGCATAGGCTGATAATTTAAAAGTACCATTACATCCTTTTAATGAGACACCTTCTAAAACCGTTCTCAACCTTTGTAGAAGTGGTTCTATAGCTACAGTGTAAAGCATCCCCGACAATGAACATCCTTGCCTTACTCCACGTTTAACTTTGAAAGGAGCACATAAGCCACCATTAATTTTCAATAGACTCTCAATGTCACTGTACAAGAGTTTAATGTGTTTAATACAATTTTTGTTAAAGCCAAAAGCATCTAAAGTTTCCCCAAAATAACCAAACTCAACACGGTCAAACGCTTTCTCCTTGTCAATTGAGATCAAGACAATATTCAAGCCACTCATCTTTGAATACTCCATTAAATCTCTTACTAAAAAAAGTGTCATTTTGATCTTCCAGGCACACAGTTGCATTGATCTGAATGGATAATGTCTTTCAATACTTTGCAAAATCGAATTGCTAAGAGTTTAGATAGAACCTTATAGTCGGAGCACAAAATCGAGACGGGCCTCCAATTCTTTATATCGCTTAAGATTAGATTAGATTAGATTCAACTTTATTGTCATTACGCATATACAAGTACAGTGTAATGAAATGTAGTTTAGGTCTAACCAGAAGTGCAGTTAGCAAGTTCAGGATATACAGTTAGAATAAATACAGAATACAATATGAGACAATATAATACAATGGGCATGGACTATAAAAATATTTTGCAGTAGGTATGTTCTATGAAAATATGACAGTAGGTATATACTATGAACAATATATACAGATGGCTATATACTATGAACATTAATGTACAGGTGGATATGAACAGATACTAATTTAGACTAAAATAGTGCAAGTGACTTAGGTATGCATAAATTATTGACATTGGCTATTAAAGTTGCAGTGCAATAGGTGAGTTAATGCAGTTGTTGAAGTTAATGCAGTTATTAAAGTTACGGTGCAGTATACGAGTTAATGCAGTTAATAGGTTGCAGTCCAGAAGATGAGTTAATGCAGTTAATAAGGTTACAGAGCAGTAGATTAGTTAATGCAGTTATTGAAGTTACAGTGCAATAGATGAGTAGATGCAGTTAATAGAATTACAGTGCAGTAGATAGGTTAGTGCAGTTATGGAAGTGGTCCATTAGTGCAAATGAGCATTCAGTTAAATATTCCTGGTGTGCAAGTGAGCAGTATAGATTGCAAATGATGCTGTGTGTGTGTGTGTAAACGGTCCTCCTCCCTGTATGCGGTCTCATCGTTGTTGCTGATGAGACCAATCACTGTTGTATCGTCTGCAAACTTGATGAAGGAGTTAGATCCGTTAAAAGGCCTGCAGTCGAGTGTGAAAAGGAAGTAGGGAAAGGGGCTCAGTACGCAGCCCTGTGGTACACCAGTGTTGAGGGTGGTGGTGGTGGAGCAGCAGATGGGGTCAAACCTAACAAGCTGAGGCCTGTCCAATTGCAGGTAGGGTTGTTGATGCCTAGGTTTCCAAGTTTGTCTCCTTTCTTGGGTAAAAGGGTGAGGACTGCTCTCCGGCTACTCAGTGGTAGTAGCCCTCCGGCTAAACTATCACTGAGAACTGCCTGCAAATCCTCTCCAATTATACCCCAAAACGCCTTATAGAATTCGAAGGGATTTCGTCGTTCCCTGGAGAGCCTTGTACAGTTCTGTTACCGTGATGTCTTTACACAGTTTTTCATTGGCACTTTCGGCAATCCTTGGAAAAAAACTGATTTTATTACTTGATCTTTTTTGTACTCACAACTATAAAGATGTTTGTAAAATCTAGCTGCTCTTTCACAAATCTCGAAATGGTTCGATAGCATACTTTCAGTCTCCGACTGCAAATTTTGAATACAACGTTTTTGACCATTCTTCTTTTCTAATCCAAAGAATTTTTTTTACGGAACATCCATGTGCTCTATGCCTTGAAGTTTTGATCTGATCAATGCACCATGTGCTTTTCTTTCATACAAATTGGATCATATATCACTCCAATTGCTTTATTGTTTCAGTTGAAACTCTGAATGACATTCAGAGTATATTGTTTACATAATTGCTGTATTTGTATTTTTCCGACATCCCACCATTCCTGTAAGGAATTATATAGTTTTTTTCCCTTTAAGGTTTTCCCAATATAATTAAAATATTTCTTAAAATTTTAAGTAATTCAACAATTTTGTGTTAAAATGCCAATATGCACTCTGTACCTGTACATATGACTAGCCTGTGATCAGAGAACCCCACTGGATAGATTTAACTATTCAAAAAACTAAAATGGTGCTTGGAACAGTAAAACCTATCCAACCGTGCTAATGACAACACATCACGAAGATGTTACCATGTGTATTTCTTCACATTCTCATTGAAAACTCTCCAAACATCACACAGCTCATTGGATTCTATTATTTGTTGAATTTTCTTTCTTGAAATCATACTTGGTTCTACGTGGTTCCTGTCTAAGTCCCCCCAAAATTTACATTTCGTCACTATTACATTTTTCTATTTCCGTGTTTTTTACCATTCTTCCATTGACAGTTTCCTCTACACCAATTTTCGTCGCTGTGCGTTTCTGAGTGAAAAGAACATCAATTTTATTTTGTATCATAGCTTCATATAACTTTTTCTGTAGTCCCTTGCTCCATTAATTTACATTTATTCATTTGGCAGATGCTTTTATCCAAAGCGACTTACAAGTTGTTTTTATACAGTGGCACATTACTGCAGAGCAATCAGGGGTAAGGTGTCTTGCTCAAGGGCCCTTCAGTCATGACCTGCTGGCACTGAGATTAGAATCAGAAACCTTCTGATCACAAGACCAACGCTCTAACCATTAGGCCACAGCCTAATGGGATTCAGTTAAACAATATCATCATCATTACTAATTTGATAGATCCCATGTCCATTAAGGACCTTTCTTCATAGTTCATACTTTCGTCGACTGTCTCTATATCAGCACATTGGCTCACGCTTGCCTGTGCATCAGTCAGCTCTTCCCTATCACCATCACCTCTATCAATTTCGGTATTGGTTACGATTTCATCTATCACACTTGGTGCAACCCTGACTTCTAAAAGAATGTTTACTAGAGAGGTTTGACTCTTTCTTATCGTCCACCACGCCACCCTGGCCAGATGTGCTAAGGGTTGAGTCATTGTTACTGACATTTTTTTCGTCCATAAACTCCTCAATTTTTGCTTCCACTACAGTCGTTGTTTCATTATCTTTTTCTTTATTATTAAAATAAATGTACTACCCGGACCTGACGCTGACCCAACTATTATTTGAAAGTTAGACCTGAACCCGGCCAGAAAGATGGACCCTGGACCCGATCAGCACAAATTCCACTACAAATTGCTGTTTAGTCAGCAAACAAGTTGCAAAAATAAGTTTTTGTCTCGCCTAATAACTTTACTCACTCGTTCCGGATTGTGATGCAATTCTCATTGCTAATGTGGTATCTATGTTATACCTTTCTAGCCGATTGAACGAGCAGCATTACTTTGCTATTATCTTTGTGCTCTGAGCGGAGTCTGAACAACAATTAAAGATATAACAAGATGAATATTTATATCAATATAAACATGAAATAGGAATAAGTTGCAATCCGCGCGATGGTGGAATAAGTCCCGCCTTTAACAATTGACGATTTGCTCTTTATTTAAAAGTCACATTGTCACTGCTTAAGCTCCGGTTGCCATAGAAACATGATGTGCACTTGTGCTTTAGCTGCATGGGTGCCCTGGAGCAACCTCAGCAATCTAAAACATTGCAATTTAAGCATCATAGAAAACATTTATGTGTCAATTCATCTCCAATCTCAGGTTTTGTTGCTTTGAAGGCTGCAAAGCAGTTTTGAGGATTTAAAGTTTGTTTGCATTAATTGCACACTATAGGAAAATGTAAATACAATTTTTTTTATTAAAAATAAAATTTGACATGAATCTGTTTATCTGTCTGTCGGACATCAATCTGCTAGTCTGTCTGTCTGTCTGTCATCAACAGAGTCAATTATAAAAAATACACAAATGTAGTAAACCTATACAGAAAAACTTATCTATACAATCCCATGTTATGAGTCTTTTTCGACAGAGAAAAAGTTCCAAGGATTAATCACCTGTACACAGGTGACTCTCACTCTATGACTGCTTGCACCAACTGTAGGCCACGTGACTCCTTATGCTCTTCGCTGCACACAACGTGAGGGATTCCTGCACTTTCTGTCTTTGAGGACGAGTAAAAAACTGCACATAACGCAGGAACGGTATAACAGGAAATTTTCAATTTTCAAACCGTGGTATACCTTGACAGCTTGACTTTTTCAAACACGCCTAGTTTATTCCCCTCCACAAAAACTAAAAATGCTAAATTTTCTCTGATATAACTTGAAACTGACAAATGTCATTGGCATCCACCATTGTTTATGCCATATTTAATAGAAATCAGACTTTACTTTTGTTGTTTATTCAACATAATATTGTAAATAATGAAACGAATTAAAATGTCATGGACAAAAATGGTGGTACCCCAACCTAATATTCTGTTGCACAACCTTAAGAGGCGATCACTGCAAGCAAATGTTTTCTGTAGCTCTGCATTGAGACATCTGCACTTGTTAACAGGTAGTTTGGTCCACTCTTCCTGAGCAAACTGCTCCAGCTGTCTCAGATTTGATGGGTGCCGTCTCCAGACTGCAAGTTTCGTCTCTTTTCATAGAAATTCGATAGGAACTTTCATAGATGTTCAGATCAGGACTCATAGAAGGCCACTTCAGAATAGTCCAATGTTTTGTTCTTATCCATTCTTGGGTGACTTTAGCTGTGTGTTTTGACCTAGCAGGTTGGTTACAATTCCATGGACCTTAAACTTCTTAATAATCGTTGCAACTGTTGTCACAGCAACATCAAGCTGCTTTGAGATGGTCTTGTAGCCTTTACCTGTACCGTGCTTGTCTATTATTTATTATGTCTATTATTATACTCTTTCTGAGCTCCTCAGATGACTCTATCCTTTGATTTCTCTTTTCCAAGTTCAGTGTGGGTTACACAATGATACCAAACAGCACAGGTTTAAACAAAGTTTAAATAGGCTGAATGACTGATTACAAGATTGGAACATTTGTCTAATTAAGGAAACTAATTGATTTCAAATATCACGATAATCAAATTATGTATTATCTTTTCTAAGGGGTACCAACAAATGTGTCCAGGGGTCTCATTTATAAAACTGTGCGTATGAATCTTCTTAAAGACCAGGCAACATTTTTCCATTCTTCAACTGTCCAATTTTAGTGAGCTCGTGCAAATTGTAGCCTCTTTTTCCTATTTGTAGTGGAGATGAGTGGTACCCTGGGGGTCTTCTGCTGTTGTAGCCTATCCGCCTCAAGGTTGTGCATGTCGTAGCTCGGTTGTAACAAGTGGATATTTCAGTCAAAGTTGCTCTTCTATATCAGCTTGAATCAGTCGGCCCATTCTCCTCTGACCTCTAGCATCAACAAGGCATTTTCACCCACTGGACTGCTGCATACTGTATGTTTTTCCCTTTTCACACTATTCTTTGTAAACCCAAGAAATGGTTGTGTGCGAAAATCCCAGTAACTGAGCAGATTGTGAAATAGTCAGACCGTCCCGTCTGGCACCAACAACCATGCCACGCTCAAAATGGCTTAAATCACCTTTCTTTCCCATTCTGACATTCAGTTTGGAGTTCAGGAGATTGTCTTGACCAGGACCACACCCCTAAATGCATTGAAGCAACTGCCATGTGATTGGTTGATTAGATAATTGCATTAATGAGAAATTGAACAGGTGTTCTTAATAATCCTTTAGGTGAGTGTATATATAATAATACTTGTGCTAGCAGGCGATTACAAAACACAATAAATGCGGTGCTTCTGCTGTTCGGGAAACACAGTCGTGACAGTTCTAAAAGACAATTAAAGAAATACTTTGTGCAGGCATTTAAGAAGGACCATAACAACATTTCCTAATTTTGTTTAACAAGGTCAGTACTCTGGTTAGTCAGGTTACGCAATCTCATAGTGCAGTTACGTGACTTTATGAGGAATTTATTCATGAAATGCTTTCCCATCTCCCATTTTTTGCATTAACCCTTTTTCGCAAAGATGAAAAACCACCTCAACCGTGCGGAGTAATACCAGACTGATTGGAAGACTTATAGTGTGATGGTGAGACAGCGCAGATTAAATATTTCGATTTCATATTTATTTATTTAAGTGCAAATAACTCTGCAGATTTAATCTTCGTGGATCTTTAACGGATATGAGGTCAAATTATGTGTGTTGACTGCATTAATGCTTATAATCTGACAGTGTGTCTGCCTCTCGGACAGTGCAGGGAAGACTGTTCCAAAGTTTAGGCGCTAGATAAGAAAAGGATCTGCCGCCTGCACTTGATTTTGAAATTCTAGGTATTACCAATTGACAGGACGCCTGAGAGCGTAGTGCACGTGAAGGACTGTAATACGAGAGAAGTTCACTCAAGTAGTGAGGAGCTAAACCATGGCTACATGGTTCTCAAATGACAGAGTACTATCCAATTAAATGCCAAGATTCTTTGCTGACGACGAGGGTTTCATGGAACGTCCATCAATAGTTAAGCAGTATTCTTGTTTGTTACGTAGGGCGGTTTTCCTGTCCTATAAGTAACACTTCAGTTTTGTCCAAGTTCAGTAATAAAAAGTTGTTACTAATCCACTTTTTTATATCAACTATGCATTCCACTATTCGATGGAATTGCTTTTTCATGAGGCTTCCAGGAAATATAAAGTAGAATAAGAATAACAGTTGAAAGCTAACACTGTGTGAGTCTAGCATATCATTTGTAACTGATCAAAGAAGTCTCTGTACTGTGATGTGCTCTAAATCCAGACCGGAGGATTTCATTCCTTTGGAGGAAGGAACATAGTTGAGTTGACGATTTTTTCCAAAACTTTAGATAAGAAAGGTAGATTTTAAATAGGTCTGTTGTTAACTAGTTCTCTAGGGTCGAGTCATTTTTAATCTTCTTTAAGCAGATGAGCTACTGTGTCTAGCGTTTCCGAGAAGGTGCAGTTAAAACTTTCCATGGTAATGTTAAGATCTTCAACGTTATTACTCATGCTAGAGATTGGAGACAATTCAGGCAGATTATCAAGAAAACCACCTTTGATAGTTGAAGTTATTGTTCTACCATATCTGTAACAAGGAGTTTGATTTGCAGCCATAGGCCAGTGACTCAAGCATGATACCTGGTTTCCTCCAGCCAAAGAGTACAATCTTTGTTACATCAGACCAGAGAATTTAGTTTCTTATGGTCTGAGAGTCCTTCAGGCCTTTTGGCAAACTCCAGGCGGGCTGTCATGTGCCTTTTACTGAGGAGTGGCTTCTGTTTGGCCACTCTGCCATACAGGCCTTATTGATGGAACGCTGCAGAGATGGTTTTTCTTCTGGAAGCTAATGCTGGAGCTCTGTCAGAGTGACCATCGGGTTCTTGGTCACCTCCCTGACTAAGGCCCTTCTCCCCCGATCGCTCAGTTTTGCCAGGCGGCCCGCTATAGGAAGAGTCCTGATGGTTCCAAACTTCCATTTACGGATGAGGGAGGCCACTGTGCTCATTGGGACCTTCAATGCTGCAGAAATGTTTCTGTACTCTTCCCCAGATCTGTGCATCGATACAATCCTGTCTGGGAGGTCTATAGACTCTGACCTGCACTTTTAACTGTGGGACCTTATATAGACACGTGTGTGCCTTTCCAAATCATGTCCAATCCACTGAATTGACCACAGGTGGACTCCAATCAAGACATCTCAAGTATGATCAGTGGAGACAGGAGGCACCTGAGCTCAATTTTGAGTGTCCTGGCAAAGGCTGTGAACACTTATGTAAATGTGCTTTTATCGTTTTTTATTTTTAATGAATTTGCAAAGATTTCAAAAACGTTCACGTTGTCATTATGGGGTATCGTTTGTAGAATTTTTGGGAAAATAATTAATTGAATCCATTCTGGAAAAAGGCTGTAACATGACAAAATGGGGAAAATGTGAGCGCTGTGAAAACTTTCCGGATGCACTTTATAATAGCCAGAATACAATTTTAAAATGTTTTATACTTAGTAGTAGGTGTTGATACATAAAGTACCATGACTTCAAAAGAATTGTATTTAGGATTAGACTTCTGGGAAATGCTAAAAGGGTTATTGTAAAGTGCAGCAACACCTCCCCCTCTGCCTTTTCGACAAAGCTCGTGTTTATAATAATGATCTTGGGGGACAGACTCATTTAAAGTAATATAATCATCTGCTTTTAGCCATGTTTCTGTCAGACAGAGCATTTGTGATCTGTCATCATATCATTTTCAAGAAGTGCTTTATTAGAGAGAGATTGAATGTTTAGCAATCCGAATCGTAACAGTTGATTATCTGTATTTTGTTCATGTTATAACATTAATTAAATTTCCTTTAAAAAGTTTACACATTTTATGTTTGCTAATCCAGGGGACAAACACAGTGTCTATATTATGATGTTTGGGAAAAGGGATTATCACATATTGTGCATTTTGTGTATTCTGCGACGTGAGACTGCAAGCAGACCGTTGGTTATGCCATTCTGTCTGCTCCCTGTAAGGGTTCCAACAAATTTGAGCATGTCTATATCTCCTCAGGTGTTTCTCATCCTTTGCCACTGGTTCCTTTGACCGAGGAGAACGAGGATGCCATGGAGAATAGGGCTTTCCAAAAACTATTGCGCAAAGTTGGAATCCGAGCACCAGTAGACGGTCAGGTTGGTTTGGATTTTTATTATTTGGTCAATCATTTATTATTATTAATGGAATTTCTGCTCAAACTAACAGCATGGTTGAATATCAGTTATAGGTCATAGTGCACATTTTTTATCTTTTTTATGTGTCCTAACTTTACCAGGAGTCTTTCTGGCGGATTCCAGCCAGTTTAAGTGTTTATCATTTGAGGTCTCTAGCAGTGTCTCTTGACTTGTTTGAAGAGACGTCAGTTGATGGGCATACGGATGCTGACAGTACAAACTGTTTGGCAGCAGAAATCGAGGAAAACACGGATAATAAGGAGCTGAGAGCTCAAGCGCTGAGAGCTCTGCTGCTGTCACGAAAAAAAACTAATTCTTCTGCACCATCTGAAGGTGAGCAAGGATTTTATGTTGACCATTTATAGTTGAAAAATTATTGTGTTGTGTTCTATATGGCTCTAGTCAGGTTTGTGTTCCATTGAAATTATTTGATTTTTTCAAGATTGGACATCATGTGAGGACAGTGTTGGAACTGAGGAACATGGGTAAGTGAACACTTGTCACATTTTCATATATTCATAAAGTTTTTGCAGATTCACACCAAACAAAGTCACTCACACAAATTAGGTTGGCTTGGGAAAGGCAACATTTTGTAATGCTGTAAAAACATTATTTTGTTGGCTTGACAACTCTCTTTTTGTATTTAAATGTATTATTGTATTGTATCTGTTTTCTTCTTCTGCCATTGCATTTATGGCAGGCATTCTATAGAACTTATGGTAAAAAGTTGTGAAATTTGGCACACAGATAGAGAACAAAGTCCAAAGTTTCTGATACATTTATGAAGAGTTGAACGATATCCAGTTTTCACATGTTTGCCAATCATACTAGTATATTGAATAATTTGTAAAATTTCTAGCCATGTAATAATTATCATGACATAAAGCACTGACAAATAAGCTTGAAAGTCATTAACCACAGAAACTAAAGTGCAGAACAAAACTGGGGCTTTACCCCACTCAGAAATTTTATTTTATTTGTCTGTTAAAGGGGCACTCTGGCCAAAAATGAAAATTCTGCCATAAATTACTCACCCTCAAGTAGTTTAATATCTGTATGACCTCCATTTTTCCCAAAAATGCAAATTATGGTCGTTTTGGAAGCTTTCTGACTCCTTATAATGCAACGCAACTGAAAGTTCGTAAATACATGGTAAAATTGTTCTTGCAACTCCTGTGGTTCAGTATAAATTAATATAATGCGACGAGGAAACTTTTTGTGCTCAAAAAAACAACACCAGCGACTATATAAAAAACTACCCGATTTGAGTTTCCAGCTCACGTTCCCAAGAACCACACGACGGTGCATCTGGTGTCAGGTCATACAGATGTTAATCTACTTGAGGGTGAGTTAATTGCAGAATTTTCTGTTTTGGCCAGAATTTCCCTTTAACAGACAGATTAAATCTAATTATTGACACAAAGATTTGTACATATCCTCACTGGCAGATCTTGTTTGCCTCATAGAAATGTTATTGGCAGCGCCACATATTGGTCAAAGGTTACAAGCAATTTTATGGTGTTTAAAGCAGTTTTGGCCATTGTTTCGAATTGCTTTGTTTCTTGCCTACAAAATTTGGCAAGGGTCATCGTGACCTCACTCTGAGAGAAAATGAAATATTGTGGTCAAAAGATTTAACAAAATGTATACAAATCCTTATGACGCACAAAAATATTACCATATTGGTATGTTAATTAAGATTTACTTTAACTGGCTCATGATGAGTAATTTGAGATAAAACTCCTTGAGATGCAACCTACTTCCGAGATTTCAAAATCGTCTTTAGCAAACTCCTTCACCTGAAATGTTCCGCCATGGGAGACGGCCGCTATTTACATACATACAGCTAAACTCCAAGTGCCCATCTGCAAAATAACATAAAGGTGTCATATAAGTAGAATATCATCAAAAAGTTGATTTGTTCACTTATTTCACTAACAGTATTGTGAAAAGGTTAAATATTGAAGACACCTGGTGCCATACTCTTATCAGCTAATTAACTCAAAATACCTGCAAAGGCCTTTACATGGTCTCTCGGTCTAGTTCTGTAGACTGCTGACTTGACAGTTGTCCAAAAGATGACCATTGAGGGCAAGACACAAAAGGTCATTTCAAAAGAGGCTGGCTGTTCACAGAGCTCTGTGTCCAAGCACATTAATAGAGAGGCGAAGGGAAGGAAAAGATGTGGTAGAAAAAAAGTGTACAAGCAATAAGGATAACCACACACTGGAGAGGATTGTGAAACAAAACCCATTCAAAAATGAGGGGGAGATTCACAAAGAATGTACTGCAGCTGGAGTCAGTGCTTCAATAACCACTACGCACAGACAGGGTTTCAGCCGTCGCATTCCTTGTGTCAAGCCATTCTTGAACAACAGACAGCGTCAGAAGCGTTTTGCCTGGGCTAAAGACAAAAAAGGACTGGACTGCTGTTCTCTGAAAGTAAATTTTGCCTTTCCATTTGGAAATCAGGGTCCCAGAGGGAAGGGAAGAGAGGAGAGGCTCACTATCCACGTTGCTTGAGGTCCAGTGTAAAATTTCCACAGTCAGTGATGGTTTGGGGTGCCATGTCATCTGCTGGTGTTGGTCCACTGTGTTTTGTGAGGTCCAAGGTCAACGTATCCGTTTACAAGGAGGTTTTAGAGCACTTCATGCTTCCTGCTGCTGAGCAACTTTATGAAGATGCAGATTATATTTTCCAATAGGACTTTGCACCTGCACACAGTGCCAAAGCTACCAGCACCTGGTTTAAGGACCATAGTATCCCTGTTCTTAATTGGCCAGCAAACTCGCCTGGCCTTAGTATTGTGAATAGCAAGATGCGATATGCCAGACCCAACAATGCTGAAGAGCTGAAGGCCACTATCAGAGCAACCTGGGCTCTCATAACACCTGAGCAGTGCCACAGACTGATCGACTCAATGCCACGCTGCATTGCTGCAGTAATTCAGGCAAAAGGAGCCCCAACTAAGTATTGAGTGCTGTACATGCTCATACTTTTAATGTTCAAACTTTTCTGTTGGCCAAGATTTCTAAAAATCCTTTCTTTGTATTGATCTTAAGTAATATTCTAATTTTCTGATATACGGAATTTGGGATTTTCCTTTGTCAGTTATAAAAACATTTGAAATATATCAGTCTGTGTGAAATGAATAAATATAATATACAATTTTCACTTTTTTAATGGAATTAGTGAAATCAACTTTTTTTATGATATTCTTGTATAACAAGCACCTGTACATACTCAGTAAGTTAAACACTGGATTTGAATGTTCTATAACAGCCTGTGACTGACCGTGAAGCTCCCTTCGCTATCTTATGCTAACTTTATCCACGGTACATTTACGTCAATTCAGAAGGTTGATAAATAATACTTGCATCGGCAGGATTTCCAATAAAAATTAAATAATCCACTCATATCCCTTCCGAGGTTGGGACTCTGTGCATGTTGTCCACGAACTCTAGCCATGGCGCAAAGTACATCGCTGACGCATGTTAAAACAACAATGGCGGCAGCACGGTGGGTGGAATTGTGTAGATTATGAGGCGGTAACATTATAATAAGATCCGGTTTGGACGTCACAACCTGAGATAAATCTGAACGGTTTGATTTCTCACATGCTTGCAGGGAAAGCTACACCAAAACAAACCTGCTGGGTTCTTATTTTTCAAGTTTTCTGGGTGGCTAGATGCACCGGGGACCCGATTATAGCACTTAAACTCAGAACAATTGGTGTTTTCATGTGACGAGTCCTTTACAGAGAAAAAGCAAATTCGCAGTCTGCGGATGCTTTTTACTGAATATCATAGTTACTGTAATTAGGCTTAATCAATATTTTTTTACTGCTACTATTATGTTTAATTGCTTAATAAAAAATGTTAACCTGACTTCCCTTATGTTAGACCAATATGAACACCTAAAACGGTTTACTTAATTTATTTTCATTGTTGTTTTGTTTCATGTCATAATTATTTTTAATTATTTATCAATTTGTGCTGTTGTTTGGAATATGATCATTTATTTGTATCTTATAAATGATAATTTACTTTGCTGTCATCCCACACTGTAATATGTTTTGCGGCTGGAGGGCCTTGCGGGTAATCTATCTTACCTCTCCTCTCTTAACTGATAACAGATAGCCAGGAACACACTTTCACTCATAGACACAGACACACACCCCACAACATCACACAAACAAATCCATCTGCATAAATCAATTCTAGCCTTTACAAACGTTGAGCCATGGCTTTCCCAAGCCAACATAGAGTTTGTTCACAAACTTGACATTTCTAGTTGTGATTTGTGTTCCAGTGACCGTTTAAGGGTAATAAGCTCAAAGAAGAGAAGCCGAGTGTTGGACAGTGATGATGATGATGATAAGAAGAAAGGTACAACATACTGTATTAAATGCTCATCTAATTATTTCATCAAAAAACAAATGACAATATATGTATGTACTGTACATGCAGTATCTCACAGAAATGAATACACCCCTCACATTTTAGTAAATATTATATCTTTTTATGTGACAACACTACATTTACATTTGCCAGCGTGTATGCTGGCAAATGTAAGGACCGGGTGGTGCTGGCAACATGACTTGTGAGGTTAAGCCGATCATCGATTACCACCCCCAGGTTTCTGGCTGTGCTGGATGGTGTAATCGTTGATGAGCCTAGTTGAATGGCAAGGTTGTGGTGAATGTTTGGGTTGGCAGGGATCACAAGCAGTTCCGTTTTTGCAAGGTTCAGCTGCAGGTGATGATCCTTCATCCAAAGCGAGATGTCACTCAGGCATGCCGCGATGCAAGCAGAGACCATCGGATCGTCCGGTTGAAATGACAAGTAGAGTTGTGTGTCGTCCGCATCGCATTGATAGTTGAAGCCATGCTTCTGAATGACCGAGCCGAGGGATGTCATGTAAATGGAGTAGAGTAGCGGTCCGAGTACTGAGCCCTGTGGCACCTCCGTGTTGAGCTGTTGGCACGCGGAAACTTCATCTCTCCAGGATACTCTGAATGACCTATTCGAGAGGTAGGACTCAAACCATTGCAATGCCATTCCAGAGACACCCATAGCACTGAGAGAACCCAGGAGGATGTGATGATTCACAGTGTCAAAAGCAGCAGACAGATCCAATAGGATGAGCACAGATGACATGGATGATGCTTTTGCCAGTCTCAGGGCTTCAATGACTGAGAGCAGTGCAGTCTCTGTGGAATGACCGATCTTGAACCCAGACTGATTGCTGTCCAGGAGGTTGTTTTGCATGAGAAGGAGGAGAGCTGGTTGAACACAACTCGCTCCAGGGCTTTGGCAATGAAGGGAAGAAGGGAAACAGGCCTGTAGTTTTCTAGCAGTGTAGGGTCGTGGGTGGGTTTCTTCAGAAGCGGTGTGATGCGGCCCTCTTTGAACGCTGTGGGAAATTTCCCAGTGGTGAGCGAAGAGTTGATGATGTGGGTCAGAGCAGGCACAACCGTTGGAGAGATGGCTTGGAGGAGATGGGTGGGGATGGGATCCAGTGGGCAGGTGGTAGGGTGGTTGGAACCAATGACCTCGGAAACATCAGCTTCAGACAGAGGAGAAAAGGCGGGGAGCATACACGTGTCAGGGATGTGGGCGGGTTTGACAGGTGGTGGCGTAGAAAACTGGCTGCTGATGGCGGTAGTTTTCTTTACGAAGAACGATGCAAAATCAGCAGCTGTTAACTCCTATGAAGGTGCGGGAGCAGGCGGACAGAGGAAAGCAGAGAAGGTTTTGAAGAAACACTAAATTGTTACAAAGTGTAATTTCTTAAAAGTAGTGAGTGTACAGCTTGTATAACAGTGTAAATTTGCTGTCCCCTCAAAATAACTGAACACACGGCCATTAATGTCTAAACCCCTGGCAACAAAAGTGAGTATACCCCTAAGTGAAAATTTCCAAATTGGACCCAAAGTGTCAATATTTTGTATTGCCACCATTATTTTCCAGCACTGCCTTAACTCTCTTTGGTGTGCAGTTGTCTTTGTATTCTTCACCTGGTTTCAGCCACACACGATTGACACCATCTGAACCAAATATGTTTATCTTGGTCTTATCAGACCACAGAACATGGTTCCAGTAATCCTTGTCCTTAGTTTGCTTGTCTTCAGCGTGCATCATCTTTAGAAGAGGCTTCCTTCTGGGAAGACAGCCATGCAGACCAATTTGATGCAGTGTGCGGCATATGGTCTGAGCACTGACAGGTTGACCCACCCACCCCTTCAACCTCTGCAGCAATGCTGGCAGCGGTCATACATATATTTCCCAAAGACAACATCTGGATATGACGCTGAGCATGTGCACTCAACTTCTTTGGTCGACCATGTATGCCGTATGGTTTTGGCCACAGAGCTGTAGCTCAGTTTCAGGGTCTGGGCAATCTTCTTATAGCCTGTGCAATCTTTATGTAGAGCAACAATTCTTCTTTTCAGATCCTCAGAGTTCTTTGCCATGAGGTGCAATGTTGAACTTCCAATCACCAGCATGAGAGATGTGAATGGGGAGCAGGTGTGTTAAATTTGGTGTTATTGCTTTCACTCTGAGACCTGTATCGCATGACACGAGGGAGGGAAAATGGCTTTTTGGGCCCAATTTGGACATTTTCACTTGGGGTATTCTCACTTTTGTTGCCAGCAATGTTTAGACATTAATGCCTGTGTGTTGAGTTATTTAGACGGCAAATGTACACTGTTATACAAGCTGTACACTGCTACAATGTACAGAAGTGAGAGTGTAATTTATTCAGTGTTGTCACATTAAAATATATAATAAAATATATACAGAAATGTGAGTGGTGTAATCACTTCTTTGAGATACTGTATATATACACTGAGGTCCATAAATATTTGGACGGATGTGCATTTTTTGTTATTTTAGCTGTGTACCAAAATGTATTCAAGTTACAGTTACGTATAATGGATATTGTCACACACTCAGCTTTATTTAGACTCTAAAATAAAAACTTCAGCTAATCTGGATGTGAACATATGTTCACATCCAGATTATCTGAAGTTTTTACGAATTACAGCTCTTTAATATGTAGCTCCCCCCTTTTTCAAGGGACAAAAAGTAATTGGACAGTCGGAGCAAAATTTTATTCACAGGTATGGGCTTTTTGTTAAATAATTTCTGCATAAATTAATTATGTTCAAGGTCTGAAGTTGATTCCACTTGTGGTGTTTGCATTTGGAAGCTGTTGCTGTGAACTCGCATCATGCGGTTCAGGGAGATCTCCATGCATGTAAATCAGACAATTTCAAAAAGACAACAAATCCATCAGAAAGATCCCAGGAAGATCAGGGCTTGGAGACCTCTGTCAAAATATTTATGGACTTAACTGTATACGTATATATTTATATATACATTTACATTTATGCATTTCGGACTAAGCAACTTTGAGCATTTCGGCTATACATTTGATAAGTATGTGTTCTCTGGGAACTTTTGTGCTACCAACACAATGCTCTAGCCACAGGAACAAATACAGTGATAATATATGTGTATAAATATATTGCAGTATATATATTTTTTTTTTTCTCGCATTACAGATGAGGACTCTGTATCCAAGATGAACTCTGAAAGTGACATCGAGTCTGACAGCAAGACTTGTGCTGCCCCAGCCAAGCGCAGATATAGAAGAGTGTTAAGTGATTACTAGAAATGTTTAACACGTCGATTAAAAGTTGATTTTTGTTGTATGGATTGTCTAATACATCATTTTAAACTACTTTATTGACTTTGTGTATGATGTAGTCAAGATTATCGTTGTGCTAGTTTTCTTGGTTTCATATGGTGGGATGTGCTTGATTTCAGTTAGTGGTTTGTAAAATACCAATATTACCTTTCTCTTAATAATTTTACATTTAGGATCAACAAACAAAATATTTTTTTCACTTTTTGTTATTAAGTGTAATACTTAAAATTCTTTAATACATGACTCAATCCTACACAAAAACATATTGTTATTGAAGTGATCTTTAAGGTTTCTAATACTAAAACATTGTGATTGGTTTACATATAGTAATAAAGAATGTAGTAAATAAATATTGTGAATTTTGTATCATTTTACGATAAAATGCAAGGAGCCATCACTGCCTGTCACTATAATTTCATATGACTACTCTCAAGTGTCTGACATGTCTTTAGTCCATCACTTACTCGTTAGGCCAACCAGAATCAAGACAACGGCTAACGGTCTTTTCTTTTTTGGTCCTTGGGCCAACCAGTTCTGAATGCCCCTGGGAAAAGCATTGCTGAAAGGGACGAACACAAAGTGAAAAGGGCTTTGATAATTATTCAGACTTGATAATTAAATAAAACTTTAAAATTCTAGCAGCCCCCCGGCCATGCAAACAGTATGCAAATGGAGGCAAGGAACCCAAAAATCCATTGAAGGAAAGAATAACCTCAGAGGAAAAGCAGGCCTAACCAGGGGATTTCAGTTGCCCTCTTCAAAAGCTGCAGCCTCTACACAAGCTCGACATTGCGCGCACAACAAGGCAAATAAAAAATAATTTTGATTTAAGATTATCATTAATCTAATGGCGGTCCTGCCCGCTCTAGTAACCTTGGAACAATGAGACAAGACTGGCTGAGAGTAGAGTACTGTTCTGCCATCTTTGATGCAACAAATACATCAGTTGTTATTGGAATTGTTCTAATAATTGAATTGGAATTGAACTAGTGCAGCCTAAACCTTCGGAATATTTATATTATGAAAGTGTAGTGTATGCAAGATTAAAAAGATGCGTCTTTAGTCAAGATTTAAACTGCCTCCTGGACAGTACAGGGAAGACTGTTCCAAAGTTTAGGCTCTTAACACCTTCGTCACTGACCAGAAGAGATTCCCCGGGACTTCAAAGGGGTTCTTGGGGAAAGGACTGGGCTGTTAACCAAAGTGAGAAAAGCCATGTGGCCCCCAGAGACTGAGAACCTCAAATTCTAACAAAAATGGCTCTTTCTCTCTCCTTAGCCACAAAAAAATGGCCTAAAGATTTATAGTGTGTCTGATATTTAACCTTTGTTTTGACTTGTATAACCTTTTATGTTTTGCTTATATTAAAATTTTTCTTGTACAGCTGCTTTGTAACAATAATAATTGTAAAAAGCGCAATATAAATAAAGCGGACTTGACTTGACTAAAGTGTATAGACATGTACATGTATCTCCACATTGTATGTTTGTCCCCATGTTATTCTGCCTCGCCTATAACCTCAAAGGCATGTGTGTTTTCAAATGACAGGTTGCTGTCTAATACAACGCCTAGATATCTTACTGTATTTGTTAGAGTAACAGTACAGCCTTCAATTTGCAGATTATAATCCAAAATATTTTGTTAAATATTCTTTGGTCAAATAAGTAATATTTCTGTTTTATTTTAATTTAAAAGGAAATTACAAGTCATCCAATGTTTTATATCTTCGATGCACTTCGACGCAAAATTGATCCCTGTGGCAATCTGTAATTTACTTTGGTTATATTTGAGGATTCCCCATTGAAATTGACAAATTTATGTCTGTTTGATAAGTAAGATCTGAACCATTGTAGGGCCTGTCCCTGAATACTGGTATAATTGTGTAAGCGATCTAGAAGTATGTTATGGTCTACAGCAGGGGTTCTCAGCGGCCCCAGTGCCCCAACTGCACAGAGTTCAGGATATTCCTGCATCAATGCTGCCCAAAATGACGAAAGAGGGCAGGAGCTAAAGAGTTCCTTCAGTCTACTGTCACTCTTCAGCTCAATAAGCTGTTCCTGCATATCAATGGATAGCTCATAGCTCATAGGCCATGCCAGAGGTCTAGTTTTTGTGTGAAGGCGTGTACTTTGTCTGCAAGGAGCAAAATATGAGATTCGCGGCCTTGCAAAGACATATTGAGGCCATTCAAGCGGTCAAATATATCGACCAAATAGGACAGAGACGCAAGCCACATAGTGTCATCCAGATGCTTCGCCAGATCTGATTTGATTTCTGTCAAGAAACACTTCACCTCCTCTCGCAGCTCATACAACCGGTCAGTGGCGCAAAAAGTGGGTGGGGGGCGCCAACGCAATGGTTTAAAAGATTTGAAATAATAAAAATTATATACATTTTTGAGGACTAAGAGGCGGCACCGGTGCCCTCATAAAATTCCATCATATAATTTATTTCGACATAGAAGGGTAATATCGCGAGTGGGCGGGACGCCGTAAGCAGCAGTAACGTTAGTGAGTTGTCGTTGAAATTTGAATTTGAAAAAGATGGATAAACCAAAAAAGCCTTCGGGGGCTAAAAATAGAAAAAGAAAGATGGAAAAATTAGATGGACTGGCAAGGGATGCGACAGCAGCTAAATACGTGGATGGTGAAAGGCAACAGGTAGGATTCAAAATGTGACGTCTATTCTTGCAAATACAATATTCATGTTAAAAGACTAACGTTAGCTAGCGACCGTGGAATCATGAAAAGATTTGCTACCAAACTTGGAGGCTTGCAAATATAAATATTCACTGGCAAGTGTTTGCTAACTTAATGCAAAATAATGTTGCTGCTGATATCTACATTTATATTTTGGTTAAACCCTATTCTACCAATGCCATGCATGACATATCTAAATTTTATTAAAGTAAAAAAAGAACCGGTAAATATAAGGTAGCATTCACAATAAATGACTAGAAGCTGGAAAACATTCCTTATGCAATAAGACTGGTTTATCATGGATTGTTTTTATCATTAGCTTCATGTTAGCTCAGCTGTGCTGTCAGACATACAGGCTGCTTTACATCTGCTGGGTGACATGGAAGCTGGAAGGGCCACATTTCTCCTTTTTTAAAGATCTGTGCTATATGTGTATGTATACATGTATGTATGTATGTATGTATTTATATATATCAGCACAGACCTTTAAAGAGAGAGAGAGATGTGACCCTGTAATAACTTTTCTATATGTATGTGTGTGTGTCATATTTGTAGCCTACTTTTTAAAATCCCAAATGTTAATGTAATTTCAACAGCAGCACAACCTTACTGAATAAATGTTGTCTTATCTGATGCCATCCCTAGGCTGATTAAAAAATGCTTTATTTACTGCTATATTTACAGCGAGTTCATTTTATTCAGGTGTGAGGATGGTGGATCAGGAAAGACAGGGGAAAGCAACAGGAAGGGTCTAACATTAGGTGGAAGTGTAGAGGGAGCTTGAAACCAACTTGATATCAACAGATTAATTTCTTAATATTATGAATATGGAAAAGGTAGGGGTGTAATTGTTCACAAAATTCAGGGTTCGATACGATACACTTGTCATGTTCCAGTACGGATCGGTACGTTTTAGATACGGCAAAAATAAAGAAATGGCAGAGAAATTTCCATGAATACATTTTTATATTTTTGTCTTCATATACCATATAATTATGGTAGGCTTACAGCAGCTGTCTGATATACTTTTAAAATAAACCTTTATTTTTTTTAATGCCCATACATGATGATGTCCGGCACACTTTTTTATTTAGCAGGGGGGGGCGCCAAAACTGTTTCTGCTTACCCCCCTAACACTGGGTACTTGCGCCCCTGCAACCGGTGCAACACCCGCCCCTGGTGAGCCAGCGAACTTCAGTGTGCAGAAGCAGCTGTTCGTCCCCTGACCCCATCTCCTGGCAGAAGACCCCAAACAAGCGAGAGTTTAGCGGCCGTGATTTGATGAGATTTATCATTTTCATGGATTGGTTCAGCACGGAGTCAAAGAGAACCGGCATTTTTTTTAGCAGCTAGTGCTTCGCAATGGACCATGCAATGTGTCCATTTCACAAGTGGAGCTACTTGCTGAATGCGAGCAGCTAGGCCACGCTCATGCCCCGTCATTGCCTGCGCACCATCCGTGCATAGGCCAACACATTGGTCCCAAGCCAAACCATTTTCACGGATAAAAATATCCAAGACATTGAAAATGGCTTCTGCACGTCTTGTGCTGCAATAAAAATTAGAGTCTCGGCGATTGTATGCGGTTTACCCAGTTCACTGATACTTTTGGCCACTACATACAATGCCTCCAAACACTGTTTAGACACAGTGCTGAGCGCTGTGAAATGGTTGCCTGTTGCTGATGGAGGCCATCAAGCTTTCTTTTAAAATATTCAGCCGGTTTATTTTTAATGCCAGCATGCTTAGTTTCGAGGTGTTTAATTTGCAGGGCTTCATACTGTCGTTTGCCAGCACCTCGGCACACACAACATACTGAGGTCTCAGATCAGCCGTGACTGTAAACCCAAACTGCAGGTATGCTTCATTGTAACTTCGAACCTTTTTTGCAGCCGGTGGTGTGTCGGTTGGCTTGTTGGTCCTCACAAGAAATTTCTCCATTTTTGTTATGTGTTTTCAATAAAGTTTAGGCAATATGTAACTGTGTGCGTGGCTATGTTGAGAGACGTATCAGGGGCTAATCAGTCCGGACTTAGGCACGATCTTTAATTAAACAAACAAAATAATTTTGCAGACAATTCCGATTTTATTTAAATACTTAACGATTGTAGTCCTTGTCTGTGTGTGTGTGTGTGTTAGTGCGTGTGTGCGTGAGTGCGTGCGTGTTAGTCGCGTGGGTAGTTTTAGCTAAGTGTAGCTTCTGCCTAGCAGTTAGAAAAAATTACTGGCTAGGGCTGAGATTTGATCTAATCTTTAACAAGAATGTTTGTGGGTTTAGTCTTTAAAAAGACTGTTGGGATTTTGTTGTAAAGGCTTGCATGTAAATCGAAATTGATAACAGACTAGCGAGAGCTGGCACAAGCGAACTTGGCAAGAGACTAGACTAGAGTGAATTGAGAGCTATGTCACGAGTCAATTTAAATTCAGTGATTTCTTTTTGTGTGAGATTTAGTGAACATTTACACACTGCTCTGTAAGCCAGGGCGGGAACGGCGGCGGCCATGCGCATGCGCGATTCATTTGCAGCCTGGACGCAGAGGGCTATGTGCCTTCTCTCTGCTCTGACTTCAGGCTGGAACTGCTGCCCGAGGCTACTGAGAGACTGACCGCCTGTGAGTGCTTTTGGGAGGGAGAGGGGCTCACGGCAGCACCCGTTGAGCACAGTAGGCCTAACTGCAGAGTGATTCGTGCTTTCGAGTCTCCAAACACCACAAAAGTCTCCAAAAACACCAGTAAAAGTCGCTGAATTTGTCACTTTTGACCAAAAAAAGTCACCAGGAGCAGGAGGAAGATTTGTTTGTGTTATAATCAGTGCTTGAAGTGGGGGGAATGGTGGCGGTACTCTCTTTGCATTGGCAAATCATGACATTTTTACAGTGAAAAACAAAACTTTGAGATATTGCTGTTACAACAATTTATTGTTATTTATTTATAAACAACATATAAATGTATTTAAACAGGTTTGTGTGTGCATGGCTTTCATTTCACAAAAACAAGCAAAGCTTTAACTGTAGCCTATATTCTGACTTTTTTTTTACATATACATAAAACTAAATACGACCTCACGTAGCAAATATTTTGAGGAGTGTTTTTGAGAATTGAGAGCCACCAAATAACGAATATGAAAAAACGAATAAAAAAGTTTCGGAGTCAGTCAAGGGCGCAAGGACCTTAAACTTGTGAGGCTTGCGTAGCTTCTCGAGGAGAAATCAAACAAATGAGCGCCGTTTTCTAAAGTCTTTGAGCGCAGAACACACAAATAAACTAAATTGACATACTGCAGTTCAATTTCAAAATGTGTTTTTGTTTTTATAACATTTGAATACAGTCCAGCAAAATACATCACACGACCTGACGACCAAGAGAGCTGACAATTGACCAATACTTTATTTACCTTGATTGTAAATGTGACACTGATTTCATATGACAGTTCAACAAACAAGTTAATAATATTAAGTACTGACGATTGATAATGTTATAAATGGACTCAATTGCAATGGGTAGTAACTCTTTTAATAATTTTGTTGGTATAGAGCAAGTTATAGGGTTAGATGTCGCAAAACGTTTAATTAAATCTTCCTGATTTAACACTGTAGCCTTTCTTTTGGGGCGATTGTTGGTACTAATTCATAGGACAGATTTAGAGGTTGAGTTTTACTATTTTGTCACTTGTCTAAACAATTTCATGAATTCATTGCTCCCAAGGTGCGGCGGCATTACCAGGTCAGGTGATGTATGTTTTTTTGTTAATTTAGCAACTGTACTAAATAAAATCCCTGGATTGTTTTTGTTAGTTTCTATGAGATTACGGAGCTGCTCAGCCTTTGTTGATTTTAGTGCCTTTTTATAACAGTTTGCACTCTCTTTCCACACAATTTTAAAGACCTCTAATTGGGTTTGTTTCCATTTGCACTCCAGTTTACGTGTTTGTCTTTTAAGGGTGGTGCTATTGTACCATAGTGCTATGTTTTTCTCATTAATTTTTTTTACTTCATAGATGCGACAGCTTCTTATGTATTAGAGAAAATAGTGCCCAATTTGCTGACTCCAAACAACATGTAACTGGGCTCTCCGGGGGAGGAGAGATTCCCCCTTCTTGGAGGTAAAGTACAATAACAATCATCCTAAAAGAGACAAAAAATAAATTAGTGTAAAAATTACCGTCCAATCTAAGTATTAAACATAGATTATAAAATATACACTTCAATATTGGCTAAAATGTGAGAGAATGTATTGCCTAAACTTATCCACCTAGAATAAAAACAAGGCTTATTCGTCAAAGACAAAGGCAAGATAGTATTAGAAGAATACTGCGTATCTAATGGCATATTCAACAGTTTAAGATAGAATCAATGTTTCTGGGACTAGATGCTGATAAGGCTTTTGACGCGGTTAGATGGTTGTATCTCTATGAGGTATTAAACAGTTTAGTTTTGATATTTTAACGCATATTAGTTGTTCAAGGATTATACAATAAACCAACAGCAAGAATTTTAGTCTAAATTATTATCTGTTCATAGCCAACTGTACATTAATGTTCATAGTATATAGCCATCTGTATATATTGTTCATAGTATATACCTACTGTCATTATTTCATAGAACATTCCTAATGCAAAATATTTTTATAGTCCATGCCCACTGTATTATATTCTCCCATATTGTATTCTGTATTTATTCTAACTGTATATCCTGCACTTGCTAACTGCACTTCTGGTTAGACCTAAACTACATTTCGTTACACTGTACTTGTATATGTGTAATGACAATAAAGTTGAATCTAATCTAATCTTAAAGTAAATTGAAATCTGTCACAAGAATTTATTCTAGAAAGGTTTTGTTGGCAGGGATGTCCCTGTTCTCCACTTGTATTTGCCCTATTCTTAGAACCGCTAAGCCAATTTTTCATATTTATTTCCTTAATGTTTTTATTTTATATATTTAAAAAAAATACAAACATTAAGGGAATAAATATGAATGGAGGCGAACACAAGTTTTCCGTTTTTGCATATGACATTTTAGTCTTTCTAGGACAACAAAATAAATCATTAAAAGCTTTGATGGAAACACTAGATCTTTTTGGAAAAATGTCTGGCTACAAATGAAATGTACAAAAACACAGTTATTAATTAACCTTTAAATGTCAACCATCTGGAAATATAAGAGGAAATGTAAGTTTAAATGGGGAGAAGATTCTATGAAATATTTAGGCAACACTTTTCACTTTATTAGATCAGAGGCCTGTCAGAAAACATAAAACTGACAGAAACATGATTTATGCAATGAAAAGCTGTTTCAGACCCAGAAGCCATCCTAGAAGCATGGAAACTGTGTTAAAGTCACATTTGCGACACTTGTCACATTTTTTGATCCGAGGCCTGTCAAAAAAAATTAAACTGACAGGAACGTGACTTATGCAATGAAAAGCTTTTTCAGACACAGAAGCCGGATGGCTTAAAGTCAAATGTGACTTTAACACTGTTTCCATGCTTCTAGGATTAGAAAAATGGAAACCGTGATAAAGTCACATTTGAAACTCCTCTCACTGTTAGATCAGAGGCCTTTCAGAAAATATAAAACTGACAGGAATATGACTTATGCAATGAAAACTGTTATAGACCCAGAAGCCATCCTAGAGGCATGGAAAAAGTAACATTTGCAACACTTTACACTTTGGAACACTTTATTTGATCAGAGGGCTGTCAGAAATCACAAAACTGATAGGAACAGGAATTTTGCAAAGAAAAGCTGTTTCACACTGTTACGTCTTGTGGATGTATTTAGAATGTGTGTATATCTATTGGGGCTTGGTTTCACCTAGTGGATGTATTGTGTGGTTGCTGTTTATTTTGTATTTTCTCAAACAGCTTGGGACGGCTGATTGAGCACCAGCTGATGCTCATTGGAGGACTGAAGCATTCATAAGTGGAGAAGAAGAAATGCTGAGGAGCTGACAGATAACACGCTTCACTCTTTGTCCTGATTCTGAACAATTATCTTGTGTAGAGTTTGTGTGTGACCAAGTGTGGTTACGTCTCTCAAGGTGGTGAAAGGAGTAAACAATCTTTAGCAGTGACTAAAATTGTGAGCTAACTAACTAAGTATTATTTCTTTTTATTTCTTTGCGTATTTTTAACTTATGTGAATACTATATTTTTGTTATGATTGTGGGAAGAGGTAGGGAGAGGGTGCCCTTTTGTTTGAACCTTATTTTTGTCAATGTTTTTGTTTAGTCAAGGAGGAAGGTTAGTCTTTGTTGTTTATTTCTTTTTCTTTTGGATACAGGTTATTTATGTCTTACTTGGGAAGTTAGATTTTGTTTTTTGTGTTGGCCTTGCCCTCTCCTGAAGGAATTCTTCCTACTTTGTTGCTCCTGGTTGCAAAATAAAAAACATATATTTTGCACTAGCATGTGTTTTGTTTGGTGCCTTCGGAATCAGGGGATGGAGTGACCGTCAGTTTATTTTATTCTTCTTTGTTACAATCTCATATTAGTCCTAGACCTAAAAGGGGTTTGTAACAAGTGGGGGCTCGTCAAACCGTTAAAAATTATTTCTGGTTTGTTTGTAATTTTGTCTTGTGTTTCCCTATTTTTCTCTGATTGCAAAAATTGCTTCTATGATCATTTGACATTGCACCAGAGATAACTATGGTGAGTACCTTTTTTTCTCTCTCACTCAAGTTTTGACTGTTTTCATCAGTGGGTAAGAGAGGAGTTTGAAGGATCTATATGAATCATGGATTTCGATTTAACAGCTTTTACCCTTATGCCCACAATTGAAGTGTTTAATAAATGTCGAAAGAAGGACTTAATTCCACCCATCCATTTTCTACCGCTTATCCGCGGCCGGGTCGCGGGGGCAGCAGTCTAAGCAGAGATGCCCAGACATCCCTCACCCTAGACACTTCCTCCAGCTCTTCCGGGGGGACACCAAGGCGTTCCCAGGCCAGCTGGGAGACATAGTCCCACCACCGTGTCCTAGGTCTTCCCCGGGGTCTCCTTCCGGTCGGACGGGCCCGGAACACCTTCCGGGAAAGGTGTCCAGTAGACCTCCGTAACAGATGCCCAAGCCACCTCAACTGACCCCTCTCGATGTGGAGGAACAGCGGCTCTACTCCGAGCTCCTCCCGGGTGACCGAGCTTCTCACCCTATCTCTAAGGGATCGCCCAGCCACCCTGCGGAGGAAGCTCATTTCAGCCGCCTGTATCCGGGATCTTGTCCTTTCGGTCATGACCCAAAGCTCATGACCATAGGTGAGAGTAGGAACGTAGATTGACCGGGAAATTGAGAGCTTAGCCTTGCGGCTCAGCTCTTTCTTCACCACGACGGACCGGTACATCGACCGCATTACTGCAGAAGCTGCACCGATCCGTCTGTCAATCTCCCGTTCCATCCTTCCCTCACTCGTGAACAAGACCCCGAGATACTTAAACTCCTCCACTTGAGGAAGGAACTCTCCACCAACCTGAAGTGGGCAAGCCACCCTTTTCCGACTGAGGACCATGGCCTCGGATTTGGAGGTACTGATTTTCATTCCAGCCGCTTCACACTCTGCTGTAAACCGTCCCAGTGCATGCTGAAGGTCCTGGTTTGAAGGGGCCAACACGACAACATCAGCCGCAAATAGCAGAGACGAGATTGTGTGGTCCCCAAACCTGACACCCTCCGGCCCCTGGCTGCGCCTAGAAATTCTGTCCATAAAAATTACGAACAGAACCGGTGACAAAGGGCAGCCCTGCCAGAGTCCGACATGCACTGGGAACCAGTCCGACTAACTGCCGGCAATGCGAACCAAGATCCTGCTTCGGCCGTACAGGGACCTGACAGCCCTTAGTAAAGGACCACAGACCCCATACTCCCGAAGCACCCTCCACAGGATGCCACGAGTGACACAGTCACATGTGGATTGTTTGAGCAAACTCCCATGAACCCTCCAGCAACCTGTAGAGGGTGTAGAGCTGGTCCAGCGTTCCACGGCCTGGACGAAAACCTCACTGTTCCTCCTGAATCCGAGGTTCTACTATCGGCCGTATTCTCCTCTCCAGTACCCTGGCATAGACTTTCCCGGGAAGGCTGAGAAGTGTGATCCCCCTGTAGTTGGAACACACCCTCCGGTCCCCCTTCTTGAAAAGAGGGACCACCACCCCGGTCTGCCATCCCAGAGACACTGTCCCCGACCGCCACGCGATGCTGCAGAGGCGTGTCAGCCAAGACAGCCCCACAACATCCAGAGACTTAAGGTACTCAGGGCGAATCTCATCCACCCCCGGTGCCTTGCCACTGAGAAGTGTCTTGACTACCTCAGTGACTTCGGCTTGAGTGATGGACGAGCCCACCTCTAAGCCCTCAGCCTCTGCTTCCTCAATGGAGGACGTGACGGTGGGATTGAGGAGATCCTCGAAGTACTCCTTCCACCGTCCGACGACATCCCCAGTTGAGGTCAACAGCCTCCCACTTCCACTGTAAACAGTGTTGGTAGGGCACTGTTTCCCTCTCCTGAGGCGCCGGACGGTTTGTCAGAATCTCTTCGAGGCCAGTCGATAGTCCTTCTCCATGGCCTCACCAAACTCCTCCCAGGCCCGAGTTTTTGCCTCCACAACCACTCGGGCAGCAGTCCGCTTGGCCTGCCGGTACCTGTCAGCTGCCTCAGGAGTCCCACAAGCCAACCAGGCCCGATAAGGTGTCACTGTTGTTGCCGACATGGGCGTTGAAGTCCCCCAGTAGGACGACGGAGTCCCCAGTCGGAGTACTTTCCAGCACCCCTCCCAGAGACTCCAAGATGGTCGGGTACTCTGCACTGCCGTTCGGCCCGTAGGCACAAACAACAGTGAGAGACCTAACCCCGACCCGTAGGCGCAGGGAAACGACCCTCTCGTTCACCGGGGTAAACTCCAACACATGGCGGGAGAGCTGGGGGGCTATAAGCAGACCCACACCAGCCCGCCGCCTCTCCCCATGGGCAACTCCAGAGTGATGAAGTGTCCATCCTCTCTCTCTCGAGTGTGGTTCCAGAGCCCAAGCATGCGTAAAGGTGATCCCGACTATCTCTAGTCGGAACCTCTCAACCTCATGCACCATCTCAGGCTCCTTCCCCGCCAGCGAGGTGACGTTCCACGTCCCTAGAGCTAGCTTCCGTGTCCAGGGATCGGGCTGTCGAGGCACTGCCGCCCGATCCACTACGCACCGACCCCCTATGGTCCCTCCCGCACGTGGTGAGCCCACGGGAAGGCGGACCCACGTCGCTCCTTCGGGCTGAGCCCGGCCAGACCCCGTGGGGAAAGGACCGGCCACCAGGCGCTCGCATGCGAGCACCGACCCCGGCCCTGGCTCCAGGGTGGTGCCCCGGTTGCGCCATACCGGGCGACGTCACGGTCCTTGTTATTTTGAACATCATAAGGGGTTTTTGAACCACTCTTAGTCTGACCCGTCGCCTAGGACCTGTTTGCCTCGGGAGACCCTACCAGGGGCATATAGCCCCCGACAATATAGCTCCTAGGGTCACTCGGTTACTCAAACCCCTCCACCCCTTCCTTGGACTTAATTCTAATTGTTGAATTCTTTGATATTAAGATACCAAGGGAGTCTACTAAACAACTAATTAAAGAAAGTCTTTATGATGAGTTAATAACTGCAGGCATTCTATCTGAACATGAAGGTGGGAGGTGAAGATGATGGCGATGTGGTTGAGTTTCAGTCTACTGGAGTAGGGGGTGTTGAAACGGAGGGTGGTATGGCTCAAAGGGGAAGTCAAGAGGTGAGTCAAGTCAAGTCAGCTTTATTTATATAGCGCTTTTTACAGTTTTCATTGTTACAAAGCAGCTGTACAAGAAAACATTGACTAAGTAAAGCATAAAAGGTTATGGAAGTCAAAACAGGTCAAATATCAGACACACAATAAATTCCTATATGCAGTGTTAATTAAATAAGACTATCAAATTCTAGCAGCCCCCCCGGCCAGGCAAACAGTGCAAAACAGTATGCAAACGGTGGCGAGGAACCCAAAACTCCATTGGAGGAGAAAAAAAACCTCAGAGGGAAATCAGGCCTAACCAGGGGATTCCAGTTCCCCTCTGGCAAAAACTGCTGCCTCTGCACAAGCTTGACAGTGCTTGCACAACAAGGCAAAATAAAAAAAGTTAGATTTAAAATTATCATTAATAATATAATAGCGACTGAAGTTTTGTAGAGTCGCCACGTCCTTCGTCCAGCATTTGTCAGGTCTGGGAATGGATTGCGCCCTGCCCGCTCCGGTAACCTTGGACTGCATCCCGCCCGCTCTAGTAACCTTGGAACAATGAGACAAGACTGGCTGAGAGTAGAGTACTGTTCTGCACTCTTTGATGCAACAAATGCATCAGTTGTTATTGGCAGTGTCCCTGGTTCCGGTTGATCTATAGGTGCAGCCTAGATCTTTGAAATATATATATTATGATAGTGTAGTGTATGCAAGATTAAAAAGATGCGTCTTTAGTCTAGATTTAAACTGACAGTGTGTCTGCCTCCCGGACAGTGCAGGGAAGACTGTTCCAAAGTTTAGACGCTAGATAGGAAAAGGATCTGCCGCCTGCACTCGATTTTGAAATTCTAGGTATTACCAACTGACCGGACACCTGAGAGCGTAGTGCACGTGATGGACTGTAATACGTTAGAAGTTCTCTCAAGTAGTGAGGAGCTAAACCATGCAAGGCTTTATAGGTAATAAGCAAGATTTTAAAGTTTATGTGATGTTTTATTTGTAACCAGTGCAAGGTTGACAGAACCGGGCTAATATGCTCATACTTTTTTGTACGCGTAAGAACTCGAGCTGCCGCATTTTGGACCAGTTGGAGTTTTTGTAATATGTCTGCAGGGCAACCACCTAATAGTGCATTACAGTAATCTAGTCTTGATGTCATAAAGGCATGTATAAGCTTCTCTGCATCTGATGGTGACAGCATATGACGTAGTTTAGATATATTTTTTAGATGGAAAAACACAATTTTACAGGTGTTGGCGACCTGGTTCTCAAATGACAGAGTACTATCTTATATAAAGCCAATATTCTTAGCTGAAGATGAGGGTTTTATGGAAGATCCATCAATAGTTAAGCAGTATTCTTGGTTGTTACGTAGGGCGGTTTTGGTCTGATAAGTAACACTTCAGTTTTGTCCGAGTTTAGTAATAAAATTTCAAGTTTCATGAGGCTTCGAGGAAATATAGAGTTGAAAGCTTACTCCTTTCTCCTAGAGGTAGCATGTATAATGCGAAGAGCATAGGCCCTAAGACTGAGCCCTGTGGTACACCGTATTGGACTTGCGATTTGCGTGATACCTCATTGTTTATTGCTACATATTGAAAACGGTCGCATAAATAAGATCTAAGCCATTTCAAAGCTATTTCCTTAATACCGACATCATTTTCGAGTCTATGTAGGAGCATGCTGTGGTCAATGGTGTCGAATGCAGCAATAAGATCTAGCAGCACCAATAAGGAGATACAACCTCGGTCGGATGCCATAAGCAGATCATTTGTAACTCTAATCAGAGCAGTCTCTGTACTGTGATGTGCTCTAAATCCAGACTGGAGATCTTCATTAATCTCATTCCTTTGGAGGAAGGAGCATATTTGAGTTGAGACTACTTTTTCCAGAACTTTAGATAAGAAAGGTAGATTCGAAATAGGTCTGTAGTTAACTAGTTCTCCAGGGTCCAGATGGTTTTTTTTGACAAGGGGCCTTATAACAGCCACCTTATATGCTTTAGGCATATATACAGAATCAGAAGTCGCTGACGGTTAATTTAGCCACTGTATCAAATAAACACCTAGGGTTATGCTGGTTTTCTTCTATTAGTGATGAAAGGTAGGCAGATCTAGACGTTTTTAGGGCTTTCCTGTATTTTTGTAATACTATCCTTCTAGGCAGTACGAAATACCTCTAATTTAGTTTTCTTAAAGTTGCGCTTCATTTTTCGTGCCGCTTTCTTTAGAGCCTTAGTGTGTTCATTATTCCATGGTGTCGGTCTGTCATTTTTAATCTTCTTTAAGCGCAGAGGAGCAACTACGTCTAGCGTTTCCGAGAAGGTGGCATTAATATTTTCAATGGTAAAGTCAAGATCTTCAACGTTATTACTCATGCTAGAGATTTGAGACAATTCAGGCAAATTATCAAGAAACGCACCTTTTGTAGACAAAGTTATTGTTCTACAATATTTGTAACTTGGAGTTTGATTTGCCACCATTGCATAGTGAAGCAAGCATGATACCAGATAATGATCCGAAATGTCTTCGCTCTGCTGAAGGATTTTTACGTCGCCCACGTTTATACCGTAAGACAATATTAAATCTAAAGTATGATTACGAAGGTGAGTAGGTCCTGACACATGTTGACTAACGCCCATGGAGTTAAGAGTGTCTTTAAAAGCCATTCCTAAAGCATCTGTATCATTATCTACATGAATGTTAAAGTCACCAACAACAAGGACGCAGCCAGTACTAGTTCTGATAAGAACCCACCAAATTCTTTAATAAAATCTGTGTGGTGCCCTGGAGGCCTATATACAATAGCCATTTGTTTTCTCCTTAGTATTAGGTGTTGATGCATCAAGTACCATGACTTCAAAAGAATTGTATTTAGGATTAGACTTCTGAGAAATGCTAAATGAGTTACGGTAAAGTGCAGCAACACCTCCCCCTCTGCCTTTTAGGTGAGGCTCGTGTTTATAATAATAATCTTGGGGGACAGACTCATTTAAAGCAATATAATCATCTGGCTTTAGCCATGTTTCTGTTAGACAGAGCATGTCTATTTTATGATCTATTATCATATTGTTAACAAAAATTGCTTTATTAGAGAGAGATCTAATATTTAGCAATCCGAGTCGTAACAGTTGATTATCTGCATTATGTTCATGTTTAGTTAGTTTAACGTTAATTAAATTACCTTTGAGAGGTTTACGCATTATTTTATGTTTGCTATCCAGGGGACAGACACAGTCTCTATTTTATGATGTTTGGGAGAAAAGTATTATCACATGTTTTGTATTTAGTGTGTTCTGCAACTTGAGACGGCAAGCAGACCATTGGTTAAGCCATTCTGTCTGCTTCCTGACCTGGGCCCCAATGAGTCAAGTTTTTGCATTAAGACTATGTGCCATATTTCTAGACAGTAGAAAAACTCCAGCCCAGGATGGGTGGAGACCATCACTTTTCAATAGGTCAGGTCTGCCCTCAAAACTCTTCCAGTTATTTATAAAAACTATATCATTCTGCAGGCACCACTCAGACAACCAGCCATTTAGATATGATAATCTGCTATGTATCTCATCACCACGATAAGCGGGGAGGGGGCCAGAGAATATTACAGTGTCTGACATCGTGCTTGCGAGCTCACACACCTCTTTAATATTATCTTTTGTGATCTCCGATTGACTGAGTCGAACATCATTTGTGCCGACGTGAATAACAATCTTACTAAATTTATGATTATCCTTAGCCAGCACATTTAAATTTGACTTGATGTCATGCGCTCTGGCTCCCGGTAAACATTTGACTATGGTGGCTGGTGCCTCTATGTTAATGTTCCGAACAATAGAATCACCGATAACTAGGGCACTTTCAGCAGGTTTCTCAGTTGGTGCGTCACTGAGCGGGGCAAACCTGTTCGAGACTGTAGTTGGAACGGTTGAGTGGTGTTTTGACCTGCGACTACACCGTCTCACAGTCACAAAGCTTCCCAGCTGCGGGGGTTGTTCAACCGGAACCGAACTGTGCGCGCTAATATTGCTCGCATCCAAAGTGTTTTCTAAGCTCCTTACATTCTTACTATCCTCAGATAAAGATTGGATGCGAGACTCTAATTCTGAGATCTTCTCTGTCAGCCTAGCTATTTCCCTGCATTTATCGCATGTAAAGCCCTCGCCGCTGACAGAGAAGGCTAAGCTAAACATTTGACATGAGGTGCAAGTGACAATAATAACAGAAGAAGCCATAACTCACCGGGTTTGAAGAGTAATTCCAATTTACCAAGGCTGCTTGGTGATTCTTAGTATATACGCTTGAGAGAGAAACCGTTAGCACACAAGAAAACTAGAAGGTGAGATGATATTTAGCAGTGTAAACAGAAAGCCCGCTAGCACGCTTGTGCTATGCTAACGGCGCTGAGTGTTTTGGTTTAAGATCTTCAAGTAAATAACCAGGAGATGGTTATTGAGATATCAGGATAAGTTTAGCAACAACAGTGATAAGTAACAATGTATGCTATGAATAAAATACACTAATATGAAAGAAAGTACAAGTGCAGTGATACAACAAACCGATTCTGCTGCAGTGAGGTGAAACTCCGTCTACCGGAAGCCCAAGCTCTGGGCCTGAAGGTTCAATGGTGGCCTTAAGGTTAAAGGAGATGAAACTTTTGATTAAAAAGCAAGAATGCGAAGCAGAGATGATTCGTTTTCGTATGTTAGAAAAACAGGTAGAAAGAGATATCGAAATACATAAATTGGATTTAGAATCTCAGCGTCTGGCCCGGAGGCACTGGCGGATCTAGGGGTGGGGCCAGAGGGGCCCTGGCCCCAGTTGAAATCTGATTGGCCCCTGAAGTGCCCCTGTCATGTCAATCATCGCTGATTTTGATCAAAGCACACTATTGGCTGCGTACGTGCGTAGTTTGAAAATCAACCTGCATCGTCATAACGGTCCACAGCTCATTAGCGCCTGTTTTCACACATTCGTCGTCCCTAACGGTAAGTACATTTTCAAAACTTTCAAGTAAAAAAAAACAAATTATGGTTGCTGTCACTTAACTCTAATATCTAACGTTAGAAAGTTAGTCAGCTCAGGTCTGGAGCGCCCGATGGTCAGTGCAAAAAGCTCGGCCCAATTGACGGATTTGGTAGCGTTGAGCTACGTTTATTAACGTTAACGGTTAGCTAGTTTACCTTATGTTTTTGATTTGTTAAGCCCCCATATATAAATATAGGATTCCCATATTAGTCAACCCGAATTATAGGACCCAAAGTTTGACGGGTAACTTATGGTTTAAAAATAGGAAGGTAAAACAATTCAGGCCAGGGACAGATCATAGCGTACATTTAAAACTCTTTCGTATTTGGTCATACCGAATATCCAGATATTTTTTACAAACTGTATAAAACGTAGATACAAAGTGCAACTTTGAATACGTAACAGATTGTTGGTAATCAGGGAAGCAAGTGTTTAAAATGAGCAATTTTGTTAACCACAATGTTTGGCAGAAGTAGAAATCATGAAGAGGAAAGAAGATGCAAAATACATTTTATGGTTTCTCAATAAAAAGAAGCCCATGTGTGCCGCTGAGAGTGACATGAGTGAGAAAGGGAGGGAGAGGGAGACACAAGCAGCTCTCTGCAAGGTAGATCTAGAAAAGTATGCCAGCATTTGTGCCACGTGATTGGCACACACAGTTTCATGTAATTTTTTTCCATATTGCAATTTGTGTGCGTGTACTTTATAACTTTGTGTTGTGTTTCAGCTTCAAACTTGAATGATGAAGGTTCAGGTGAGGATGAAGACAGCCAGGATGTCAGTTATGGGGAGTCAACAAACAGTTCTTTGCTCCCAGTAGGACATGATGGTATGCTGCTGTGTTTTCAAATTGCAGTTGTACTAAATATAAGCCTAGATGTAAACCAATGATTAGACAGTTACTGTTAGCCTAACTTGATGACAAGTGTATTATGAAAGTGTATTAGGCAGCCATCATAATACTTTATTTTCTTATTTGTTCCAGACATTTCTGAGTGCTGAACAGATGATTCTGTCCAGCCAAATAATGATTTGACTCATCTGGGACCTGATGGTATGCCTTTGTTTTATTCCATAACTAAGAATGTGATAGACTAAAAAAAGCTCTCATTGTTTGTGCATATATATATATCTCACTTACCTGTTCCTTGTGATCTTGTCACGGCTCACGTGCCGGACGAGACAGACGAGAAGCCAGGTATCCAAAAACAGGTAATCTTTTAATAAACAAAAACTGGTACACGTAACGCAAGACTTTACACGACAATCAATAACCGACAAGGGGACAAAGGAAACACAGGGTATAAATAGTCCTTGGTAATTACAATGATGGCTGGCCGGTGCGGGAAACGAGGTGATTGCGGATGACGAACAGGTGCGGGATCGTGAGAAATGAAGTCCATAGGGAAAAACAGGCAGGGAAACGGACGGGAGTGTTACAGTACACCCCCCTCCCCAAAGGCGTGTCCTCGCGCCAACGAAACACCAGGGAGGGGGGGTGGGCAGCTGTGAGACTCGTGCGGGACATACAAACTAGGACGGGACAGGGAGTCTCTCAGCTGGCTTCCCGGGTCCGGAGGCTTGGGCTGTGGGTCCGGAGGCTTGGTCTCGGGCTGTGGGTCCGGAGGCTTGGGCTCGGGCTGTGGGTCCGGAGGCTTGGGCTCGGGCTGTGGGTCCGGCGGCTTGGGCTCGGGCTGTGGGTCCGGCGGCTTGGGCTCGGGCTGTGGGTCCGGCGGCTTGGGCTCTGGGCTATCCGGGGCCATGGAAAGACTGGTGGGTGCCGGACTCCCCGGATATGCAATGTGCACCCCCCCAAAAAAAATGTGGGTTGGCCCCTGGGGTTCCTTGGGCTCTGGAGAGAGCTCAGAGACGGGTACGGAGGCCTGGTGAGGCTCGGAGATGGGTACGGAGGCCTGGTGAGGCACGGGTACGGAGGCCTGGTGAGGCACGGGTACGGAAGCCTGGTAAGGCTCGGGCACGGGAGTGCATCGGGGCGCTGGCATGGGAGTGCTTCGGGGCGCTGGCACGGGAGTGCTTCGGGGCACTGGCACGGGACACCAGAGGGGCGCTGGCTCAGAACACCAGAGGGGACCCAACTCTCGGAGTGCCTCTGGTGCAATCAGGACCGGTATCTGTGCCCGGGAAGGCCGGAGATTTTGACACTCATGGCCTTCCATATTCCGCTGCGGCGGAATCTCGGGAGCGCACTCGCGCTGCTTGCGCTGTGCCGGCCGACGTGGATGGCGCTGACGGGACTTAGTGGAGGAGTGGGGCACGGCCCCAGAGTGAGTCAGAACGACCCCCACGCGGATGACCGGTACCGGACGCGAACCGCTCAAGCCACCGTCCCGCTCCCCAACGCGGTCCACCGAATCCTCCCCCGGGAAGACCTAATTTACCAACTCCTCCAGGGGAAGATCGTCCGCATACGGGAACAGAACGGCGGCGATAAGGTCATCGTCCAGACCGGTCAGAAACACACGGCTAAGTGTGGGATCGTCCCAACCCACCCGGTAACACACCTCAAAAAACTCCTCCACGTACCTCTCCAGTGGCCGTCCGTCTTGAAGAAGACCCACGAGCTGGTCCACAGGAAAGATGTTGATTTAATCCATCTTGTTTGGTCGGTTATTCTGTCATGGCTCACATGCCGGACGAGACAGACGTGAAGCCAGGTATCCAAAAACAGGTAATCTTTTAATAAACAAAAACTGGTACACGTAACGCAAGACTTTACACGACAATCAATAACCGACAAGGGGACAAAGGAAACACAGGGTATAAAATAGTCCTTGGTAATTACAATGATGGCTGGCCGGTGCGGGAAACGAGGTGATTACGGATGACGAACAGGTGCGGGATCGTAAGAAATGAAGTCCATAGGGAAAAACAGGCAGGGAAACGGACGGGAGTGTTACAGATCTCCAATGATCTTGCATTGTCTCCTTTCCTACTTTGTGTACATTGGCTTACAGAGTCCAAGAGTATCTGCATTTTCATTAAGTCTCAACATATTTGTTATATGATGTAATTAAAGGGCACTTATCTTTAGGTGGGAGTTGTAAAAAAAATTATTTGCTTATCTACAGACATTTCCCGGTCCAGAGCAGAGGGTCCTGTGCGGCCTCAACTCAGGGTCTTCCCCAAACACTGCATGGGACTAGAAATAGAGCCTTCAATGCTTCATGGTATTTGGACAACTCATGGATAGAATACTCTATTAGTAAAGACTCTGTTTTTTGCTATGCCTGCAGGCATTTCTCCCTTCCAAGTGCCCCATCATCCATTTTCATGTCAGAAACAGGCTTTTCTAACTGGAAAAAAGCCTTGTGCAAGGAAGGTGGCTTTAAAGGTCACTCTAAATCAGACCATGACAGAAGTGCAATGTTTGCATGGAAACAGCATCAAATGGTTATGCAAACAAATACATGCATTGTAAATTCAATAAATAAAGAGAGGGAAAATAAAATTAATGAGAATCGGGAATATATTAAAACAATTGCAGAGGTACTTCTCTTGACTGCCACCCAAAATATTGCCCAAAGAGGTCACAGAGAGTCTGTTGACTCAAACAACAAGGGTAACTTTTTAGTCATTTTAGAGCAGATTGCTAAACATGATCCCCTAATAGAGAAGCGCATGAATGCTTATAGCAATGCCAAGTACACAAGCAAAGGTATACAAAATGAAATAATTGAAAGCCTGGCAGAAATGGTCCAAGCTGATATAGTAAAAGAAGTTAGAGAAAGTGAGGTTTTCAGCATAATTGCTGATGAAACCAGAGACCTTCAAAAGAAGGAGCAAGTATCACTGGTTATCAGGTATTACTACAATGGAATGATACATGAAAGCTTTCTTGACTTTAGAAGGGCTGACAGCTTAGATGCTGCAGGTCTCACCAGCTTGATAATTAATTGCCTTGAAAGACATGGACTAGAATATCGTACCAACCTGGTTGGTCAGGGCTATGATGGTGCTGCTGTAATGAGTGGCAAGCACTCAGGAGTGTGCACAAGAATCCAAGATGTGGCAAAATATGCATTTTATGTGCATTGTAATGCACACTGTCTAAACCTTGTAATTGTGGATAGTGTAAGATCAGTCTCTGATGCAGATTGTTTTTTTTCTCTCCCACAAAAACTTCACAGCTTCATGTCTGGATCGTATGTACACACTAAATGGCTTGAAATTCAGAGAGAAATGTATGGTGGCCATTCTCGTGAAATTCCAAGACTAAGTGATACTAGGTGGGCTTGCAGGTATGCAGCATGTCACAACCTGTTAGATAGACTCCCTGCAGTAGTTTGTTTGCTTCAGGAGATTGGACTGGAGCGTAATGGGGATCGAGCAGTTGATGCTCGTGGTTTACTAGGCCAAATTGACTTAAATTTCATTGGGCTTCTGGTAACTTTTAGTAAAGTACTGGGCCAGTCCAAGTTCTTGTCTGACATGCTGCAGTCCCCCTCATTGGACCTAGCAGCAGCAGTGAGTCTTGTGGGTGCATTACTTGACACTTTGCAGCATTATAGGACTGATGCTTTTTTGAATTTAGTGTGGGCAGAGATTGAGAAAATTGCTGTGAATTGTGATGTCACTATGGAAAAGGCTGAAAAAAGGCAGTCAGTGAGCAACAAAAGGCTAATTGGATACTTAGTCACTACACCAACTGGTGAGCGTAGAATCGATCATCATGATAAGGAAAGCTTTCAGAAACATGTGTTTTATCCAGTGCTTGACTCAATGATGGGTGAACTCAAAAGACGTTTCTCTAAACCAAATTGTAAAATAATGAAAGTAATCCAATCCCTTCATCCACAAAGCAGCACCTTTCATATGAAGATTTTTGATTCTAATGTTGAGGATTTGGCACATGAGTTGCATCAAATCAAGAGGGTGTTGGAGAGGAAAGAAAGTAGTGGCATGAAGAGGCTGACAACTCTCCTTGAGTTTGTAAATTTTTTAGAACCATTTAAGGAGGTGTTTCATGAGCTTTTTAGGCTTGGCAAGGTTGCTGTTGTAATACCAGTCAGCAGTGCCTCATGTGAACGAAGCTTTTCAGCTCTTAGCTTAATTAAAAACCACCTGAGAACAACAATGGGGGATGACCACTTGAATCACCTTGGAGTAATGAGCATTGAATCCAGGAGGGCAAAGTCACTTGATATGAATGAATTTCTCAAACGTTTCAGCGTCAGTCACAAAAACCGAAGGATTGTTCTTTTTTAATATAGGACTTATCTGTTTCTCCAGAGATTGTTTTCTTCTGTGTGTTATAAAACTTACCTGTTACTCCTGTGTATTATAAAACTTACCTGTTACTCCTGTGTATTTTAAAAACTTCCTGTTTCTCCAGGGATTGTTTTCTTCTGTGTATTATAAAACTTACCTGTTACTCCTGTGTATTATAAAACTTACCTGTTACTCCTGTGTATTATAAAACTTACCTGTTACTCCTGTGTATTATAAAACTTACCTGTTACTCCTGTGTATTATAAAACTTACCTGTTACTCCTGTGTATTATAAAAACTTCCTGTTTCTCCAGGGATTGTTTTCTTCTGTGTATTATAAAACTTACCTGTTACTCCTGTGTATTATAAAAATGTCCTGTTACTCCTGTATATTTTCTGTTATATTAGACTTTCTGTTACTTCACGAGTGTTTTCTCATGTGGATAATAAACACTTATTACTCCAGAGATGTTTTCTCCTGTGAATTATAAAGACTGGCCTGTTGTCAAAGGAAAAGTCATACAGGTTTGAAATGACAAGAGGGTGAGTAAATGATACAATTTTCATTTTTGGGTGAACTATTCCTTTGATGGTTGTGTTGTCTGCTTACATATTGGTCTGTACTCATCTTAGTTTATCATCAGTAAACCTGCATATCCAGTGTGTCATTACAGAAATATGCTTGTGCCAGCAGTAACTAAATAATGAAAAATTTCCCTAAAAAACCCTAGATCCGCCACTGCCCGGAGGCCATTGTCACTACCACGTTCAGGATTTTCACCTGTAGTCACGTCGGATAGTTCCGTAACTGAGGAATTTTCACACACTGTTTCGAGTGATGCATTTGATGTTACTAGATATATCCGACTTGTACCCCTGTTTAGGGAGGCTGAGGTCGATTCTTAGTTTATTGCATTTGAGAGAATAGCGGGTAAACGGAAGTGGCCAAAAGAAATGTGGGCTTTGCTGTTATAATGTAGTCTTACACGCAAGCTCAGGAAGTTTGCTCAGCATTACCTATTGAATGTTCACTTGACTATGAAACCATTTAGTCTGCTGTTTTAAGGGCATACGGGTTGGTCCCGGAGGCCTATCGACAAAAGTTTCGGGCGAATGTGAAAACAGTCAAACAAACTTATGTAGAGTTTGTGAGAGAGAAAAGGGTACTTTTTGAAAAGTGGTGTCTGTCTAGCAAGGTTACATCCCTGGAGGGATTACAGGAGTTAATCTTATTAGAAGAATTTAAGAATTGCATTCCAGCTTACATTGTTGTGTATCTAAATGAATAAAAAGTCAGTTCTTAGGCAAATGCTGCAGTTTTGGCAGACGAATTTGTGTTGACGCATAAGAATGTCTTTTAATTGGGTGCGAGTGTTAAAACTCAAGTACTACATACAGACAATACTACGCAACGCTTTACTCGACCGTTTAAAGGGGAAACTACTCATAAATCAAATGGGGGTTCTGATAAGCGAGTTTGTTTATTTTGCTTTGATCCAAGTCATTCAGTTGCGGACTGTAAGGCATGGAAGCATAAAAGCGGAGTAAAAATGTCGCTCTTGTTGAATCTGTACACACCAATGCTGATAGACAGGAGGCTTTTAAGCCTTTTTTTGTTTAAGGGTTCAGTATCATTATCACTTGACTCAGAGTTTCAACCTGTGACAATTCTGCGAGATACAGGAGCAGCTCAGTCATTTATTTCTGTGGGAGTTTTACCATTTTCTGAAACTTCCTACACCGGAAACGACGTTCTGATATGTGGGATTGAGATGCGTTGTGTAAATGTGCCACTTCATGCTGTTTATTTGAAATCTGATATTACAACTGGGGCTGTAAATTTAGCTGTGTGTGAACAGTTACCTGTGGAAGGTGTTGACTTAATTCTTGGGAATGACCTTGCGGGTGTCAGTGTCTTCCCTGCCCCAATTGTGACTTATCTGCCTGATATCTCTAAAAATGTTGAATTGGCTGAGAAGTTTCCTTCTGTGTTTCCTACTTGTGTGGTTACTCGTGCTCAGGAAAAGAAGTTTAAAGAAGTTGTAGATTTGTCAAACTAATTTATGGCTGATGATGTGTCTAAAGCTATAGAATGTGTCTTGTTTGTTCCCCCAGATCTTGACATTACTATTCTTTCTGAAGAGAAGGTTGTTAAAGAGACAACCTTGAAGGTGGGAGGGACTCTTTGGCTGCTGCACAGAGAGCAGACCCTTCTTTGGCCAGATGTGTAAAGGCTTCTAAAGTTAGTGCTTGTGACTTCAAACCAGGGGTAGATTATTTCTGGGAAGAGGGCCTGCTAATGCGCAAATGGGTAACACAGCAAGAAGAGTTGGGGTGGAAAGAGGTGCAACAGGTTTTGAAACTTGCTCATGACTACCTTTTATCAGGTCATGTTGGGATAACGATAGGGATGTTTTAACCATAATGTGTGCAGCCACTGGTTTTGTTGAGGCAATTCCACTACGCATACTAAAGGCAAAAGCTGTGGTGAAAGAGCTTCTAAAGTTTTGCACTACTTTTGGTCTACCACGTCCATTCAGAGTGATCAGGGCTCGAATTTCACATCTAAAGTTTTTAAACAAGCCCTGGAAATGCTTGGTGTAAGCCATCAGATGTCTACTGCCTATCATCCAGAGTCACAGGGGGCCTTGGAGAGGTTCCATCAGACTCTCAAATCAATGTTGAGATGTTATTGCATTGAGACTGGGCTGAAGGCCTTCCTTATCTGATGTTTGCTGCAAGAGAAACTGTACAGGAGTCTCTTGGGTTCAGCCCAGCTGAACTTGTTTTTGGACATGCTCTGCGTGGTCCATTAAAACTGTTGAGTGACCAGCTGTTAAGTCCATCTATTAAACCCATGCCTGTTGATGAGTATGTTACTGCTATTAATGAGAAGTTATGTAGAGCACGAGCTCTGGCTAAGTTACATTTGTCAGTAACCCAGTCGAAAATTAAGGAACGTTTCGACACAAAAAGTGTGAAACGAGACTTTTCACCAGGTATTAGTTTTGTTGCCAATGCCTGGGTCCATTTTACATGCCAAATTTGCTGGCCCATATTTGATTGAAAGAAAGTTGATTGAATCAAATTATGTGGTTGCAACAACAGACAGAAGATGTAAAAGTCGCGTGTGTCATGTAAATCGGCTCAAAGCCTTTGTGTGTAGGGACCCTTTTGAGAAAACCAACCAAGTTAGTTCTACTGTGGCTTGTGCTGCTACTGTGAGTAAGGTGGTTCAAATCTCAATGGAGGAGACTGAATTGCAAAGTGGTGATTCTTCTGTTATTCCTACTCGTCTTCAAAACTCTGCTGTGTTACAAAATCTTCCTGCTATCTTTTCGCATCTCACTGTTGAACAGTCTCATGATTTGACAGAACAGCTGCACAAGTTTTCTACCTTGTTTCTTGATGTGCCCGGTAGAACAACGGTTTGTGTGCACGATATTGATGTAGAGAATGCTAAACCAATAAAGCAGCATCCTTACAGATTAAATCCACGGAAGAGAGAGGTTATGCAAGAGGATGTTGAATACCTATTAAGTCATGGTATGGCCGTGTCTAGTCAGAGCCCGTGGAGCTCTCCATGTCTGCTTGTACCAAAGCCTGACTCTACTTTTCGGTTCTGTACAGATTACCGTAAAGTTAATAATGTAACCAAATCTGACTCTTTTCCTCTTCCAGGGATTGAGGATTGTGTAGATAAGGTTGGCTCAGCTAGATATGTCACGAAGTTGGATCTGCTAAAGGGGTATTGGCAGGTGCCCCTCACTGAGCGAGCTTCTGAAATATCTGCATTTGTGACCCCTGACAGATTCTCACAGTATACTGTCTTGGCTTCCGGAATGAGAAATGCGCCCGCTACATTTCAGAGGATGATGCATCAAGTTCTTTCTGGGGTGCCCGACTGTGAGGTGTATCTAGATGATATTGTGAAACATTCAAATAATTGGGTGCAACATTTAGGGACTCTAAAGGAAGTTTTTAAACGTCTGGAGACTGCTTCTTTAACACAAAACTTGGCAAAGTGTGACTTTGCTAAAGGTACCATTACCTACTTGGGCAAGCAGGTTGGACAGTGTCTAGTCAAACCAGTTGATGCTAAAATAGAAGCTATTCTCCAGTTTCCTGTTCCATCAAATAAACGTGAATTGAGACGTTTTTGGGGAATGAGTATAGAGTTATATATAGAGACTATAGAGCTTTTTGCCCTAATTTTTCTACTTTAGTTTGTCCACTGACAGATCTCCTGAGTACCAAGCGAGAGTTTATGTGGTCTTCAAGCTGTCAACTTGCCTTTGAAGCAGCAAAAGATCTCCTGTGTCAAGCACCTGTGCTCTCAGCTCCTGATTTTAATAGATCTTTTAAATTGCAGGTGGATGCAAGCGACAATGGAGCAGGAGCAGTATTATTACCAGATCAAGCATGTGTCTCTTATTTTTCTAGAAAGTTTATTGGAGCTCAAAGGAATTACAGTGTAATTGAAAAGGAGGCTTTGGCACTTTTATTAGCCCTTAAACATTTTGATGTGTATTTGGGAAATAGCATTTCTCCTATTATAGTGTACACTGACCATAACCACTTGGTGTTCCTTTCTTGGATGGCAGGGGCAAATCAGCGACTGCTGCGATAGTCTCTCATTCTGCAAGAATACAATTTGGATATTCGACACAAGAAAGGGGTGGAGAATGTTATGGCAGATGCCCTTTCTAGGATATCGGAGAGTATTGTTAACCTTGGATTACCCGGGTTATACATTGTTTAATGTCCTTAATTGTATTCTTAGTGGTGGGGGTGTTACGTCCTGTGGATGTATTTAGAATGTGTGTATATCTATTGGGGATTGGTTTCACCTAGTGGATGTATTATTGTGTGGTTGCTTTTTATTTTGTATTTTCTCAAACAGCTTGGGACGGCTGATTGAGCACCAGCTGATGCTCATTGGAGGACTGAAGCATTCATAAGTGGAGAAGAAGAAATGCTGAGGAGCTGACGGATAACACGCTTCACTCTTTGTCCCGGTTCCGAACAATTATCTTGTGTAGAGTTTGTGTGTGACCAAGTGTGGTTACGTCTCTCAAGGTGGTGAATGGAGTAAAATATATTTAGCAGTGACTAAAATTGTGAGCTAACTAAGTATTATTTAGAATGTCAGAAACAAGCTTATTGAGCAGAAAACTGCTTTTTGTGACAAAGAGCATCAGAGGATGATGAGAAGTCAGTTTTGACAAAGAACACAGTTCATCAATGAAATGCTCTAATTGAGCTGGTAGAAATATCAGAAACAAGCTTTCTGAGTTGAAAACTGCATTTTGTGACAAAGTGCATCAGAGGATAATGAGAAATTCAGTTTTGACAAAGAACACTGTTCATTACTAAAATGCTCTAATTGAGCTGTTAGAATGTCAGAAACAAGCTTACTGAGCTGAAAACTGCATTTTGTGACAAAGTGCATCAGTGGATGATGAGAAATTCAGTTTTGACAAACAAGACAGTTCATCACTAAAATGCTCTAATTGAGCTGTTAGAATGTCAGAAACAAGCTTTCTCTGCTGAATACTGCATTTTGTGATAAAGTGCATCAGAGGATGATGAGAAACTCAGGTTTGACAAAGAACACTGTTCATTACTGAAATGCTCTAATTGAGCTGTTAGAATGTCAGAAACAAGCTTTCTGAGCTGACAACTGCATTTTGTGATAAAGTGCATCAGTGGATGATGAGAAACTCAGGTTTGACAAAGAACACTGTTCATTACTGAAATGCTCTAATTGAGCTATTAGAATGTCAGAAACAAGCTTTCTGAGCTGAATACTGCATTTTGTGATAAAGTGCATCAGAGGATGATGAGAAACTCAGGTTTGACAAAGAACACTGTTCATTACTGAAATGCTCTAATTGAGCTGTTAGAATGTCAGAAACAAAGCTTTCTTAGCTGAAAACTGCATTTTGTGACAAAGTGCATCAGAGGATGATGAGAAAGTCAGTTTTGACAAGGAACATTGTTCATTACTGAAATGCTCTAATTGAGCTGTTAGAATGTCAGAAACAAGCTTATTGAGCTGAATGCTGCAATTTGTGACAAAGTGCATCAGATGATGGTGAGAAACTCAGGTTTGACAAAGAACACTGTTCATTACTGAAATGCTCTAATTGAGCTGTTAGAATGTCAGAAACAAGCTTTCTGAGCTGAATACTGCATTTTGTGACAAAGTGCATCAGAGGATGATGAGAAAGTCAGTTTTGACAAAGAACACTGTTCATTACTGAAATGCTCTAATTGAGCTGTTAGAATGTCAGAAACAAGCTTTCTGAGCTAAAAACTGCATTTTGTGACAAAGTTCATCAGAGGATGATGAAAAACTCAGTTTTGACAAAGAACACTGTTCATTACTGAAATGCTCTAATTGAGCTGTTAGAATGTCAGAAACAAGCTTTCTGAGCTGAATACTGCATTTTGTGATAAAGTGCATCAGAGGATGATGAGAAAGTCAGTTTTGACAAAGAACACTGTTCATTACTGAAATGCTCTAATTGAGCTGTTAGAATGTCAGAAACAAGCTTTCTGAGCTGAATACTGCATTTTGTGATAAAGTGCATCAGAGGATGATGAGAAAGTCAGTTTTGACAAAGAACACTGTTCATAACTGAAATGCTCTAATTGAGCTGTTAGAATGTCAGAAACAAGCTTTCTGAGCTGAATACTGCAATTTGTGACAAAGTGCATCAGAGGATGATGAGAGAGTCAGTTTTGACAAAGAACACTGTTCATAACTGAAATGCTCTAATTGAGCTGTTAGAATGTCAGAAACAAGCTTTCTGAGCTGAATACTGCAATTTGTGACAAAGTGCATCAGAGGATGATGAGAGAGTCAGTTTTGACAAAGAACACTGTTCATTACTGAAATGCTCTAATTGAGCTGTTAGAATGTCAGAAACAAGCTTTCTGAGCTGAATACTGCAATTTGTGACAAAGTGCATCAGAGGATGATGAGAAAGTCAGTTTTGACAAAGAACACTGTTCATTACTGAAATGCTCTAATTGAGCTGTTAGAATGTCAGAAACAAGCTTTATGAGCTGAAAACTGCATTTTGTGACAAAGTGCATCAGTGGATGATGAGAATGTCAGTTTTGACAAAGAACACTGTTCATTACTGAAATGCTCTAATTGAGCTGTTAGAATGTCAGAAACAAGCTTTCTGAGCTGAGAACTACATTTTGTGACAAAGTGCATCAGTGGATGATGAGAATGTCAGTTTTGACAAAGAACACTGTTCATTACTGAAATGCTCTAATTGAGCTGTTAGAATGTCAGAAACAAGCTTTCTGAGCTGAATACTGCAATTTGTGACAAAGTGCATCAGAGGATGATGAGAAAGTCAGTTTTGACAAAGAACACTGTTCATTACTGAAATGCTCTAATTGAGCTGTTAGAATGTCAGAAACAAGCTTTCTGAGCTGAATACTGCAATTTGTGACAAAGTGCATCAGAGGATGATGAGAAAGTCAGTTTTGACAAAGAACACTGTTCATTACTGAAATGCTCTAATTGAGCTGTTAGAATGTCAGAAACAAGCTTTCTGAGCTGAATACTGCAATTTGTGACAAAGTGCATCAGAGGATGATGAGAAAGTCAGTTTTGACAAAGAACACTGTTCATTACTGAAATGCTCTAATTGAGCTGTTAGAATGTCAGAAACAAGCTTTCTGAGCTGAATACTGCAATTTGTGACAAAGTGCATCAGAGGATGATGAGAAAGTCAGTTTTGACAAAGAACACTGTTCATTACTGAAATGCTCTAATTGAGCTGTTAGAATGTCAGAAACAAGCTTTATGAGCTGAAAACTGCATTTTGTGACAAAGTGCATCAGTGGATGATGAGAATGTCAGTTTTGACAAAGAACACTGTTCATTACTGAAATGCTCTAATTGAGCTGTTAGAATGTCAGAAACAAGCTTTCTGAGCTGAATACTGCAATTTGTGACAAAGTGCATCAGAGGATGATGAGAAAGTCAGTTTTGACAAAGAACACTGTTCATTACTGAAATGCTCTAATTGAGCTGTTAGAATGTCAGAAACAAGCTTTATGAGCTGAAAACTGCATTTTGTGACAAAGTGCATCAGTGGATGATGAGAATGTCAGTTTTGACAAAGAACACTGTTCATTACTGAAATGCTCTAATTGAGCTGTTAGAATGTCAGAAACAAGCTTTCTGAGCTGAGAACTACATTTTGTGACAAAGTGCATCAGTGGATGATGAGAATGTCAGTTTTGACAAAGAACACTGTTCGTTACTAAAATGCTCTAATTGAGCTGTTAGAATGTCAGAAACAAGCTTTCTGAGCTGAAAACTGCATTTTGTGAAAAAGTGCATCAGAGGATGATGAGAAACTCAGTTTTGACAAAGAACACTGTTCATTACTGAAATGCTCTAATTGAGATGTTAGAATGTCAGAAACAAGCTTTCTGAGCTGAAAACTGCATTTTGTGAAAAAGTGCATCAGAGGATGATGAGAAAGTCAGTTTTGACAAAGAACACTCTTCATCTCTGAAATGCTCTAATTGAGCTGTTAGAATGTCAGAAACGAGCTTTCTGAGATGAAAACTGCATTTTGTGACAGAGTACATCAGAGGATGACGAGAAACTCAGTTTTGACAAAAAAACTGTTCATTAGTTAAATGCTCTAATTGAGCTCTTAGAATGACAGAAACAAGCTTTCCGAGCTGAAAACTGCATTTTGTGACAAAGTGCATCAGAGGATGATGAGAATGTCAGTTTTGACAAAGAACATTGTTCATTACTAAAATGCTCTAATTGAGCTGTTAGAATGTCAGAAACAAGCTTTCTTAGCTGAAAACTGCATTTTGTGAGAAAATGCATCAGAGTATGATGAGAAATTCAGTTTTGACAAAGAACACTGTTTATTACTAAAATGCTCTAATTGAGCTGTTAGAATGCCAGAAACAAGCTTATTGAGCTGAAAACTGCATTTTGTGACAAAGTACATCAGTGGATGATGAGAAATTCAGTTTTGATAAACAAGACAGTTCATCACTGAAATGCTCTAATTGAGCTGTTAGAATGTCAGAAACAAGCTTTCTGAGCTAAAAACTGCATTTTGTGACAAAGTGCATCAGAGGATGATGAAAAACTCAGTTTTGACAAAGAACACTGTTCATTACTGAAATGCTCTAATTGAGATGTTAGAATGTCAGAAACAAGCTTTCTGAGCTGAATACTGCATTTTGTGATAAAGTGCATCAGAGGATGATGAGAAACTCAGGTTTGACAAAGAACACTGTTCATTACTGAAATGCTCTAATTGAGCTGTTAGAATGTCAGAAACAAGCTTATTGAGCTGAATACTGCAATTTGTGACAAAGTGCATCAGAGGATGGTGAGAAACTCAGGTTTGACAAAGAACACTGTTCATTACTGAAATGCTCTAATTGAGCTGTTAGAATGTCAGAAACAAGCTTATTGAGCTGAATACTGCAAATTGTGACAAAGTGCATCAGAGGATGATGAGAAAGTCAGTTTTGACAAAGAACACTGTTCATTACTGAAATGCTCTAAATGAGCTGTTAGAATGTCAGAAACAAGCTTTATGAGCTGAAAACTGCATTTTGTGACAAAGTGCATCAGTGGATGATGAGAATGTCAGTTTTGACAAAAGAACACTGTTCATTACTGAAATGCTCTAATTGAGCTGTTAGAATGTCAGAAACAAGCTTCCTGAGCTGAGAACTACATTTACATTTTACATTTAGTCATTTAGCAGACGCTTTTATCCAAAGCGACTTACAGATGAGGAAACATTGGAAGCAATTATAACAACATAGGCAACGAAAATACATAAGTGCATCAAACTAGTCCATTAAAGCCTAGCACAGTATAAAAGCTAAGAATAGTGAGGTTAGTAATGTTTTTTTTTTTTTTTTTAAGAAGGAAAGGGAAGAGAATTAGGAAAAACTCAATCAGCAACGTGTTGACGTAAGAGATGCGTTTTTAGGTGTTTTTTAAAGATGGCAACCGAGTCTGCTGATCTTGTAGCAGCTGGTAGATCATTCCACCAATGTGGAACAGATCCAGTGAAGGTACGGGAGAGTGACTTTTTTCCTTTTTGGGATGGTACCACTAGTCGTTGTTCCTTTGCAGACCGCAGTGATCTGGCAGGAACATAGATCTGCATTAGCGAGTGGAGATACGATGGTGCAGATCCGGTGTTGGTCTTGTAGGCCAGGAGCAAAGCCTTGAACTTTATGCGGGCGGCAACAGGGAGCCAGTGTAACCTGATGAAGAGCGGAGTTACATGCGCTCTCTTCGGTTCATTGAAGACCACTCTTGCCGCCGCATTCTGGATCATCTGGAGAGGTTTGATTGTGCAAGCAGGAAGTCCAGCCAGAAGCGCATTGCAATAATCCAGTTTGGACAGGACAAGAGCCTGGACTAGGACTTGCGTAGAGTGCTCCGATAGGAATGGTCTAATTTTCCTAATGTTGTAGAGGATGAATCTACAGGACCGGGTGGTGCTGGCAACATGACTTGTGAGGTTAAGCCGATCATCGATTACCACTCCCAGGTTTCTGGCTGTGCTGGACGGTGTAATCGTTGATGAGCCTAGTTGAATGGCAAGGTTGTGGTGAATCTTTGGGTTGGCCGGGATCACAAGCAGTTCCGTTTTTGCAAGGTTTAGCTGCAGGTGATGATCCTTCATCCAAAGCGAGATGTCACTAAGGCATGCCGCGATGCGAGCAGCGACCGTCGGATCGTCCGGTTGAAATGACAAGTAGAGTTGTGTGTCGTCCGCATAGCAGTGATAGGAGAAGCCATGCTTCTGAATGACCGAGCCGAGGGATGTCATGTAAATGGAGAAGAGTAGCGGTCCAAGCACTGAGCCCTGTGGCACCCCCGTGTTGAGCTGTTGGGACGCGGAGACCTCATCTCTCCAGGATACTCTGAATGACCTACCCGAGAGGTAGGACTCAAACCATTGCAACGCCATTCCAGAGACACCCATAGCACTGAGAGAAGCCAGGAGGATGTGATGATTGACAGTGTCAAAGGCAGCAGACAGATCCAGTAGGATGAGCACAGAAGACATGGATGATGCTTTTGCCAGTCTCAGGGCTTCGATGACTGAGAGCAGTGCAGTCTCTGTGGAATGACCGGTCTTGAACCCAGACTGATTGCTGTCCAGGAGGTTGTTTTGCATGAGAAAGGAGGAGAGCTGATTGAACACAACTCGCTCCAGGGCTTTGGCGATGAAGGGAAGAAGGGAGACAGGCCTGTAGTTTTCTAGCAGTGTAGGGTCCAGGGTGGGTTTCTTTAGAAGCGGTGTGATGCGGGCCTCTTTGAAAGCTGTGGGAAATGTCCCAGTGGTGAGCGAAGAGTTGATGATGTGGGTCAGAGCAGGCACAACCGTTGGAGAGATGGCCTGGAGGAGATGGGTGGGGATGGGATCCAGTGGGCAGGTGGTAGGGTGGTTGGAGCCAATGATCTTTGAGACATCAGCTTCAGACAGAGGAGAAAAGGCAGGGAGCGCACACGTGTCAGGGATGTGGGCGGGTTCGACAGATGGTGGCGTAGAGAACTGGCTGCTGATGGCAGTAGTTTTCTTTACGAAGAACGATGCAAAATCAGCAGCTGTTAACTCCGATGAAGGTGCGGGAGCAGGCGGACAGAGGAGAGCAGAGAAGGTTTTGAAGAGCGTTCGAGAGTCCGGAGAGTTGCAGATCCTAGAGTGGTAGTAATCTGTTTTTGCAGAGGTGACATCTACAGAGAAAGAAGAGAGAAGAGATTGGTAGAGAGAGAGGTCTGCAGGGTCTTTTGACTTGCGCCATTTTCTCTCAGCTGACCGGAGGCTGGCGCGATGCTCACGCAGTACATCCGATAACCAGGGAGCCGACGGGGATGGACGGGCTGGTCCAGATGCAAGAGGGCATAGATTGTCCAAGCAGGATGAAAGCGTGGAAGACAGAGTGGCTGTTGCATTGTCTGTATTCAAAAGAGAGAGCTCATCAGACGGGGGGAGTGCAGAGAGGACAGCAGAGGAAAAACAAGAGGGAGGGAGAGACCGCAGGTTGCGCCGGAAGGTGACCATCGGTGAGACATCTGCGATATCCGGAGCAGTGAGGTCGAGGTCAAGGGTGACGAAGAAGTGATCAGACGTGTGCAGCGGGGTGACCTGAGGGTGATGAGTGGAGCAGTACCTTGTGAAGATCAAATCTAGATGGTTTCCAGACTTGTGGGTTGCTGATGTGGAAACCTGCTCGAGGAGAAATGATGCGGTCAGGTTGACGAAGTCAGCAGCCTGTGGCTTTCCAATGTGGATGTTGAAGTCACCTAGTACCACCAGGGGAGTACCATCCTCAGGGAAGGATGAAAGAAGCACATCCAGCTCCTCCAAGAAATGTCCAAGCTGACCTGGGGGACAATATATAACTACAAAATGACTTTTAACAGGGTGGGTGATAGTAACAGCATGAAACTCGAAGGAGCTGTTGTCACACAAGGGTGTTAGCTGATTGAATTTCCAGTCTTTGGGGATGAGTAGACCGGTGCCTCCACCCAGTTTTTTGTCACAAAACTACATTTTGTGACAAAGTGCATCAGTGGATGATAATGTCAGTTTTGACAAAGAACACTGTTCATTACTAAAATGCTAAAATTGAGCTGTTAGAATGTCAGAAACAAGCTTTCTGAGCTGAAAACTGCATTTTGAGACAAAGTGCATCAGTGGATGATGAGAATGTCAGTTTTGACAAAGAACACTGTTCATTACTGAAATGCTCTAATTGAGCTGTTAGAATGTCAGAAACATGCTTTCTGAGCTGAAAACTGCATTTTGTGACAAAGTGCATCAGTGGATGATGAGAATGTCAGTTTTGACAAAGAACACCGTTCATTACTTAAATGCTCTGATTGAGCTGTTAGAATGTCAGAAACAAGCTTTCTGAGCTGAAAACTGCATTTTGTGACAAAGTGCATCAGTGGATGATGAGAAAGTCAGTTTTGACAAAGAACACTGTTCATTACTAAAATGCTCTAATTGAGCTGTTAGAATGTCAGAAACAAGCTTGCTGAGCTGAAAACTGCATTTTGTGACAAAGTTCATCAGTGGACGATGAGAATGTCAGTTTTGACAAAGAACACTGTTCATTACTAAAATGCTCTAATTGAGCTGTTAGAATGTCAGAAACAAGCTTTCTGAGCTGAAAACTGCATTTTGAGACAAAGTGCATCAGTGGATGATGAGAATGTCAGTTTTGACTAAGAACACTGTTCATTACTTAAATGCTCTGATTGAGCTGTTAGAATGACAGAAACAAGCTTTCTGAGCTGAAAACTGCATTTTGTAACAAAGTCCATCAGAGGATGATGAGAAACTAAGTTTTGACAAAGAACACTGTTCATTACTGAAATGCTCTAATTGAGCTGTTAGAATGTCAGAAACAAGCTTTATGAGCTGAAAACTGCATTTTGTGACAAAGTGCATCAGTGGATGATGAGAATGTCAGTTTTGACAAAGAACACTGTTCATTACTGAAATGCTCTAATTGAGCTGTTAGAATGTCAGAAACATGCTTTCTGAGCTGAAAACTGCATTTTGTGACAAAGTGCATCAGTGGATGATGAGAATGTCAGTTTTGACAAAGAACACTGTTCATTACTAAAATGCTCTAATTGAGCTGTTCGAATTTCAGAAACAAGCTTTCTGAGCTGAGAACTACATTTTGTGACAAAGTGCATCAGTGGATGATGAGAATGTCAGTTTTGACAAAGAACACTGTTCATTACTAAAATGCTCTAATTGAGCTGTTAGAATGTCAGAAACAAGCTTTCTGAGTTGAGAACTATATTTTGTGACAAAGTGCATCAGTGGATGATGAGAATGTCAGTTTTGACAAAGAACACTCTTCATTACTAAAATGCTCTAATTGAGCTGTTAGAATTTTAGAAACAAAGCTTTCTTAGCTGAAAACTGCATTTTGTGACAAAGTGCATCAGTGGATGATGAGAATGTCAGTTTTGACAAAGAACACTCTTCATTACTAAAATGCTCTGATTGAGCTGTTAGAATGTCAGAAACAAGCTTGCTGAGCTGAAAACTGCATTTTGTGACACAGTTCATCAGTGGATGATGAGAATGTCAGTTTTGACAAAGAACACTCTTCATTACTAAAATGCTAAAATTGAGCTGTTTAGAATGTCAGAAACAAGCTTTCTGAGCTCAATACTTCATTTTGTGACAAAGTGCATCAGTGGATGATGAGAAACTCAGTTTTGACAAAGAACACTGTTCATTACTGAAATAATTGATCTGTTAGAATGTCAGAAACAAGCTTTCTGAGCTGAAAACTGCGTTTTGTGACAAAGTGCATCAGTGGATGACGAGAAACTCAGTTTTGACAAAGAACACTGTTCATTACTGAAATGCTCTAATTGAGCTGTTAGAATTTCAGAAACAAGCTTTCTGAGCTGAAAACTACATTTTGTGACAAAGTGCATCAGTGGATGATGAGAATGTCAGTTTTGACAAAGAACACTGTTGATTACTAAAATGCTCTAATTGAGCTGTTAGAATGTCAGAAACAAGCTTGCTGAGCTGAAAACTGCATTTTGTGACACAGTTCATCAGTGGATGATGAGAATGTCAGTTTTGACAAAGAATACTGTTCATTACTTAAATGCTCTGATTGAACTGTTAGAATGACAGAAACAAGCTTTCTGAGCTGAAAACTGCATTTTGTAACAAAGTCATCAGAGGATGATGAGAAACTCAGTTTTGACAAAGAACACTGTTCATTACTGAAATGCTCTAATTGAGCTGTTAGAATGTCAGAAACAAGCTTTCTGAGCTGAAAACTGCATTTTGAGACAAAGTGCATCAGTGGATGATGAGAATGTCAGTTTTGACAAAGAACACTGTTCATTACTGAAATGCTCTAATTGAGCTGTTAGAATGTCAGAAACAAGCTTTATGAGCTGAAAACTGCATTTTGTGACAAAGTGCATCAGTGGATGATGAGAATGTCAGTTTTGACAAAGAACACTGTTGTCATGATTCTGCCTTCTCTTGTCTTGGTTTTCTGGTCTAGAGGCAGAGTCATGACGGATCCACGTGTTTTATGTGGAGAGAAACATATTATTGTCAATCAGGACATAATATGCGTTCTCTCCTGTCTCGTCATTTGGCCCCGCCCCTCTCGTTTCTAGTATAGCTTTCCTCCTGTGTCTCATTACCCACACCTGCCCATCGTTATATCCTTTGTTCGTCTCCCTATTTAAATCCCTTGTATTCTCTGTCCTGTGCTCGTTTGTTGTCATACTTGTCGGTAACTGTGCTCTGTGTAACTGCTCTGAGGATTTGTCCCTAC